>NW_006297021.1:617283-627084 GCF_000327345.1 Myotis davidii | reverse complement strand
CAAATAATTATGTGAACGTGGGGAAATGTGTTAGAATGTTAAATGACAATATGAGGGCACAACTCCACAGGATTCTATCTAGCAGATCATACCTACATAATAGGTTGCAGAACACCTATTTTAGAAAAACATCAAAAATGTTCCAATTCAAAGAGTAGATATGCTTGGGTGTTAAAATTTTCCTATTTATTTTTATTTTCCTATTTTTCTGTCATGCATAGGGATTTCATATTTAGAAAATAATCAGCATTTCACTGGAAATGGAGGCCACAGACTTCCTTGTGTTCGCCAGCCTTTCCATTTGGAAGCCGGCCTGGCAATGAGGACCCCAGCATCGCAGGAGGGGTCATGGGGTATAATAAATGTAAAAGCAGAGGCTTAAACAGACAAACTGTGCTTCCACCCAGTGAATGGAGTTTCATTTATTCTGAAAATGAAAAGGCGGTATCTGCAGACATTCGGGGACTTGGCACGGTTTTGACACATGACACCCAGGTGCCTGTCTTCATTTTCTCTGCAAGGAGTGCCGGGCATATGGGCACCGGGGTGTGTCCACTAGAAGCAGCCTAGAGTTAGTGTTAGCAGAGGCAGAAGGGCGGCTTCCGTGCATTGCCTCCACAGGGCTCCCTTTGGCCCAGCGCTTCAATAAAGCCGAAAAGTAAATGAGACTCTGAAGCAGGGCTGCCTGAACACAGAGCAGGCCTCCGTCGGTGATGCAGCCCTAAGTGAAGCAGAATTCCTTCCTCCGCACCTGCTCCCAAGTTCAGGTAGAATGATGACTCTCAGGTGTGAGGAAGAGAGAGTCATTTTAGCAAACACCGCCTGTCTGCATTCTCGCTGCTACCGTTCTTGCTATTTTAATTAAAGATTTTATATCGATTTGTTTCCTTATCAAAGTTAGCAGTTATATCTGGGGTTTCATTTGAATACCTTCATTATTCTACTGCGAGCACACTGCCTCTCGCTCTCCCTCCTCTGCAGGACTGAGTGCACGAGGCGGCTGCCGGACAGGCCGTGTTCCCGGCTCAGCGCCACCAAAGCAGGACAACGGCAAATGCTTACCGAACGCACCAAGTAATTTGGTGAAGGACTAGAATTCACAATGGCAGACACCTTCCTTGGATTATTTCTTGGAGTTCCACTCTATTTACAGAAGTGCTTTCTCTCTTTTTTTAAAAAAAATATGCTTTTATTGATTTCAGAAAGGAAAGGAGAAGGAGAGAAAGAAACATCAGTGATGAGAGAGAAGCATGGATCGGCTGCCTCTTGCCTGCACGCCCCACACTGCAGATTGAGCCCACAGCCTGGACATGTGCCCTGACCAGGAATCAAACCCTGAGCTCCTGGTTCCTAGGTCGACGCTCAGCCACTGAGCCACACCGGCCGGGCCAGAGGTGCTTTCTGAGCAGCTGCCATGAGGGTGCTGGCTGCCCTGACTGGGCCCAGAGCGTTAGACACGCTCCCTGCACTGCGGTTAAAAGCGGTGCGGACGATAAAGGGAAAACCTGCTCACTGAGCAGAAAGGACAGGGGTTTCAGGTCACGTCTGCGGCCTGCCTGGCATAGAGGACTGCAGGCTGAGGGCTTTTCCTTTTGTTAGGGAAGCCATGGGTTTACAGCAGTGCTCTCAGAACAGGACGGCCGGTGGGGCTGAGCCTGTGAGTGTGAGGCACGCACACTGTGAGCGGGTTGCTGAGCGCCGGGTGCCCAGTGGCGACTGGACGTGACCCTGCAGAGCTGAGAGCTCTGTAAAGCTGTAGGCCCGGTGCAGCTGCTTTTGAACGACAAGGCAGCTGAGGTTCACGTGTGTTGCCAGTACACCTGAGGTTCTATCTCTGAATGGTCGGCACCAGGCTTCTGTAAGCAGCAACAGACCAACAATCCGCTGCCCCCATTCACCCTCCTTCAGGGTCAAGGAAACGACTGTCCTCCGGCTCCCACGGACACTTCCCAAGAGTCACAGCAGCGGCTCCAAGGCGACACGGGCACTGTAGGGGGCTTTCCCTGGTTCCACTCTGTTCTGAGGGCACCTGACTGAGGAAATTGCAGAGTCCACCAGCATAAGAGAGACGGTGTCTGGAGGAGCACCTGGCAGAACACGTGGGCCTCACCAGAGCCCCAGGGGCATGGGGTTCACAGTATTTCCATTTTAGGAAAACATGGCAAATGTTTTTCTGGTTGAAACGTGGGAACAAGATGAAAACCATCACTAAGAAGCACATTTCTTGGGCCTAAGCAGTGTCATCACAAGAGCAAGGTGTTAACCGCTATGACACGGATTGGAAACGCCTTTCTACAAGACACACGGCGGCTATGTGACCAGACACAGCTCACCGCCCCTCCCGCACTGCAATGTGGAGAACACGGAGCTCTCAGAGGAAGTGGAGAGTGAGAAGCTTTGTGCAGGCAGATTTTTCTGCCCAAAATGGGAGGCGCATGGCCCCTAAACCCTTTTCCTGGAGATTTTCCCCTGCTCAACTGGCGTTAACAAGCCATGGATCCTCCTTAATGTGTACCAACTGACCACTGGCCTCTTGACGATAATAAAAATTAAGAATTTTTTTGTCATCACCTTTGGGGGGAACTGGTCCCCAAGATGGCACCCAAAGTTCCCTGCCTCCTGGTATTGAAATCCTTGGGTAATTCTCTCTGTTGAAGGTATGACTGGACATAGTGACTGGTTTCTAACAAAGAGAAGAAGACACGGTGTATGACTCAGAAACGAGGACACAGATGCCGGTGCGATGTCACACGCTCGCTTTCTGTCGGGTCATGTGTCTCAGAGAGGCTCACGTGATGCTTGGCCATTGGCCAGTGAGAAGCTGTAGGCTGTCTGCTACCATGTGAGTGAGCTGGGAAGCGACTCTTCAGTGTTCAGAAACAATGACAACAGCCCGAGACCACAGCTGGCCTGCACCCTCATCAGAGACTGAGCCAGAACCAATCAGGAAGAGTACGAATTCCTGAACCACAGGAATTGTGAGATAATACCACCTTTTACTCTTCCTCTTCCTTCTCAATTTGCACCTGGACAAGGAAGAAGGGGATTATGTCCCCATCAGGAAAACCAACAGCCTGTCAAAGTTCAAGTAACTAAAAGCCTTTAGCCTAGAGTGGCCAAAAGGGATGATACACAATTGCCTTTTAATTATAAGCTTTTCTTCACAATCGATCCAATATATGACTTAAGCATTCATAGGATCTCCCCCCTTGGAATAGATGTAACCACAAATAACAGAAAGGTAGACCTAATAGCCATACCTTTGAGTATGGAGCCAGGTACATAGAACGTCTAACCCCAGGTCTGACAGGTCATACCCTCCTGAGACCAGTTTCTTTCTCTGGGTCTTCATCTGCTTCTGTAGATTAAGGAGTAGCAGCTACTCTGGCAGGTTTATTCACGGACTTAAGTGAGATATGTATGCAGGTCCAGGGCTGCAGTGTCTACATGGGGTGGGCACCCAGGAGGTGAGCCATGGCTGTCAGATCCTCAAGTCTGGCTTGTTTTACTGGATATAATTCATTAGGTGCAGAATCCAACACCAACCTTTTCCCAGGGGATTTTCCTGAAATTGTAATTTCCTTCAGATATTTTTATTCTCACCAGCAGTTTTTTGGTTAAGCTTGTAATTGGTGAATGTGTTACTTCAGGCAAAAGTCAGGTCATCTCCTCTCCTCCTACTTTAAATTCATAATGTATCCTCTTAAGGTAATTCAAGCATTTTGTCAGCTTTCACCACTTAATGTATATGAATTTTGGATCTAGGGGCAAAGTGAGGGCAAGGAATAAAAGTCCCTGTGGATGTTGCAGTGAAAAATCATTTAATACATTTAGTATTAGATTTGCTTGTAGGATGTTCATGGTACAAGTTAATAAATTCTGGCTTTGTTGCTTTAGGAAAAAGTTCCTTGTATCAGTCCTTAAGGGATTTCTTTGGATAAATTCTTTTCTTGGTTAAATTATCCCATTAGCTGAACTGTCCACTGTTGAGAGACTCAGTTGTGAAAATGAGACTTTAATCATGTTAAGTGCCTAAAGTTGATCTCCTTCCCAGCACAGAGTTACTGCTGCCAAGTTGTAAAGGACGCCTTCCCTCCTGTCCTGTACCCGCCAGGACTCGCAGGATCAACTGTCCAAACTGGTCCCTGGATACCTTGCAAGAGACTTGACTTGGGCTCCTGTGTTTGTGCGTCTGATTTTATAGACTTGGTTTCCAGACATTTCCTAGCTCCCAGCTTACTCCCCTTCATCCCTCCATCTCCATTCCCTTTGTTCTGGGCCCCAAATACCCCAGCAGCACACACCAACCCAGGACAAGTGCCTTTCACCCAGCTCCCCCGGACCACACTCCAGTGGAGAAACTGCTTGTGGAAACGATGCATGCAGTTATTGCCTGGAAGAAGGTTCTATTGCTACCAATGTGATCTCAATAGAATGCTCTAAAAACAACAATATTATCACTCAACCTAGACCCCACTCTACTGGAGTAGCATAGTTGTGTTTTTGATTTTTTTTTAATTTCACAAACTATTCTGACATGGAATATAGCAACAGTTAAATTTATAGGCTTAAGAAATGAACATCCCCCTTTTACAGAAGGAAAATCAAAAAAAGACTTCCGTATTAAACATTAAAAAGAACATATGAGAGGAAACACACTTGAGTCCTATTGTCTTAATACAATTCTTAAACTCTGTCACTCACTGTAACACAGAACAGATTTTATAATTCCCTTGCCAGATGAACATGAACCTTTCAAACATTGAGAACAACTCCTTGCCAGAGATACACTTATGTATTGGTGGGAACTGGCTACACAATTATGTCTAATGTATAAAGGAAGCTTTTCTTACAGATCCTGAGAATACTGGCACTTTAGTTTACATTTAACTTAGGAACTAGTCTAAGATATAGTCATGAATATTCATATCAAGGATATGCCAATCTTTTAAGTTCTTTCTTTTAGACATAACTGATGAATCCAGACATCAAGAATAGTGCATGAACTTGTATGCATGCATATAAGCATAACCAATGGATGAAAGACACTGTGGGTGTGGGGGGAGGGGAGGGCATGTGCCAGGGGGTAGGAGAGGCCGGAAAAAGGTCATTGGGGAAAAAAGGAGACATATGTACTACTATTTGTAATACTTTAAACTAAACTAAACTAAAATAAAATAAAATAATAGTGTGTGAGAGGCTGGCTAAAGGTAAGAAATAGTCCGGGGCCCCATCTTACCTCTCTGCTTAATATCTGTGGAACCACGGGCAGACTGCCCCTCAGTTTCCTTATTACTAAAAGAAAATAAAAAATAATTTCTACCTCATCAGTTTTCTGTGAAAATTCAATATGAAAATATAGAGTTAGTACAGTAACTGAATACAGTAAATGCATAATAAAGATTAACTCTCAGCACCAGGGAAAGGAAACGTACACTTACTTAAACAGGGTTTATGATACAGACACGGAACAGGAGGTTTGGTAGACCATTTGATTTAGTCGTGTACTGGCTATATTGGAACAGAATTTTCGTCTAATTTTCATTTAATTTTCTTTGAACACAGTGGTTCTACAAGCTCAAACATGTACATTGAATTCTTCCTGACATTTCACTTGTTATTACATTCCTTGGGCTAACAGCAGGTTTTTAATCTCAGACAGATTTTCATGCCTCAATCACCTTAAAATATTTGCAGAAACTAGTACTATAAGAAACTAATGTAGCAACACTAACATGCTGTAGATAGAGGTTTCATTCATTATGATATGGGGGACATTTTTTGGGTGGGACCATGTTCAACCTAAGGAAAATCTGGAACCTAGTGATTTATTTGAGCCTCTCTTAACAGCCTCCTTAATAACAAATTCAATGTGTTCTCCGCCTTTAAAGTTAATCAGAGGCAGTATCATTTCCCCACTGGCACTGTTTTTACTATTCAAGTCGTTGGGCCCTACAGGGGAAAAGAAATTGCTTCCATTTCAAGCCACTGCTCTTTATTCCCTATGGACAAGACATCGTATTTTAATTCCCATCTTTCTTTTCTCTGTTATCTTCATATCAGAATCTTTTAACTTCATAAAATAGGTCCTTTTACGTAACTTCTTTTTAATTGTTAAATAATTAAAACTCACTACTCTGTTCTTCCATTTCCAAATAAGTAGGAATTACTTTGTGAAGGACTGTCACCGTCATTTCAATCTTGACCACTGTGGAAATCGATCCTTCCCTCTTACATTCTACCCTCCCTGTGTTCTTCTTCAACCTTTCCGTTAGTTCTCCAATGAATTTCCAGTGGAAAATAATTGTCATTGCTTTCTATTTCTGGAATACTTTATTTAAACCTCTAATGATGCTCCTAACACGTACGACTTGGTGTGACAGTGGGTTGGAATCAAGTTCACCTGCCCATCAGGTTACAGTCCGCTTCGGTGTAGGGACATTGTCAGAATCATTCTATTTCTTATAGCCCCTACCACATAATTTGAACACAACAGGCACTTCTTAAATGTTAATTGAATTGAATGCCATCTTTGAAAGAAATATTACTGATTCAGCCACTTACATGTCCTGTCTTTTACTAGATACCAACCACCCTGCCATATAACAGTGGTCTATAGAGCAGATAAAGCAAGCATGGTTATAGAACTCCTGGGAGTGGGCATCTACTCTGTGCCCACCTTTACCTGAAAGATTACTGCATTTTGATATGTAGCTTTAAGGTAGTTAAAAAGTAATTATATAAGGGATTCTCCAAGGTCATAGTGCTTCTGCTAAAAATGATCCCCTCTATTTCCCAGACTCCTTTGCAGCTAGGATTGGACATATGGTACAATTCTGCACAGGAGACATAAGTTGATAGCTGTGAGAGAATATTTATTTATTTATTTATTTAGTTAGTTAGTTAGTTAAGAGACTGGCGAAAATTATGTCATTCTCTACCCCATAACAAGCCCTGAACAAAGACATGCTATTTTGGGGTGTGGCAGCCACCTTGTAGCAGTGAGGAAAGGAGACAAGACTCTCAGGGCAACTAGCCCTGTCATCACTCTGAATCCTTTTGGCCCATGGATGCGACAACTCCTGACTTCACTTCTCAGAAAACTGAACCCTTAAATGGTAATGTTGCTCTTCCCTGCCTCCCATCCTCATTTCACAGAAAGGCATTGCCATCCTTTTCTCTCAGAAAAGGGAAAAGTGATTCCGAGGCTAAGGTGTCCACGGTGTGCATTTGTCATGGGCCCTAGTGGCCCTTTAATCATGAAGGCAAAACTCTAGCCAAGCGTCCTAGATAATAAGTCTGGCAACCTGAACACCGTGTACACATTTGTACTGGTTGTAACCTTCTGTAGCCAATGGGTTTCAAGTCATTCATCTCCCAATCTCACCTCTGAATCTTCCATTGTGATTTTATTATAAGCCGTTTCTTAGTAATTCTTGAATAATGTGTCTAAGCAAGGAGTGTCAGAAACACACTTATTCCACTTTATATGTTGTTTCTCTTATTTTAAGTAAAATTGTGCAAAATCAGGATGCCTGGCCTGGGAAGTACCCTTCAAAATGGCATCAACCAATGTCATAGAACTGAGTGGGCGTGAGTCCCATAGACAAGGTCTGCTATACAAAAGGCTGTGCACTAATTTACCTTGAGCCACAATAAAATGTTGGCTTTCCCTCACAAACATGGCCCCAAATTCCAGTCATTCTTAAAAACAATTAACCTGTCAAGTTTAAAGTTTCATTCATAATTTGGACTGCATCCTGCCATTGATATTTATTTTAATCTTCTATTGATTTCTGTGGGAATTCTTTTAGCAGAATTAAGACAGGATATAGCCCCAAAGGAATTTCTGCAAAGAAGTTTCCCACTTTCATCCTTTAAGTTTCATTTTTATTAAGTGTAGGCCATGGTGCTGTGTATCTAAAAATAGGTCTACAGGCTACATGGATGATAGTCTTCTATTTTGAATTCAGGCTGAAAGGTCAGTAAGAATGCTAAAGTTTCACAAGGAAGAACTACACTATGAATTATTTCACCATATGCTTTTGGTCTGGTTTCTGAAAATTTGAAATTTTTGTCATTTATTTTATTTATTCTTTATTTATAATACTTATTTATTACAATATTATTTTTAAATACTATTTTACTTTATATACCCAAAATATCTACCTCCCATTAAATTAATTTTGAAAATGCCTTTTCAAGTACATGTTTAATACATTTCAAAACACTAGATGTAATATTAGACAGTCATTTAAAATTTTAACAGCAATCACTGTAGAATTATAGATCTTGGAAATTCTTTAGAATGATGTTAAGTTTTGAAAAGGCAAATTAGAAAATTATATATTATAACTATTTACAGTAAGGTAAAAGGTATACTTAAAGATTGGAAGAGAATAGCAAATTAAAATGTGTGCTATAAATTGGTGAATTTGATGCTTTATCAAATGTTCTTATGTTTAATATTTTATATATGGATGTTCAAATTTAAATGTAAACAAATAATATAACTTACCTTTAAACTCATCAAATTCATATGATCTTAAAGTCGTGACAAAAACTGAAACCAAAGAGAACCATGTGCCCTAGGCTGGTTTGGTTCAGTGGATGGAGCGTTGGCTTGCAGACTAAAGGCTCCCAGGTTTGATTCCAATCAAGGGCACATGCCTGGGTTGCGGGTTCGATCCCCATGATTCTCTCTCATCATTGATGTTTCTATCTCTATCTCCCTCTCTTCCTCTCTGCAATGAGAGAGAGAGAGAGAGAGAGAGAGAGAGAGAGAGAGAGAGAGAGAGAGAGAATAGTGCCATTTAAAAATGCAGGCATTTCTGTTTTTACATGAATGGGTTCTTGGATCACTTCCATGGTCATGTGGTAATCTTATTCATTTTCTGGTGTCATGAAAATATCTTAGAAGTTATGAGATAGCAATAAAAACGTATCGAGAGAATGTTTGATGCCGCTCTGCCCCCTGGATAGAGTCATGCTGTGGATCTAATAAGACAATGTGTATATAGCATTTTTTAATGTACATGTGAAAAACAGCATAATAATTTTCAATGGTAGTCCAAATACCTTCAGGATTAGGTCTGCACGTTGATCTCAATTGTATAACGTGGAAATGTCATTAAATGAAACAAATAGCTGAAGTTTCACTGTAACAGGGACTCACATTGTTCTCTGTCCCTCAAGAAGAAACTGATTCTAAAACGAGCTCTTCTGCTCGCGCCACAGTCTCGGGAGCTCTCCTGCAGGTGGAGATGCCCTGGCTCCAGCCCGCAGATCAGCCTCGCCACCACTAATGCGCCCGGAAGCCTGGTGCGCGGGTGTGGAAGTGGGCTGAGTCCCCCCGGCCCTTTCCACAGGGAGTCAGCTTCCACTGACAGCTTTTAAGCCAAGGTCACACTCTTTTCAGGATGATCCCAGAAGATGATGGAGCTCGGCTGAGGTCGCAAGGCCTGGCCAGGTCTGCCCAACTCCGACAGGCGGAGCTCCCTCTGTAGCTGACCCCTGGGCCTGGCCTAGATACTGTCAGGTCTTCACTGTGGCCTTGACACTCCTCGTTCACAATCCTGCTTCCTCCCTATTCCTTCCACAAAAGTCTCTGCAGCCAGCCTGTCCCAGCGTCTGCTTCCCAGAGAGCCCAGCTGACTCCAAGTGCAGCCCAAGCAAGTCTGCAGGGAAGGTGAGGGCCAGGACTGGCTCGTTGGCCATCCATTAGGACATGAGGGCACTCTCCGAGGGGTCTGTGAGCCATGAATAGTTCCTGGCACCGGGAGGCAGCCCAACTGGGAAAGA
>NW_006297021.1:612839-617273 GCF_000327345.1 Myotis davidii | reverse complement strand
GGTGGCTGGGTGGCTGGGAGGCAGTTGTGGAAGGAAATGCCAGGCCTGGGGCATCTGAAATGTTCTGGAAACATGCACAGAAGGACAAGAGGAATGGGCCAGTTGTCATTAAGGCATGGTAACAACCTACTGAATGAAAAGCTGGTGGCATTTAACAAATAGTTGGAAATCAGGCATGAATACTACAGTGCCTCCTTGGTAGTCTTCAAGAGGCCAGTTCTCTCTTAGAAGAGCAGAAAAAGCTTCAGACCAAACTGAGAACTTAGATGGTGGCCATCAGACGCCCTGAGCCGTCAGGGCTGGAGTTGCTTGCGTTGCTGCCTGCTCCAGTGGGAGAGCATTCTTGTTCTTTGGGTCAAACTGGCAATTATTTAGAGCCGCTGTATATGGGTCAGTGCAGCTCACAGATATATAATTTATTTTTCTTTCCAAACTAAAGAGATCTCTTTTGAACATTATTTTGGAGAGGAGATACCTTAGACCAGTGGTTCTCAACTTTCTGGCCCTTTAAATACAGTTCCTCATGTTGTGACCCCAACCATAAAATTATTTTCGTTGCTACTTCATAACTGTAATATTGCTACTGTTATGAATTGTCATGTAAATATCTGAGATGCAGGATGGTCTTAGGTGACCCCTGTGAAAGGGTCGTTCGACCGCCAAAGGGGTCGCGACCCACAGGTTAAGAACTTCTGCCTTAGACCAAGGACTCTCACAAACCTCACAAAGATGGGAGGTCCTGCGCTTCTGGGCCATTTCTCTTCCAGGTTGTGCATCCATGTATCTCACCAAGGCGATGGGAGCCCTGCTATTTTCCACCTGCATGAAGTCAGTAGGGTGGTGGCCAGTGACGTCCAGAGCACTGATGAGGTGATTACTTGTCCCTGCAGAATGACTTGGGACACAGAACTGGAAAGTTGACATAACCCTGTGCCCAGCCTGGGAAGATGTATGGTTTTCTCTGTCACATGAAAACAAATTTCTGTGTTTGGAGATAGAGAAAAAGCATTTGTCAAATCAATGGGTGCTTAGGAAGAACCACATCTTATACAAAATTGCAATAGTAAATCCCTACTTGATTAATCATCTGATCATCTATTTTCATGATCTGTGATCAGTTGATCTTTTTCAGTAGCCAAACTGGACATTGAACTATGGAAGTGATGAGATCCTCCACTCCTTCATCTTTCAATCCTTTAATAATGAAGTAGATTTTTGTCATTTTACCAGGTGTGTAGTATTGCCTTTGATTTATTCCTATTGTAGGTAGGAAAAACTCCACTTAGCCATTCCTAATGATAATAATAGCAAAAAATGTATATGGTTTTCACTACTGTGCAGGCACTGTTCTGAGAACTTAACATAGATTAATTCATCTCACCTCAGAACAACCCTGTTAAGCACATGGTCTTATCATTTAACTTTGCAGTAGACATTTTAACAGGTCACCAATGTGGTTTCTATCTGTTGATGAAAATATCTACCATCAGTTCTTGTTAGTCATGGTAGTTATGTGCTATCTAGCCAATACTGGATTAATGAATATTGAACCACTGTCCATAGGGGAAATTAGATAGATGATAGATAGATAGATAGATAGATAGATAGATAGATAGATAGATGATAGATAGATAGATAGATGATAGATAGATAATGATAGATAGATAATGATAGATACACAGATAGATAACAGATTGCAATCTTAAATTGTAAAAACAATTCATCCTGTTAGATTCCAAAGTCTTTATTTTACAAAAGTGAAAATACATTTCAAAGGTGCTAAGTGGCCTGCCTGAGGATGCCCTACTACAGACTGCAGATCTAGTTTCAAACCCTATCCAACCAGGCTCAGAGCTGGAGCTCTGGCACCACCCCTGCTACCTCCATCCTCTGGTCATCTCTGTGTGAGAGCTGAAACCAGAAGAAAGCGCATTGCCTTGATGGGCCTCAGTTGGAAATACGTGCAATGGGTAACTCTTGGGTACATTTTTACTGCTCTGAATGTCCATGGATGATGGCAAAAGCTCTGCCAGCATCAATTTTGGGTTACAAATAAATTTTAGTGAATAGGCAAATTTACATATATGAATCCGTGGATAAGGAGGACCAACTGTATTTTAATTTTGCATTCAGTAATTGGGGAAATAACCATGGGTTGGCTTGTATCTCCTGGTCAAAATCCTATTATTATCTGAGCTCATTAGTTCAACTCTTGGTCGATTGTATTCACTGGCCTCAGGAATTAGTTAAGGGCAATTGCTGGATCATACCATTTCAAAAAAATTAGGATGAAGGATCTAACACTGTGCACACCAGACCTTCTGAGATGGCATCCACCAGAGAAGCCCACAGGGATAAAAGCATTAGCGAGCGCATGATCCTCCATGGTCCTTCAAATTCTGGAAGCACAGATGGATCTTACAAGACCCAGAATTTGATGCTGAGAGAGGTCTCCCAGCTTTTTGGGCTTGGGAATTTTAAGCTCTATCATCAGAAAAGTACCAGCCCCTCCCCTGGCATGATCAAAAGCTGGTGTTCAAGCCTTATAGTTATGGTGGTATAGCAAGGCAGCTCCTTGGCCTCCAAGTTCCTCCCCTGGTGTGACCAGAGGTCTGGGGTCTAGAACCTAGAGCCTGAATCCACTACCTCAGTACTCTACCCACCTTGATTGCTACAAACATGGGGCTAGAGCAATTTCCAGAGAGGTTGCAGGAGGCTAATCTGCAAGGAGCCAGTGTAAGGCAGGTTCAAGCTTACCTTTGAGCACAAAGATCTGTGTATTTACCTTTTCCTTTTATGGTTTTCTTAAAATAACCATAGATTCCTTTGAGGAATGCTAATAGAGAGATTCAAAGGGTGTTATTATTGGGTTGCTCTTGCACAGCTTTTCTTATTAATTCCTGTCTTCCCCTTCAATCAAAGGCTCAGGTTGTAAGAATGAAATGAGAGGTTGCAATTATCACTGTGACCAAGGCAGACCTTGCTCACCTACCTGTCCTCGCTCAGATACACAATGGGCCACCATCTGTTTTCATCCTAAGCATCCCAAGTCATCTGGCCACCACCATGGATCTTGCAGACCAGCCCAGACAAGGCCACTCCAATCCTCACACGGTGCCTGATGACTATATAGGGAACACATCCATCTTGCTTTGAGGGATTAAATGAGACCATATGGCATCTGTCACCCAGGAATTTCCCACATCCATTGAAATCAGGATGTCATTGCAATCACAGCATCTTCCTCCAGCAGCTCTAGACTATAGACAATGAGGGAAGATCCCTCACACCTCGGACCCCTCGCAGCAGACAGCTGTGGAAGCACTAAGGAATGTTGTGTCTGCAGAGCCCTCTCTGGGTCAGAGGAAAGCAGAGAGAAGTCAGACACATGTGTAAAATTTACTCCAATAGAGTTATCTCCCAAACCCTTGAATTTCTTCACTGATATTATTCTAAATATGTTCTGCCCTCTCAGTTTGATTTAGCAAGAGCCACCCAAGACTTCATTGTAGTCACCCAACCAAACAATGATCTCTATTTCCAGCTGTTGAGGTCACACTGAAGCCGGAATACTGGCTCATGTAGATAAATTCTGCCTAGTCTAAAGTTATGTTCCCTGCTTTGCTCAAACAAGCACACACATAGTCCCCAGATTTTTCCTGATAGGAACTAGAAAATTGTTTCAATCCTTTTGGTGGGTAAGTCACATCCTACTAGTCTTGAGTGTGTAATACCCGCCTCTGTCCATATTATGGGATCTAATTTAATTACCGATTAAAATTTTAAAATGTGATGATGGGGTTAACTGGCTTCTCTTTGAAATAGAAGGAACTTTCTCTAGCCAGTGAGTTTCTGAGTCTTTAAATGAGGCAGGAACAAGTTCTTGGAAAGTGGAAAGGGGTTATTTCACCCAATATGAAAAGTTGATCAGAGTTCAATACCTGGGTTCCTGGACTCCTCTAAGTCATCCTAGACCACGCTGTTCCCATACTAGGAGTTCCATTAGTATCAATATCGCCCTCATGGTCTCCTGCGATTTCTGCTAAGGTTGGAACGTCTATTGGTGTGGAAATCCACAACCAGGAAGCTGCTGAGATATCACCTAGACTTTGTGTCAAGAATTTTAAAAATTGAGCCTATTATTTTCTTTATTTAATCCTGCCAGGAGCCGGTCCATCCTTGCTGTTTCAAGGGACCTGGCGTATATGGCATACTGTTCTTAATATGTTTGCTCACCTTCTTGGAGCTATGTGTTTTAACCAAGGTCACCTCTCCAAGAAAGGTTGTTTCCCCAGGTAGGTATTTTCCCCTGAAGTTAGGGAGGGAATAAAACCCCTTAACTAAGTGCCAGGTGGGTAGTTAATCACTTTAACTATGAACAATCATGCTTAAGCTACATAATCTTTACTCCCTGGAATGGAGATGAAACGCCCT
>NW_006297021.1:596301-612379 GCF_000327345.1 Myotis davidii | reverse complement strand
GAGAACATGGACACAGAACCTGGCTGGAGATCCTAACCAGAACTTGGCTAGAGATCCTGGCTAGGCTGCTGATCAACTGAAAACTGTATCTGTGTAATTCCTTCTTCGCCGACTCCGTCTACACCTTTGGGAACCCCTGGACCTGCTGGGGTTGGACCCCAGCATAATCCTTAATCTTTTCCATGCCAATAGTGGCAAGGCAGGAGAGCCACTCCTTGGCAATGGCAGCTCAGCCCTTCTCTCCCTTGCCTTTAAGTGGGTAAGTCGGATGGTGCTCAATTCAGCTGTTCCACTGCATGCCATGGACAGCACATTCCGCACCTCCTTACAACCTCAGATGATGATATAACCCATTTCAAACACCCTCCATTTCCCCAGGGCCTCTGGCTGCAACCATCCCCACCATCAATTTCTAAGTCCATTAAAATGTTTGTATCTGGAGAAACCCCCACAGCGCCACGGCAACTGCAGAGGATCTCGCGTGAAGGGGCTCCATGAGGAGGACAGGCTCCAGAACCACTTAAGCTCGTGGAACAGAAAGCCAACCAGGTCTCTGGTTACTGGTCTCCTCTCTGCTGCGCCCAGTGTGGGATTCAGCCTGAGGCTGTGTCACCCCAATGCTCAGGTCACATGGGGGAAAGTGGGTCTCTCCATGGCTCTGTGTTACAGACTCAGATGACCTTAAGCAGAAGCCTCTGATGACTTCCCTGTGACTGTGTTAATGTGACATCATCACTGTGGATTCTCCTTCCAAGCAGTCTTTGTATGTGAGACAACGCTCCTGAGAGAGGATTTCTCTCTCTCTTTCCCCTCCCAATCTCTCTTTTATTACCATCATGCACCTCACTTAAGTTCGAGTAAGACAGGAACTTTCTTTTATAATTTTTTCACTGTGATATTTCTAGTGTTCAGTCAATGCTCAATAAATATAAGTGGAATGAATGATAAAGACTATCTGAGAAATCTTCCTGGTAGCATGCAGAAATGCCTGGGGATGGACCATCCTAACTGACACGTGTTATGCTGTGGATTTGGGGAAGGGGGTATACAATCATCTCTTTCCCAGGTGTAATTTTTCTTGGGCTTGTTTTCCTTTGCATCTGGTGATCTGAATGGCCTATTTGTGGCAAAGGTTTGGATGTAGATGAAAAGGAAGGAGAAAATAAAGCCTATTTTTAGCCTAGATTCCCTTACTCTGTTTAGTCCATACCAATGAAATCACCTTGGCTCTTACATTTCTAGCAAAAGAGGGGCTGATCTAAGATAGTGGTCGCATTAAGACAGGACTCCAAGATATTCAAATCCCCTGATTCCCACCTTGGTTAACCACTTCCTCCTCAAAAGGCCCTGTTCACACAATTGTGGTAAAATAGGAAATACAGTGATTTCTTATTAGCTAGGATTTCCTGCCAAAGGAGAACCCCAGTGGGTTAGGTTAACCACGGGGACGTATTTTATCTTTTCTGTACTAGGTAGGTCTCAATATTCCTGAGTCAAGGAGGCTATAATGCCTGCTCTTCTCCTCCCAACACTCCAACCAGAGTCTGAGAACTCACCACAACAAGGAGACGCAGGGCCCACCTGCCCAAAGCAGAAATGGACAGGCCATGTTTCCTTCACTGAGAAGTCACTGCCTCCAGCACAAGTGGCCTCAATGAGCACCCTGCATCTGAACCATTCAAGACCTTGACTTTCCCCCTTAGGAGAAAGATGAGAGTGGAGGGAAAGAAAGGTTTCCTTCTCTCAGAAGTCACACAGCTCAGCTCACAAGAGGCAAGTTTTGAGGCTGAAGACTTAACCCAATGAGCAGTGCAACATTTCGGATAGTGTCTCTCCTCCATCTTTCCTTTGTGCGCAGGAACAACAGGGGGGAAGCTGGTGAAGGATCAAGTGTTCAGGATTCCAGCCATGCATTTCTGTCCTTTCTCCTTGGAGTTTCATCTAACAGGAGAGTCAAATCCCATTAAATGTGTGTCAAAGCAGTGTTATATGTTTGGAAATAGGATGACATGGCTTCTGGTAACGTTTAATGCCCCGAAGTCCATCTTCCTGCTAGAGAAGGAGCCTCTAGTCATTTAGAAAACATTGTTATGTATAATTTTGTTGGTGCTCTTGACAAGAAGGGGAGTTGGGATTTGGGTTGTGCTAGAAACAGAGGCTGAGCTCAGAATTGAAGGGCAGTTTGTTGGCTCGGGAGGTGATCTCAGGAAGGAATAAGGCTCGGAGAAGTGAAGGGGAAGAGAGAAAGATATTAGTACAGGTGTGTTCGTGGGCAGAAGACTGCTTAGGACTCCTGGGACAGCATGTGGAGACACACGCCAAGGTTTGTACCGCAGAGCGGAGGAAGCCGGGATGTTTACTCCCCATTCCTATTCAAGGGGCTGCCTCAAGGACATCAACTTGCCACCCCTACACAAGCCGGGAAAGACCCTGAGTGGAGATTTCCTGGGACCCTGGTCGGAAAGCTCAGCCCAAGGTGGGACGGGGGGCTGGGGTTGTGGACAGACCCCCAGTACTTCCTGCTACAACACGGAAACCGCCTATTGGTAATGTTATCTCAGATTAGCATCTTAACCAGACAGCTGCCTAAAATCTCATTTGAGGCCTTTCTTATATTTGGTAAGACTATGAAATAAACCATATTTTCCCATCTCTACCAATAGAAAGAGTAGCAATTCTTTATGTGCAATTCTCTCATCATTCTGCATGAAACATATTTATAAAATGGTAACAAAGGCCCCCTTTGTCACAAACTTATGCTTTATTATTTTTGGTAATGTGCCACATTTGTAGTCCCTGTGCTGAAAAAGAAGTATTAGATAATATTTTTAAAAGTTTATATGTCCCAGGCATTGTGTTAATTGCATTCATGATTATATCACTCAGTCTTCACAGTAAACCTATTTACAGATAAGGGAACGAAGGAACTGAGGGGCAAGACAGGTCTCTGCCCCAGGTCCTCAGGCCGTCAGGAGAAGAACCCACCCAGGGGCTGCTTCAGAGCCTGTATGTGGTCCTAGTGTCTGGACAATATGCCAGGAGAAGTATAGCCCAACAGATTTCGCACTCGACTCTTCATAGCAAATGTTCCAGTGTGATTCTTCCATTTCCGTGAGCTCCAGTGCTGTCGGCCTTTCCATGTGTGAGGGCCGCGGTGACCTGCATCTCTGTCACCCATTGCATTTGGGCAGCTCCATGCCTAGTAAGGGAACTGCCATGGGTCTCTATCTAAGTTGTGTTTACATTTGCCAAGGTTGTCAACATCCCATCTTTTTCATCTGTTTTGGTTGGTTTTTGTTTATTTTTTTTTAACATGTTACATATGAGGTCTTTCTGTTCTGTGATAATAACAACTTAAGGAGGAGATTAGCGAGTCCTCTCTCCTCATAAGAAAAGCTCTTAGGATGCAAGTGCTGCTACCTCCATCCATTTAGGTTAGTTGATAAGAGGGCGGAACATTTACCAAATTGCTCTCTAGTCCTCCTGGCTAAATCTCTGGGATTAGAAGTGGATTAAGAGATTTGTGGGAAACGGTAAGCATTCTAAATTCCCACGTTCAAAGGAAGATAATTGATGCCAGAAGTAATTGCAGGACATAGGAAGGTTTTGAACTATTGCACGTAAACATTACAGTATCACCAATAAAGTACAGGAGGAACGGGATGCTCATTATATTTCATGAAATGTGTTGATAATTATCCCTTGATTACATTGCTCTCACTCTACTAAAATGCAGAGTTGGATATTGGGTGTTTGAGGAATCCAGCCTGACTTGAAGTTTATGCGAGCTTATCTGCTGATGAAAAATGTGTATACGTTTTGGAAGGTGCCAGAATTTTCAAATTTCAAACCTTTTTCAGAGGTGTCTTGAAGTATTTTAAAAATGACAAATACTATTCTTTTGGTTCCAAATGTAAAAACATTGATCCATTCCCTCTATTAGACCAAATAAACTTATTAAAATTTGGCAATCCTTTTAATTTTGCTTTTTTAGAACAAAATGGTACAAGTTTCCATGGTTATAAAAAAGAGCAGTAGTATGGTATTTCACCTTTTGTGGCCATTTTGTAAGTATAACCAGAATCAAAGTTTCTTTGTTATAGAGAAGATGAGGTGTCAAAAACAGTTGTTTATCTTTGGGAAAAAAAGTCAAGTACTAATGCTTAAAATATGGCAGCAGTTGTATTTTCCTAAGGAACAGTCCAATTTCTGGTCAGTTTCGTTCATAAATCTTCCAAGAAACTTTCTGGCACTTTCTTCACTTTGATGAAGGGGGAGAAAGTGAGGTAACTATGCCAAGGCCAGAGGCTCCCAGGTTTCCACCTCCTGGGAGATCAGGTTACACACCACACTTGTTTCTGAACAACTTTCTTCTCTGTAGTTCACATTCTTTACATGACCAGCAACTCTTCAGCTGTTCACCAACTAGACCCTCCATATCATTCATGAGATCGCAATTATCCTTTGTTCCATTTCTAAGACATAGTTTCACTAATTTTTATTTTGCTATTCACTTGAGTAATTTGTAGTGTTTAAAATAACAAAACCACTTGAAAATATGTGTTGACAGTTATTTCTATACGGCAGGTAAAGTCTGGAAGAAAATTTCAGACAATCAGGAATGATGATCCAAACTCCAAGCAGATTGGGAAGCAAAGGAGTGTACTCGTCAGTACATCAGGGTGGACAGGAAGAACCCTGATGAATAGAAGGGCCTCAGAAAAGGGGACACCACGGGGGTCAGCATGAAATCTGATAACATCACAGACCTTATGCTCCTCACAAAGGAGGAACTTGAGAGGCAGAAAGGAAGGCAAACAGGATCAAGGGTCCCTCCCTCACCACACTGATCATAACGTAAAGATTTTGGTCTAATTTTCATATTCTGTTTAGTTTCTTTCCATACCCAGAGGACAAGAAGACATTCTGCGATATTAGATCTTGTTCATGGCAAACATTGAAACTTCAGTTATTGATTTAGGATCTAATGACATAGAGAAACTTCTTCCTCTTGGTAATCCTTCTCAATAAAAGTAAATTGACTCATCTATCTAACTGTCTGCATTGCTTAGCACTTTATTGCCATATTACTGTGAAGATTTATTTCCAACCAACTGACATTTTTTTTCCAGTTAGTTTTAGATTTTCTCGGGGTGGGAGATAGGTTCATTTGTTTATATATTTTTGGATTTATTGTTATGTAAGACATTGCATCATTACAAACTCAAAGTAAAAAAATAAAAATGTTCATAGAAGTTCAGCTTCCATCCCTGCCTTCACCTCCCTCTACCCTCCCTCGCCATATAAATGAATATTTTTATTCATTTTTAATTCACCTTCTATTGTTTCTTTCTGAAAATATAAGCAAGTGTTCATACACACACACACACACACACACACATTGATTTTATTGTAAACACTCTTCCAAGTCTTTTTCACTTAATGATACACTCTGAGGTACACACAGCAGGGAATATAAAGATCCCCCTCTCTCACTTTACAGCAACATCCATACCACAGTGTGGCTGTGCCCTAGTCAGCCATTCTCATCACGGTGGACGTCTGGGTTGCTTTCTGTGTTTTGCTGTTACAAATAATGCTGACGTCCTGGCATGGACTTGATTTTCTGTTAATTTTCTGCCAGTTCTAATCAACTTATTTAAAAGAGAAAAACCACAATTCACACTTAGCCCGTGGGATTTGCCATCTACCCACTAGATGACCCACACTAACCTAGTGGGACTATTTCAGAACTTGAGGCAGAGATTCAGGCCAAGCTTCAGAGAGTCTATCCCCTTTTGAGAAAGTCCCAAAAGTGAGCCAGGTGAGCAAAGCAACCAAGACCCGGCATGGCTTTCCTTGTGGGAAAGTCAACCCCATGAAGGATGGGTCGCCCAGCCCGGGGGTCTGGTGAGCATTAAGTAATAATCACGACAACCCAGATGTTAAAAAGCTGGACTGCACTGTGATTCTTCCTTCTTCTCCCCACAGGAGCTGTTGGAGAATCAAACTGTGGTTTCTCTGATGTAATAAAAGCTGGACTGAGAGGATGTGTCTAGGGAAAGTTTCGGTGATTTCAGAACAGATTTTATTTCATTTTTACTTGCTACCACAGAAAATAGCATTCAAGTAAAATAAAATGAACCTAATTGCAGCAGATGGTCCCGTGTTTCCTGCTCTCTAAAAATAAATATTTTGAATTAATTTCAGGCCTTATCAATGTTAAACGGACTGAGATTTAAAAATATTCAACCAGACCTAGGTGTATTGGCTCCGCGGATAGAGTGTCAGCCTTCAGACTGAAGGGTCCCAGGTTCGCTTCTGTTAGGGGCATGTACTTCGGTTGCAGGCTTGATCCCTGGCCCTGGTCGGGGCCCATGCGATAGGCAACTCATCGAAGTGTCTCTCTCACATTGATGTTTCTCTCTTTCTGTCTCTCCCCGCCCTTCCACTCTCTCTCTAAAAATCAATAGAAAAACATCCTCTGGTGAGAGTTAACCAAAAAAAAAAAAATTAATAAATAAAGATGCTCAACCATATCTGATAACGTACTGTGAAAAGCAGTGGTTCCCTCCACTTCATTTCCTGCTTCCAGAATTTTAACGTCATGAGTTGTCATCACCTCACTTTCTCTGCAGCTTCTCAGCCTGCAGAGTCTATGCCAGCCGTGGGCAAACTATGGCCCGTGGGCCGGATCCGGCCTGTTTGAAATGAATAAAACTAAAAAAAAAAAAAGACCATACCCTTTTATGTAATGATGTTTACTTTGAATTTATATTAGTTCATACAAACACTCCATCCATGCTTTTGTTCCGGCCCTCCGGTCCAGTTTAAGAACCCATTGTAGCCCTCGAGTCAAACAGTTTGCCCACCCCTGGTCTATGCCCTGTAGCAAGGTGATGCATTTCAATTTCCCGACGAGCCAGCCTACCCCAACAACGGAGCCACAGAGGAAGCAAGCTCAGGCACTTGAGGAGGGTCCATTGATCTCTGTCTGCCATGCCTGCTAACAATAGACAAAGCAAGTCTCACAGGAATGAGTCAGGGAGAAGGACACCCCATCACATTGGGGATGTACAGCTCAGTCCTGTGATAAAGTGATGAAGTAGAACCATATAGCATATAGCTATCCATCTACCAGAGCCGAGGTCAAACCATCAAAGAGAGAAGAGGGCAAATTCTGAATTGCCTGAAATGAAATAAAATCCTGCCAACAAGAAAAATGAAATACAAGTGCGAAATGTAATTTGGTTATAGACAAATAAAGAACATTAATTTCTTGGACGCTTTGATATGAATATTGAGAACAACATACCTGTTCTGTTGAATATGTACAGCTGTGTCTACAAAGTACATCAGTTAGGAGCATGGGCTACGAGATCAGATGCCTGGTTTCAAGTCCAAGGTCAGCCACTTATTTCTTGTGTAACATTGAGATCTTAAACTATTTAATCTTTAAGCTAAAGTCTTATTAACTACAAAATGTGGATAATATGATAGTTACCTCAGTGCACAATGGTGAGAATTAACTGTGATATGCCTACAAAGCGTTTATTTCCATGCATGTGACATCATAAGCCAGAGTTCAGCATACTTTTTACGTAAAGAAGCAGAGAGTAAATATTTTAGACTTTGACGGCCATGAGGTCTTTGTTGCAACTATTTACTCCTCTGAAAGCAGCCATCGAGAATATATAAGTGAAGGGGCATAGCTGTTTTCTAATAAAACTTTATTTATAAAAATAAACAGTGGGCTGTATTTGGCCATGGGCCATCATTTCCCAACCCACAATTAGTGAATCCATCGTGGCCAACACCACTTTGAATTCCTGAAGTTCAGAAACCATGTCTTAATTTTGTTTGTATATTTATGTCTTCTAAACAACATGTTGCATAAAATAGGTGCTTCCTCAGTGATTATTTTTTAAGAATAATTATTTATTGAATTCCTACCAAGCGCCTAAACACTAGTAAAATGCCTGCTCGCATCCTGAGGTCATCTCTGCCTTCTCCTGCTTTTCAAGATGGAAATGCCACCCGAGGCATCGGAAAGGCAGGGCCTGTTCCCACATAAACAGGGAGGAAGCCTTGCTTGCTTCCAGCATGCGCATCGTCTGTTTCCTCGGCACCTCGCAGCCCTTCTTTAACCTACTCGCAGGGCCGCCAGGCTGATTCTTGAACCCTCTTTATCTGGGTGCATTCTCCAGACAGGACATGACACGTTTCCTTGGGCGTTCCCTTCACTTTGAACCTGATGGAAGGGTGGGTTTGGTTTCTGGTGCTGAGTGTTTGAAGCAGGACAATGTGTGTAATCTGCCCTGTTCGCGCTGAGGGCAGCAGCGTGGGCTTGATGAGGAGGATATCCTGTCCCCACCCTGCCCCCACAGCCTACCACGCCCTCTGCTTACCTCAGGGAGCAGGCCTGATGGGGCTCACATCCTGAGGTCCACCGTTATCCTAGGGGCCTGTTCACTTCCGCACCTAGCATTTCTCGGGGCAGAGTAGGCCGTTATTCCCACCTTTAACTCTCTTTACAGACAAAATGAGGTGATTATAATATTACAAAGTGGTCATTTTTACCCAAGTTAAGAGAAAAGGGAGTCATCACACAGCATCAGTTTGATTCCATTGCCCTACTTGCCAACAAATCAATGATATTTAAACCTTTATCAATGTTTTGTGCATGTTCCTTTGGGAAAAAAAATAGATGGCCACATCACAAACACGGAAAGGCCCGTTCTGGTGTTTCGACATGTGTGTGTGTGTGTGTGTGTGTGCTTGTGCAAGAGGGGAGCGAAGCTATGATATAAACACACTTCAAAACCACTACATCTCATTTGAGGCAGGGTTGGCATTTCTTAAGTGGCTTGGTCATGTGGTCAAATGACTACTTAGCCTTGTTTAAAATCACAGTTTCCTATGTTGGCCGCGGATACGGCTTCCACCTAGAGAAGCCAAAACAATGACCTGACAGCTGAGACGTTAGGGATGGGTGTTGATGCAAAGATTTCCTTGTATTATTTTCATTAGGTTTCCTGCTCGCCTCATCAATGCTGGGTAGACCCGAGTGCCAAAGAGTAGAGGTTGCTTTTATGGAGCATCTTGCGGATTTATTTCCTCTAAAACTTGATGACATCCACCTTCGCGGTTTACTGCAATTAGAAACAAATGGGCCGGGATGTGCGTAATCAGCAAACGCCCCGGGAAACTGGTCTGAGGCTCATGCAGATAAGCTCCTGTCCATCTGCGGTCATTGTCTTTCAAGTTCACACTTGATGCCACCCAGGGCTGTGTTGATATTCCTGTCATCAGCGTTCCTGAAGATAGTCATCTTGTTCCAGTATGTGAATAGGATGTGGCTCCACTCATATCAGTAGCCCTTGTCTTCAAGTTCTGTTTTTTTCTGTGCTTTTCTCCTTTGACCTCCTCCAAACACCTAAGCAGACCTGTTTGCTCTCTCCTGGTGTTTCTCAGCTGCAGCATTTTTTTAAAATATATTTTTATTGATTTCAGAGAGGAAGGAAGAGGGAGGGAGAGACAGAAACATCAATGATGAGAGATAATCAATGATCAGCCACCTCCTGCACGCCTCCCACTGGGGATTGGGCATGTGCCCTGATTGGGAATTGAACCATGACCTCCTGGTTCATAGGTCGATGCTCAACCACTGAGCCATGCGGGGCGGGCTCAACTGCACCATTTTTATATTTTGAGCCAGGTAGTTCTTTGTTAGGGGCAGTAGTGGTTGCCCTGTGCATTGTGAGATGGTTAGCAGCATCCTTGGCCTCTACCCACTCAATACCAATAGCGCGTCCCCAGCCCCCCAGTGTGACAAGCAAAAATATCTCCAGATATTGCCAAGGTCCCCTGGGCGGGGGTTGCACAATCACCCTTGTGTTTAGGCGCTTGGTAGGAATTCAATAAATAATTATTCTTAAATGGCTTCCCAAGTGATGCTGGTGCCAGTTGAGAACTCAGTGCTTTATACAAAGTTGATTTCTACTGGTGGCGTTCATAACCACACTGACTCTGACATTTTATCATTTATTTTGACCCTAGAGAAGCATTTCTTTCAATACATCATTTTAAAGATAAGAAAGTGGAGATCCAAAGTAATATATTCAATGAACAAAGATGACACAGCTCACCGATGACATAGCCAGGGCCAGGCCTCATTCAGCCCATGCTGCTCTGGCCTGCGTCCGCTCCCATTTGCGCCTTCCCAGGAAGTGGTCAGAAAGGCTGTGCTGCACCCCCTCTGTGCTGCTCAGAAAACCCATCCCTCAGCACCTGAGTAAAGTGGTTCCCACTCACTCACACGTTCAACAGATACTCGAATGGCTTCTCTGTGGTGGGTTCGGGAGATGCAGTAATGAGCCAGCCAGACTGCGTCCCTGCCTTCCTTGAGGACCTACAAAATAGCTCCGGTGGCCATCAGTGCTGACAAGACCTTTAATCTATAAAGTGAGACTGGGAGTCATGCGGGGCGGGGATTCTGTGTGTTCCTTCTGGGAATCTCAGAGAGGAGCATTGCAGGAACAGGGAATGGCACGGGACACAGGCCCTGGGATGGGGACGTGCTGGGTGTGGCTAAAAGCCAGCAAGGAGGCCACAGTGGCTGACCAGTGAGGCAGGGAGGGATGGGGGGAGATGGCACTGGAGAGGGGCAGAGGCAGATTGCACAGCCCACAGATGCAGGTGGGGGTGGTCCTGGCTCTGAGATGGAAAGCAGACTCAGTTCAAACCCCAGCTCTGCTGGTGCCAGTTATAACCAGAGGAAGCTTATCTCTCCTCTGAGACATGAAGACATCAAATGATGCCTCTTGACAGGGCTGTGTGATGTTTCACAAAGTCAGCATATTTAGAGTATTTAGAATAGTGCCTGTGAGGGAGAAGTTACCAGCTATTCCATTAATTTTCAAAATATATATTTTTACTGATTTCAGAGAAGAAGGGAGAGGGAGAGAGAGTTAGAAACATCAATGATGACAGAGAGTCACTGATCAGCTGCTTCTTGCACACCCCACAGTGGGAATGAGCCCAAGACTGGGCATGTGCCCTGATCCGGAATCGAATTGTAATCTCCTGGTTCATGGATCAACGCTCAACCACTGAGCAACACTGGCTGGACTATATACCATTGATTTTTAAAACTATCATTGTGGTTGCTGAGTGTGGAGTAGACGAAGGGAGTGGGGGAGAATGTGATGTGGAAATTAGAAAAAGAGGCATTTGTTGTAAGAACCCAGAGTGTTAAACCAGCTGGTTTGGGAAATGGCCTGAGTTTTCTGGATATAGTTGGAAGGTAATACCAATGTGATTGCTGATGTTTGGATGTGGAATTCGGGGGAAATGAGCAGTTCCGCCTGAGTAGGAACTCCTGTCAGGGTTCACCTTAGGTGCTACGTTTTCTGAGACATAGACTTACAACCACATCCCACTAAACTGAGCTTAGACATCAGATCGGAGTTTAAACACATTGCTAGCACTGCACTTAGGTTGCTTTTTCACTATGAATGGCTTCCCAAGTGGAAGTTCTTTGAGGACACAGAGTTATTAATCCATAACTACTTCTGTCCCCCTGCCACTTCCATCCATCTGTGGATTCATTTAATCACCAAGTGAATTAGTATACAAATGAATTAATAACTGTGTCTCCTATTTGAGGCAGAAACCAAGCTAAGGATTTAGCCTTGAGACTGCAGCTAGAGACGGACACAGTATTTATTTAGAATATTGTAAGTAATTGACAAGCTAAGATCTGGAAACAGCCCAAGTGCCCATCAGTAGGTGAGTGGATAAAAAAAAGCTGAGGAACATTTACACTGTAGAATATTATGCAGCCGTAAAAAAGAAGGATCTCTTAACCTTTGAGACAAAATGGAGGAACCTGGAGAGAATTATGCTAAGCAAAATAAGCCAATCAGAGAAAGACAAGTACCACTTGATCTCACTCATATGTGGAATCTAAAGAACAAAATAAACTGATGAACAAAATAGATTCAGAGACATAGAAGCATGGAACAGGCTGAAAAATCTCAGAGGGAAGGCGGGGGGTGGATGGAGTGGGTAGAAGAGATCAACCAAGGAATTTGTATGCATATGTGCATAACCCATGAACACAGACAATAGGGTGGTGAAAGCCTGGGGTAGGCTAGAAGGGGAGGAAAGGGAGACATATGTAATACTTTCAACAATAAAGGTAAATTTTTTAAAAGAATATAGTAATATGTTAGTAACAGTGCCCAATGGATGCAATTAGAAATTTATGGGTTAATTCCAAAAAGTGAGCTACCATTCAAGTTAAGGAAGAATCTAGAAGATGGTTTCAGGGTAGATTCTATTTACGTAAATGTCAGTCACTTCTGAAAGCTTTGCCAATAAGTTGACCATTTAACACTTCAGCTAACTTCCCCCTAATCTTAAAATGGTTTTATTATAATCTCAGCTGTTTATATAAAAGCGGTGCTGAATGTTTGGCAAGACACTGGAAACAATGACGCTCAACTGTGCCTTGAAATTCTGTTAAACATCTTTGGTTTCTATGTTCATCTGTTTACGGGTATCCGGGTAGTTATTTAATTAGCTCCCTGTTTAATGAAGCCATTTATTACTTCCCAGATCACCATAATCAAGGGCACAATACAAATCAAAGATGGGGAAGATTAAAATCAATTCATCACCTAAATGTGAGGGCTTTCCCCTCCCCCCGCTGCAGTGGAGAGATGTAATTACTGCAGGTCTGGTCCTGAGATTAGCCTGATGACTCTCTGGCTTTGGCTCAACAATCTATTCTCTCATTTTGAGATAAAATCTGGTGAGAAGCCGTCTTATCATTTGTTTGGCAGGCACCGTCAAGGGTAGTTATACTCATCTACCTGCCACAGCGCCTGGCAAACAAATTACCGCAGCAAGAGAGAATGCCCGACCGCCTTCACCCCTGCAGCTGCCGTCCACACGGATCTTCTGTGCTGCTTTGGCTTTTAGGGAAACCAGGCGTTTGGGCTCTTTGTGTAATTTAGACAGAAGGTCGTTGCTTGTACAGCGTGGCACACCCCAAAAATAATGTTTGGGGAAATGCTTCCCTATAATTTACAGAAGATTTACTCTCTTTTTTTGTTGTTGTTTTTTTAAAATAATAATACTTGGAAAAGGGAGAAATACAGACTGGAAAATAATGAAAATATAGCAGTTTTATAAGACTCAAATCAAAACTAGCCAACATATAGCCAACATGTGTACATGGACTCATGTACACATTAGCAAATGATTGGGAAGTGAGTGCACAGTTACTTATACTTCTTTGGCTCCCCATTGCTACCAGATACAGTCTGTTCATCTCACCAGGGCAGAGCTGCCTGTGTCTCTTCTCCCTGACACCCCTCAATGTCCCTCCCCTCTCCCCCCAGGCACAGAGAACAAGCCAAACCCTTCATTCTGGGTCATGCTCCCTCTGGTGGACTGTCTCTCACACCTCCCACGCCCCGTCCCCCCACCATTCCCCCCTTCCCGGCACCGCCTCTACTCAAACCTGAATTAATTCCACTAAGAAGAAGTCTTTCCAAAAAAGCAGAGTCAGAGGGAAAAGACAATTACTTAGGAAGTAGAAACACTTGTGGGCGGAGGATTCGCCAGTGCCTAAGTTGGAAGTCAATCCGAAAAACTTATAGAATTTCATTTAATTTCTAGCACATTTTATGTCATATGGTTTTAATGAATTCAAATAATGTAGTGCCTATAGTATAACCTGAGGCTCTATACACTACAGGTGATGTTTTAGAATTTTTTATTTGTCAGTTTTATTTTCCAATTACAGTTGACATTCAATATTTGTCCGTATTAATTTCGGGTGTACAGCAGAGTGGTTGACAATCACATACTTTACGAAGTGTTTCCCCCAATATTCAAGTACCACCTGGCACAATACAGAGTGATCACAATGACTGTGTTTCCTGTGCTGTACTTACATCCCTGTGGCTATTCTGTAACCACCACTTTGTACTTCTCAGTCCTTTCACCTTTTCTACCCGGTCCCCCACCTCCCGCCCCTCTGGCAGCCAGTAATCTGTTCTCTGTGTCTGTGAGTCTGTTTCTGTTTTGTTGGTTTATTTTCATATAGAAAGCTTTAGTCTTTTGACCAACTGAAAATGTATGTGGACAATCCAATCCACACCATAATCTCACTAAATCAGGTGCTAAGCTAAGTATGAATAACATCACTCACAGGAACGGTCGGGTTTCCTGAGAGTGGTTTTCAGTAAACAATTAGACTGCGGTGTATGAAGACCGAACGGCTGAGCTGACAGCTCTCAATCTCGGGCCTTTATCTTCAGGATGTTTAGACTCTTGCGCCAGTTCTCTCAGGAGAAAGACGTGGCAGATAGATGCTTCCACGTGGCATATTTGTATACTCGCAGTCAAACACTCAACTTACTTGCTATAGAATTGCAATAGCTCACAATTTAATATCTTTTGAACCCATTGTCAAAACTCAAGTCACCAGATTTCATTCAAGAACTACAATAAGCCACCAGGAAATCTTATCATTTTATTCAGATGTGTTTTTGTAGGACAACATAGCAGTTGGGAATGGACAAGACTATTTTTTTTTTTAATGATTGAACAAAGTGGCAGATCGTTTTCCCACAGTCACCTAAGCTCACCTTTTTACTGACAAGCTGTGACATTAGCACAAGGAGGTTCTGCAAAATTCTACTGCAAAAGCATTTCAGTTCAAGCCAACCAGGAATTCCTCAACAGCGACCTTGTGCTGAACCCAGGGCCGGGCATTGGAAGGAGGCAAGACAGTGACGAGCACGTCTCTACCCTCAAAGGTTCATGCGTGACTCTGTTCTCTACATGTTCCTGTGTTCCGTGCCATGTGTGATGCAGTCACATAAATTGAAAGCTTTGCCAATAAATTGACCATTTATCTAATAAACTGGTGGGTTTGAATGGAGGTCCAATAGGTAAGAATTGATTCAAATCCAGGGGAAGTCTTAATAGAAGAAGAAAACTGAGTTATGAAACTGTAAAGCTTTAAAAAAGATGTTCTGTTGTTCAAAATTGTAAGAGATTAGACCCAAACAAAGAAAGCCAGGAAATGGCAGGGAAGTTCCTGGACTCAAGAACATGACACTGAAATAAATATTTCTCTATCAGCAGTTAAAATGATGGGGACAGAAAAGTCACATATTATTGATCTGGAGAAGGGCAAATCTAAAAAAAAAAAATAGGATAAGATCTTAAAGAAAACCTGGGAGCTGTGTTACTTTAACCATCCTAGGACCCTCTCTCATCAAAGGCACTGGAAATGTGTGAATTCTCCAAAAGAACCCTATTGTTTCTCACAAAGAAGATCGTATTTCAGCAGCTTAGTTGAAATGGCAGCTATAAGCTTTTGTCCCATACATGGTCTCTTTCAGGAGAAAGAAAACCCAGAGATTCTAATCATTCCAAGAATTGAAAAGGGGTCATAGAAGGGACAGGAACCTATGGCCAAATGCAGACTTATTAAGGTAGAGAGTTCAGGTTCTCAGTGTGGACTCCAGGAAGTAATAATAATGATAATAATAATAATAATAAATCACACATTATTCTTATGTGTATATTAAATTCTAATATAAATCCTATATAATAAAAGGCTAATATGCAAATTGACCAAATGGTAGAATGACCAGATCAACACAGGAGCTGCCCCTGGAGGTCATTGCGCCAGAAGCCGGGCTCATGGCTGGCAAGTGCATCGGCGGTTTATGCATTACAAAGCCTCTCCCGCCTCCGCAACAGCGCTAAGGATGTTCGACTGACAGCTTAGGCCCAAGAGCACTCCTGTAGTGCAAGAGGGCACAGGCCGGGCTGAGGTAACATCCCTCTCCTGAGTGCATGAATTTCATGCACCAGACCTCTAGTTAATATATAATTGTAATATCTATTATATTCTAATATATTAATATAATGTGTAATAAGACTTACCTCCTGAAGTAATTTTAAGGATTGAATGAATTAGTGTATATACTTAAACCTTATTATTATTCACACATTACATATTAATGTATTTCTTTAGTTCATTTATAAT
>NW_006297021.1:595186-596043 GCF_000327345.1 Myotis davidii | reverse complement strand
AAAGTAAGGTAAGTGCTATAAATGTCCCCATTTACAGAGAGGAAAATAAGGCCAAGATATCATAAACAATGGGCCTAAGGTAACACAGCTGGGAGGTAGTGGAGTTGGGCTGTGAATATAAGTAATATGGCTCCTGAGTATGTTTTAACAACTATAGTCTACTTCTCTACACAGCAGATTATCTCTTAAAAATTAGTATTCTCACTGGTTTGCATCATGGACTCACCAATATTTGTCTGTGCCCTACACCTGCAATGTGTCTCCCACTCACCTTTATCGCTAGTCAGCACCTACCCATATTTTACATTTCAGGTCAACTTTCAGGTCAAGCACTCCCCAAACTCCTAGTCTAAGTCTGTTTCCCCTGTGAGAGCTCATGTGGCTGATTATTTTCCTCTGAAATTTTATATCAGTTCATACTAAGTAACGTGAGAGTTTGCTTAAAATCTATCTCCACCACAAGATCCCATAATCCATTAGGGTTGTACCATAACTGGTACATAGTAGGAATTCTGAAATAATTCTTCAATAAATGAGTAGAGGATCGAAGGAAGGAAGGAAGGAAGGAAGGAAGGAAGGAAGGAAGGAAGGAAGGGAGGGAGGGAGGAAGGGAGGAAGAAGGGAGGGGAGGAAAGAGGAGGGAAGGGGAGGGAGATGAGAGGGAGGGGAGGGGAGAGAAGAGAGAGGAAGGGAGGGAGGAAGAAGAGAGGGAAGGAGGAAGGGAGTGAAGGAAGAAGGGAGCAATGAAAACAAAAGGCAAAGAAAACAAGGAAACATTTATTCTCACCCATTCTTTAAAAGTTGCTTAACTTCTCCAGAAGCCTTCTATGGTCTCCCTTGGAGTTGATCCCCCTCCC
>NW_006297021.1:590627-593452 GCF_000327345.1 Myotis davidii | reverse complement strand
CTCCGTGAGCTCATCTCTCTGAGCCTCCATTTCCGTTGTTATCAGGGTCTGCTTGTGGTTAACTTTCATTCACCCCCGTCCACCTCCCCACCACCATGTGAACCTCTGGAGCTGTGAGTGGTGCCCTCATTGCCTCTCCATTTCCCCCAGTGTCTCCCCAGCACACTGAACGCCGTAAGTTTTTCACTGAACTAAATGAGACAAGATGATGATAGACTCCATGTGTAATCCATCCTTTTTTAGACCTAAAACTTGGAAGGATCCAGGCTGGAGGGCCTGAAGGAATTCACGCTTCGTTACAGCTGATTCAGAGAACTGACTCTCCCCATGCATCTCGCCAGCACGTGCTGTTCTACTATCACAAACATCCCATTGAACGGGAAGATCTCGGAGGAAAAAGCATTCAAATATGCAGACCAACTACAGTGTCTTTAAAATATGAACCATATGCTTTCCACGTGTTAACAGACTCTGGACTCCTTCAGTGACCTTGAATGCAGTGAACTCAGAGTACCCCCGGCTTTGGAATGTCAGACACACTGTGGGTCATAGCCTGACTCATACTGGGAATTCCGACTGCTTTCCCAGGAGTGATGACGGGGTGTCACGATGAAGCCACACTTTCTCACCTCGTTCTGCTGTGGGCTGAGCATCTGGGAGACCAGGGCTGAGCTCGGTCTGCAGCCTGTGGCTGTGCAACAGAAGCACCACCTCCTGCCCAGGTGGAGGCACCAACTGGGTCTCATTAGCACCATGTCCTCTCTGACTGGGCCCACCCACCCACACTGTATCTGGCAGCCCTCCACAGGAAGTGCCTCATTAGGAAATCGGCTCATCAAAATCCCAAAGAGGACTCAAAATTGGGGGTACTTTTGGCTGCCTCTACTTTAAAACTAGAATTTGAAATTATGGAATTAAGATAGCAAGCTACACTTGATGCTGTGAGAAGTAGTGTTTTTAAAAGACAACGTCTTTATTTTATTACTATGGAATTTCACGAAGGTCAGAAGTAAGAGACTCGGTCGTGGTCATTGAAACCAAGGACAAAAGAGTGGTTTGTCTGCAGCCTGAACTCATCCTTTGTTGTTTCAGAACCTCTGGCAATAGGGGTATTGCTCCTCAAGACTTCATTTTATTGCGATCCTGCACTATCATCTCCATCCCAAGGTTGGAGAGAGGGAAGTCAACTGAGCCAGGGAGTAAAGTTCATCTCCAAACAACATAATCCACCACCGCACTCAAAGGTACCTCTCCTTTCCCCAGCCACTGTCTGAGGTCCCCGCACAAGAGGCCCCGCCTTACCTAACGGCTATTCGAACGTCACCTGCTCTCCAACCCTGCTTCTACTCCAACAATAAATGTCCGGCTTCCTGGCATCTGAAAAAAACAGAGGAAAGGACCCTGCAATAGTTCTAATGAGAATGATGTGTGTGCCAATGGATGGAACGTATAAGCTGGGGCTGGAAATTCGAAAGAGAGGAGGACTCATAGACTCCAGCCCATCCCACCACTGCATTCTACAGGTGAAGAGCTTGAGGCCTTGAGAAATGAGGTTCAGGCTTGCACAGCCAGCTGTGGGACATGGACTGGAGCCCGCGCGTCTGTCCACAGCCCTGCACTCCAGGTTCTGTAACAGCCTCTGAAGGGCGCACAGTGGGTTCAGTCCGACGGCAGGCACAAGCATGTCGCTGCTGCTCGTTCGGATGAGGGCTCAGGAAATGGGAAACAGAGGAAGACACCGGCCAAGTGACATGCGCAGAGCAGAAAAGTAACCCGTGGCACAGCGAGGACGAGGACCCAAACCTATTCGTTCTTGCTGTCCTGGGAAGGTGCTGAGTTAAAGGCCAGGGGCGTGGCTCAGGGGCTGAGCGTCACCCTATGAACCAGGAGGTCACGGTTGGATTCCCGGTCAGGGCACAGGCCCGGGTTGCAGGCTTAATCCCCAGTGTGGGGGTGCAGGAGGCAGCCGATCCATGATTCTCTCTCATCATGGATGTTTCTCTCACTCCTTCTCCCTTCCTCTCTGAAATCAATAAAAATATTTTTTAAATGAAGATGCTGAGGTAAAGAGCCCCCTCTAATAGATTTAAAGATATATACCTGGTGCTAACTGAAAAGTGTGATCAGACTTCTAAACCCAGGGTGGACAGCCAGGCAGGCGAGCAGCCAGCCTAACACAACGAGGTTTTCAAAAGGCTTATGACCGCCCGGTCGGCGGAACAGGCGCTCCTCCAGCTCCCGTCATTCCAGACCTTAGAACCTGGAGCCTGATGTCCCACAGAAGAAATGCTCTTCTACGAGGCACAGAGCGTGACCCCCGCTCCAGTCACAGGCGATGGCCATGAACGTGCCTATTCCTCCTGGGCCCCTCACACCAAGAGCTGGCCCCAGCCATCTGCTGGGACTCCCGGAGGAAGGAAGGCATAATGTTATTATAATAAATGAGAAGGAGCAGAGCCTGGGGGGTCTCATCTCTCTCCAACCAAATACCTTGCTCCCCAACATTAATAATACCTAAAGCCCAATGAGCAGCTTCATCTTCTGGTCCTCTGGGTGCTGACAGAGATTACTGACTATACAATGGTGCGATTTATCTACATTTGATGCCATAAATAAGATTTTGTCTAGGAAAAAAAACATAGAATAATTGCGCATAATGGCCATCCCTCTCATGTGACAAAGGTTTAATTTATGATAAATATTCCAGGAGTAATTCCAGAGAACACAGGCTGGAAAGCGGAGTGAAAAATCAAAGGGGCGCTTCCGCTTTCCCACTTTGATGCACAGTGAAGAACATTCTAAACTCTTAAAGAGAAAATACTGCA
>NW_006297021.1:573706-590579 GCF_000327345.1 Myotis davidii | reverse complement strand
TAGGGAAAGCATTGCCTCCCAGGAAGTGCGGGTAATAACAGACTCACTGCTTCATGGGACTGCGGTGAGAATTCAGTGAGACGGAGCGGGTCAGGCGCATAGAGGATGCCTGGCATACAAAGCACTGAAGAAATGATCATAATCGTTTTCATTACTTCTTATTGATTCTAATAATTCGCAGCAGAGACCTCTCCTGGAATAACCAGAAGGAAGGTGGTAACAAGAGGGTAGCGCGGTCTGCCGGAGAGTAATACTTTACTCTTAGGCAGTAAGCTGTTTTCCTTTTTTTTCTCCTTTTTTAATTAAATTCATATCTCACTGGATGGACAAGCACAATGATTTATGCACCAAGCCACAAAACTCCATAGCGACATTGACCTTGGGAAATTTCAGGATGAATGCTAAACAAGAAAGAACAGTTTAGAAAACTCAAAGGAACAGTGAGATAACCAGAACTTTTGTTAAACAAGAGCAACCGCCTAGCTTTTAATGGAGCCTCTTCGTTTTCCAAGCTTATGTTCAAACGTGTATTCTTGACTCTGATCTCACTGACGCCCTGTGAGGTCCACAGGCCTATCCGTCTGTCCTCCACAGGGACCCGCGGGTCCTGGTTGGCATCTGGACTCCCCCACATCTACCAAACGCCCGAGAGGACAGCCCTGGCCACAGAACCCGACGGCCTCCGTCCTGGACTTTGCGTACATAACTCTGTGGCGAGTGGGGGTTGCACAGGCTTCTGAGCACTTGCAGAGGGAAGGAAAGATGCATCGCTCCCAGCAGGCTTTGTCCTCCAGGCACCCACATCACTGCTGGTGCAGAGGGGCCTCCACTGAGGCCGCTGTCCTTTGAGTCTGGAGGTTGTAAAAGAGCAATGAGAGAACAAAGAAGCTCGTAAGGAAATGTAAAGAGAGATATTTAGTGACAAAGAAAATCCTTTTTAACATGCTCCACTTCCTCTTCTCTTTCTTCCAAGGATCTCGGTACACCCTTTTATCTTTGTTGCTTTTTTGTAATATTCATGAAACAAGGAAACTAAAAGGAAAGAGGAAAGGACTTTAAAAAAAGGGGGAAAATTTTTTTTTTTTTTTTTGGTTAATCCCTTCATTTTTTTCACCCAGCCTCCTTTCCCTCTGGCAGCTGTCAGTCTGTTCTCTGTATCTATGATCTGTTTCTATTAGTTTGTTAGTTTATTTGTTCATTAGATTCCACAGAGAAGTAGGGTGATTACCAGAGAAAAAAGGGGGGGATGGATAGGAGACGGTGAGGGGAGAGACTGGACTTGGGGTGGTGAGCACACAATACAATATACAGATAATGTGTTATAGAATCATACCCCTGAAACCTATGTAATTTTCTTAACAAATGTCACCACAATAAATTCAATTGAAAAAAAGAGAGGGAGGAAACAAAGTATAATATGTAGATTTATCTGGGCCCATTTTCTTTTTAACCAAGCATGAGTATGAGAGGTACTCTTTTTTCACGATATTAGCACAACTTATTGAAAATAAATGTTTAGATCATGTTACATATATAATGCAAACAAATGCCATGTTATTTCTATATAACTAGCCAGAGGATTTGCTTGTGTTCTCCATATAGTTCTCTAGATCATTGGATACATAATAAGCTATCACTACTTTAAAATATTGAATTACTTTGTTCATTACATTATTTTCTGGGTTTCCTATACCTTTGCTTATCTATATAATTTCTTTCTTCCTGTTTAAATTTCAATAATAAGGTATTATCATAACCTTATTTGTAATAAATAGAAGAAATTCTATTTGACATATTTTACTATGGTCAAATCAGTCAAAAATAGTTCTGTTTATTCATGACTGTGTCAGTATGTGATGTCTGTCTGTGATCTATCCTGAAGAGAAAACCACATTATTAAGAGGAAACTGTTAGGTATTATCATTTTGGCATAAAAGCCACCCAAGCAAGAAATTGCTTCTCTGTAATCTTACTTTCTTAAACCTTTTAATTCAGTTCATTACAAGAAAATATCCTGCTTATAAAACATGCAGCATATGAACATACTTTTTCTTCTGAGTCTTGGGAAAAGCAAAAGTAATCAAGTTGCTTTGAATTAAAAAATAAAAAGGTAAATCATGTCAGTGAACTCAGAGAGTGAGAGTAATTAGTCCTAATTGTAACTGCAAAGAGGCATGAAGATGAGGCGGGACATGGACTTTGTCAACACTCCCTGGGCAGGGAGAACCCTCCAAACGGCCACATCCCTGGTTCCAATACATGAGCCCTTAACAGGATATCAGAGGACTGACTGACACACACAAAAAGACAATTCTTTTTAACACCAAGTCATCCTTATTTTCAAAAAAAAGGTAACTGTTACCATTTCTCATTAAGCAATGGAAACAGGGATAGTACTGGAAATCTTTTCCAAAGAAATGAGGTTTCCTCTCATTGTGACCGTGAAACAATGACACAGTGAGTGGGGGGGTTTCGGTCACGTGATTGTTTCTGGGTGTAGGTGTGCCTTTTACATTGGGTGACATTCACAGACACCGGGGATGCAAGACCAGGATGTGCCCTGAACAGCTCCTAAACACTAAGACAATATGGATTTCAGAACCGAAGTTTGGTCCTACTTGGCGAAAAGTTGTTTGTGAAAGAGGGAGTCACATTTACTAGGGCTCCTGGTTACTCATCGCAGTCACAGGAAAGTAAGGAAAATACATAAATCCGAGCCTTATTAATCCTCACTGGCTGCCCACCGGCAGGAAGACGTTTCTGTCACATCTGGAAGTTCTCAGGAATTCATCACTGGGACCTGGAGGTGCCTTACTAATGAGCATTCTTTCTGGAAAGTGGACTTCAAAATGTTGTCACTAGAGCAGGAGCGAAGAATGCCCCGCATGACCTCAGAAGCCAAAGGTTATCGCTGCGTGGCCAGCAGCAGGAGCGTGGCCTCTATGTGCGGTCGTGGGCCGTCAGCCCAGGGTAGACTTCCAGTATCGGTCAGAACATAGAGTAACCCCAAACCTGCAGCAGCTGTTATTAAAGACAGAAAACATCCCATTTCACCCAATGTGGCCACGGCACTGATGAGGGACCTACACTCACTCCATCTCCTACAACATCAAGAGAGTGCCAGCCAGTGACGGTGAGGAGCAAGGAGCAGTACCTGGGCTCCCCCGTGCCAGGCGTGGTCTTGCCTGCTGCACAGATTGTGCTGACTCACAATTTAAAAACTTGTCTTTGCAAGTCCAGTCATTCTGAACTACCGGCTAAGCATGGACTGCCGTTCACTGAGCGCACTGGTGTTCATCTTGTCTCTAAAGGTTCCCTGAGCTAGCACGTAGCTGGGACGCTGTGTACATTGGCAGAGTTCTCGGGTCTTCCATGGAATATGCTTGGGCAGAGTCAGCAGGTTAACAAACATATATTCACAGGAGGCATGAGCCACAATGCCTGTAAACCAAGAGAATAATGCTCCTAGAGCAGTGGTTCTCAACCTTCTGGCCCTTTAAATACAGTTCCTCATGTTGTGACCCAACCATAAAATTATTTTCGTTCCTACTTCATAACTGTAATGTTGCTACTGTTATGAATCGTAATGTAAATATCTGATATGCAAGATGGTCTTAGGCGACCCCTGTGAAAGGGTCGTTTGACTGCCAAGGGGGTCGAGACCCACAGGTTGAGAACCGCTATCCTAGAGGGTTCAAAAGAGGGTAATGACTACCAGGAAAATTCTGGAACCAGATTCCTTGATTTCAGATTCTGGCTCTGATACTTCCTAGCCATATGCTATCTTAGGAGAGTTATGTTTTGTTTTTCTCATTTGAAAATATTACTAATCTCATAAGGCTATTGAGAAAAAAAAGCTACAACAAAATTAACAAATGATTGATAGAATATCTATAAAGATAACATACTAAAATTGGCAATCTTTTATTTATAAAATAGATAAACTACCATTAAATTTAAAAACCATTTAAGACTTAGATTCTCACTTTTAAGAAGTCCTATACATATGATAATTTCTAATAAATAACCATGAATTTTCTCAAAATCTTAACTGGTTATATATTAAATAAAATTTATCATCGGCCCTGGCCAGAGTGGCTCAGTTGGTTGAGCGTCATCCCATGCACCAAAAGGTCACTGGTTTGATTCCTGGTCAGGGCACATGCCCAGGTTGTGGGCTCAGTTTCGAGTGGGGGGCGTGCAGGAGGCAGCTGATCAATGTTTCTCTCTTTCTCTCTCCCCTTTCCTTCCTCTCTCTAAAAAAAAAATCAATTAAAAATCTTTTTTAAAATATAAATGTTATTAACTTCTGTTAAAACTACTAAATTCCTTTTATTTCTGTATGTAAAATATAACGCAGGTCCCCAAGCTAGGAATAACAAAAACCATAAAAGGTCACTCTTTTGCTTTCATGTGAATATCTTCATTAGTGAATACTGAATTCCAAATTAAAAGGCGGTATCTTCCACATACACTCAGTGTGTGGAAGGTTGCCTCAAGAGTTCATTCAATTACATTAACAATACAATTTGTAACTTGCCTTTTCACTCATTCATCCTAACACCAGCAGCACATGTTTTTTTAAGATGTGATAGAAGAGCAGACCTGCCCGATACCGGACTAATACCAGGTCCTACAAGGCAGAGCAGGCCGCTCTTCAAAACAAGTAAGACAAAGACTTCGCTTCATCGACTCATAGGACGGAGCAGGCCAGCAATCAGATCTGAGGCTGAAGGTGTCTCTCCTGCACTGTTATCTAAATACAATTAGCAGTCAGACAGCCAGACAAGAGATCACTGTTTCATTCTGTGCCACTGTGCAAACCACAGGACTTCTTCTCAAGGCGGAGGAGATGGTACTGGTGAGAGAAGATGAAGAAGGACCCACGTGTGAGCCTTAAATTAACGTAACTTTTATTAAAAGAACATTATGGGGCGACATCAAATCCCCAACTGTTCTTTGTCATCTCGGGTAGCTACAGAGGGTGCGGAGCCCCACTGCTTACAGGAGGAAGGCCCTGCGGCTGGCGCGTCCCTCTGTCGCTTTGGCTCCGCATTTTATGTCGCCATCAGACTTCCTAACGGGAGCCTCTGCAAGATGAAAGTGGGCTCTCACTGAGACTTTCACACGAATGGATTAATTTGTGTCGCCAGTTTTGGCACGTCGCCATGGATACGGCCATCAGAAGGCCTTAGTGCTGCTGTGAGTTGATTGACGGCCCATTCACAGCGCCGGGCTTCACAGACCCAGGGCATGAAAGAACGCTCATTAGTGGACAAAGCCCTCACTTACACTTTGGGGGGATGCTTCAAAGACTAAATGTCACCCCTCAGCAAATCTGACCTTCATATAAATATCGCCAAGGAGAGCTAGAACTAGACCATGAAAGCGCATATTCAAGAATGGAGAGCTAATGGATTTATGGGATACCTTGCTTTATTTTGCTTTCCTTCAGCTCTAGCTACATAACAGTGGAATGGAAACACGAACAGAAAAAAGGCTTGTGTTGTAAATCCTATCCCCCCCAAATCAGAGAGCAAAAGCCATTCTTCATTAGAGACTTCAGAGAGGTGTAGACTTAGCTTGATAGAGGGGATGCTTTCTGTCACTGGCTATGGAATGGGAAGTCTGCCTCTGCATGAGCAGCACCCCGTGAAGCGGAACATCGACGGCTCACGTTGTCACCCGCCCACGTGTATGAAGGTGTAGATGCTTTTCTGTAATTACACTTCGCTCAGGAGGCTCCAGAGCTGTGTGGTGGGGAAATCCCTTACTTTTCCTGCTCAAGGTCATTATATCAGGTCAGGTGGAGGAAGCTGCCACCCTCAGACCTCAGTGTCCCCTGCGGGCTGTCCCTCTGACCTTGAGTGCTGACCCCTGTCTCACTGCCACTTCCGCTGATATTGACATTCCTACGTGGCATCCAAGTGCTAGGTCCAGGTGCTCCTCAATCTGTATGCCAGCCCCCCATCTGTCTGCCCCCGTCTGTCTGTCTGCTCCCTGTGGGTCTGCAGTCTTTGTGACTGACCCTGTCTGTCTGCTCAGCCACTTCCGGGTGATCTCGGAGGTCAAGATTGCCCGCTGTCTTCCCGGTGCTCATGGTCTCAGAGCTGAGGGCGCAGACATTGCCAGCACCTGAGACACAGAGGACGGAGCCTTTTAGCAAATGGAGCAAAGAAACTTTGTCAAGCTCCACTGAGTCCCAACCCGCTCTGACTCTGCACGCGGCACCTCACCGGTAAGTAAACACATGTGCAGCTGCTTTGGACCCTGATGTACATGTTCTTTAGGGGGGAGCCTCCCTTGTTTCTAGCAAAGGGCTGGGAGTAAGAACTTCCCTAGGCCTTGCAGTGCCCAGGATTTGGCTGTTCTCCATGGACCTGGGATCTAAGACGTCATTGGGCACCTGAGCCACGGAGAATACAAGCCTGTCCATGAACACGCAGCATGAGGGCCCTGCGGGCCAACGTCCTGCCCCTGCCGGCAGGTTCCGCGGTGCTTACCGTTCTGTCCCCTTTTTCTGTAAATTGGGCAGAACCACGGATCACAATCAACACGTTGGCGCTGCTTCCCTAGAAATAGTTGACGGGAACTAAAACTTCTGCCCCTGAGTCAGAGCTCTGGTCAGCCATGGACTGTGGGGACACTGCACACTCACAGCTAAAAGAGTCTTTGTTAGAACAGACGGTGAGTCTCTCGGGCAGCAGTGGAATTGGGTAAAAACACTGTGAATCACGTACGAGAACGAGCCGTGTAGGTGAAATGTAAAAGGGTTCCATTTGATGTTTTCTTTTTCCCTATGCAGCTGCTATTTATACATTTCCCAAGTTCATGACGCTGTGGTGCAGAAAGACACTGGGAGCGTGGGGGAAGCAGCTGGGAATCTAACCCATGTGAGCAACTAAAGAGGAAAAATGAACTCTTTAGAGAGAAACCCTCAGATGGTAAAATAAAAATATAAGGTATATTTCCAAAAGAGCGAGGAGTAGGCAGTACAGAGAAATATAGAACGTACTTTTTGATTGTCTGGTTTGTATCTGTAGGAAAGGCTGTCTACTTCCTTTTAGACAAGAATACGAGGTCTGTTTCTTTCTTTATTTGCGTTTGAAAGTCAATGGTGGTTAGCTCTCCGGTGATTCTCTGATCAGAGCTAATAGGGGAGCCTTTGTATTTAGCTTTCTGGGAAGTTTCAATCACAAGCCTTTGAACGTGGAAAATGGCCAGAAGAAGGTCATAAGTCCCAGGCCTTAAAATGATTACATGATAATAAATAAAAGAAAAAAATGAACAATCATCCATTTGGAAAGAGAATCATTGTTGGAGATGGCGAGGGAGTAGACAGGGTTTTTCGTGGGCCTGCTTTCTCAAGTATATGCAATTAGGGAACCATGATGGGCAAACGGCGCTTAAAAGAGAAAAACAGAGCCTTTCATCTTCGTAATTTTTAATTTTTAAATCTATTTGTCCCGATGAAAGTTATGAATTTTCTCCTTTCTAAGACCTTGCATGTCATTTATCAAAATAGAACATATTGGCTTCTGGCAGCCATATCAATATTGATTCCCTAATGTCATTAATTTCTGAAGAATGACTATGACCATATTATTAGAGATAATTATAAGAGAAACATTAGCATTGGTTGATAGCAACACATTCAGTATTCGGCAAAGCCTAAAAATCATTTGTGTCAAGACTAAAATGTACACTTAATAAAATACAAATAATGCAACTTGATAGTGACCTATATTTATGAAAATCTAAGTTAAAAGAATTAAAAATAGAGACTTTAAAATGCGTTGCTGATATGGAAAACTTATGGGGAATGGGGCTTGTTTGTAACCTCAGCAATCACAATGGTGAAGTAAAGAAGGAGGAATTTAGGATGTATGGTCCAGCATCAACTGCCACTTTAGAAGACAGTGTAGGAATGACCATTTGAATCCTTAACTATAACTGTCATCCATGTGCCTCATTCCCTTTCGCTATAAAAAATTAAGAGCAACAGCTCTGGCCAGTGTGGCTCAGTTGGTTGAGCATCCGGTACACCAAAAGGTCACTGGTTCAATTCCCAGTCAAGGCACACACCAGGGTTGCAGGCTCCATCCATGGTAGGGGGCGTGTAGAAGGCAGTTGATCCATGCTTCTCTCTCACATTGATGTTTCTCTCTCTCTCTCTCTTCCTCTCCCCTCCTCTCTGTCTCTAAAATCAACTTAAAAAACACATTTTTAAAAAAAATTAAGAGCAACAAAACTTCTCAGAAATACCAAATTCATATTTCAGAGTACAACAATACATACATGATCCATTTGAGTGGTAATTTTGACACTAATTATTTAAATGTAATTATCCATTAATAATTTGAAGCCATATACTAGAGTTTATATTCTCTATGCAATCCTATTCTCTGCCATCATTTACTCTTAATTAAATACTTGGCTTTATTACTTTGAATTTCACAGTATATTTTTGTCTCTACCTGTCCCATTTACTTCATATACTTTGGGGTAGCCAATCGATGGTTCTCTCTCATCAATGTTTCTCCCTCTCCCTTTCTCTCTCTCTCTCTCTCTCTCTCTCTCTCTCAAATCAATAACAAAACATTTTTTAAAAAGATGGTGAATTAGTTAGATTTTCACATGTTATACTAATACAATTTCCCATTAAATAGCCCAAGAGGCTTCCAAATAGATCCAATGGGTAAAATCTTAGATATGATACAGTTCAAATAAATTTCAGAAATATGATCCCATCTAAGTTCGAGTGCAAGGGGCCGTTCCTTAGAACAATAACTGTCAGGTGGCATGAGGGAGTCAGTAAGATGTTTCCATGCGCCACGAGAAGCCAGCGCACTGTGTCTTGCCCGGTGGAATGTCCATCCCATCCATCATGAGAAGCGTAGTGTTTTACATGACACTTGTATACTTCATCAAAGGAAGTGCTAATCAACATGCAATAGCTTTTATTTCAACATTCAATGCTAATAAAGGGTAAGCCCCTGGTAGCTCCCCCACATGATCTCCAGGCCAGGAAAGAGAAGCCAGAATAAGCAGTGCAAGCCTGCTGCCCCACCTATGACCTCTAGCTTGAGTTAGAGTTACTTTCTGATGTAGATGTTGGAGACGGTTCATTTTGTATGTGACTTCCATCCAAACCGGCTCCCTAGAATGAGGTAAAAATGAAACTTTAGATCCCAACGAAGCCAAGTATGGTAAAATATGACCTGTGCTACTGCTCAATGCTGATTACTAGTACCTTTGGCAGGAATTTTGTTTTCTTCTCTTGTACAACATGGCCCAACTGGATAAAAAGACCATGTGGCATTTATATCTCAATGCAGGCAGACGTGGCCAATAAAACAAATTCACATTTGCACTTAAAAAGCAGACCATGGGCCATCTGATTCAAACGGATTATTCAAGAGGCAAGGTGTGTTTTATAATGAGATACTCACAGCCAGCAGTTCTCCTTTAAGGTCTGGGACAAAATGTCATTAAAAATCCTTGTGCCAGCCCAGGTGTAGCTAAGTGGTTGAGCTTAAACCTATGAACCAGGAAGTCATGATTTGATTCCCAGTCAAGGGCACATGCCCAGGTAGTGGGCTCGATCCCCAGTGAGTGCATGCAGGAGGCAGCCGATCAATGATTCTCATCATTAATCTCTCTCTCTCTCTCTCTCTCTCTCTCTCTCAAAACCCTTGTGCCAAGTAGCATAGGAAAAATCTGCTGGTGAAATGAATCATGAGCATAGAAAGCCTCACTTGGGGGGTATTAAGTGCATTGGCATCTTGGGTTTAATCTGTCAGACAGGAGGCAGCATGCTTACTTTAGCTGGTTGCCAAGTCAGTAGATCCTTGAACTGTCCAGACCTATCGCCTGTCCCTCATCTGCCTGGAGCCTTCCCTTCCGAGAACCAGGACACTCAGCACCAAGCTGTCAACCACAGCTTCTGTGGGTGTGAACATGGCCATCGCTTCACAGCTATGTGTTCAGTAAATTTGGCCCCAAGGTGACCTCATTTCACTTTTTATTTCCTCAAAGGTTTGATGGGGGAAATGGGAATAGGAAACCCTCTCTAAGGGTATTATTCATTTTAATAATCAAAAATAGAGAGTGGAGAAAAATTATAAATATATCTCAATCTCATTTTTTTCAGAAAAGGAAAGATGCATCTGACTTGATTTATGGAGTGTCGGATTCAAAGAAGCTATGTTCTGGGAGAAGCCACCATTTCTCTCCCCATCACATATCATAGAAACGGCCTGTAAAGGATGCTGAAGGGAGAGAAAGGCTTTTTAGATATGGAGGCTAAGACTCTGTAAGCTGGAGAGGGGCTGACACACAGAGGTGGTGCTTTCAAGAGGGAGTCAATGTGCAGACAAGGAGGTTAGACAAAACGGGGACAAGAGTGGACCCCTGGATTCTTTCCCAGGATTGCTCACCTGCCTGGAAACCTGCTCTGCCTCCCCACTTTCTCCCGGGCGTCCTCTTGGCCTGAGGACCCACACTCACCCCTTGCTTTCAAAGACCGGGACCAGGATCAGGAGCAGCCCCCTCTCTGCGCTCACCCCAATCGCTGCACTCACCACTCCACACCTCGATGTCTCTTAACATCTCTGTGTGTCCTTCTTGGCCATGAGTTTCTTGAGGAAGAACTGTGTCTTTTTCACCATTTTCACAATGGAGTCTTATTCAGCGCCAGGACATAGGAAAAGTTTCAGATGTATAATTGTTGAAAAAGTCTGTGGTTTTAAAAATAAGTGGTAAGAAACCTACTCAAATGGTATTATCAACCTAAGAAGCCAGACCAGACTTAGAAAGAAGAGTAAGGACAACTGCTGGAAGCTAATCCCAGCAGGTCATAAATGCAAGAAGTTTCATCAAAAGGTTGATGGAATTTAGGGATTCAGCAGGGCTGGCTACATATCACATGCTGCTGGAATAGCTAAGGGCATTTCCCCACACCTAAAGATATGCATATATTATTACCTGCTACCAGAGAGCTGAGGGCATTTTAATCTACATGTTATTGCCTCCTGCTGGCCAAACACCTCCTGCAAACTGACAATGCCTACTGTATACCAAACTTACCTTTGATGTGTATATCTACTTTGCTATAGGGTGAAATGTGGGAATAAAAAGAGCCCTGGGTCCGGAGATAGAGAGAACTTGGTTCCTATAGCTAAGCTTCCTCTGGCTCCCCCATGGATCACACATTTATATTATATTTCTAGTCTCTGTATTAATTTACATGCAGCACCTTCTCCAGATTCCTGAACCCTTCCAGATGCTGGGAAAGACCCCCAGGATTAGACAACACTGCTCCATGGAGTTCAGGGTGGCCTTGTCCTTTCATGGGGAATGGAGGAATATGAAGGACCCACCACGCCTCTGTTTTCGGGGAGTGCTTGGTGGCAGAGTGGGCAAAGGGGGAGCTTCTGGAAGACGGACAAGGTGTGCCTTATTCTGAAGAGACCTTGCATAACGCTGGGAAGGAAATTTGAGTTTCTTACCCTCCCTACTGAGCCTTGTGGGAACCTGTCCTACCTATCTCTTGAGCCTCCCCTATTTTCCTTCCTCTCGTTCCCTGTGCTCCAAACCCTGCACTCTTCCAGCTACTTCTGGACCTGGACTCTGCCCAGCTTGTTGCTGCCTCAGGTCTTGACAGGGCTGCCTCCATGCTAACACTGAAGTTATCACCTCTCCCAAGCGGGCTTCAACATCACCACCACCAAGCTGTGTCCTTCACTTTCAAGGCTTGCTGATCTCTGAATTGATACCATTGGTGTGTGTTGGATGGTTGACTCATTGTTTCTTTCACCTCAGCACTAGCACCTTCAGCTTCATGGAAGAAGGTAGTTGTTCTTTTAACTTTTGAATTCCTAATGCTCATCACACAGTAAGTGCTGAATGAATATTTGGGAATAAATGATTGATCAACCACCCTGCCTTTTGCTATGTGGCATTATCCATAAGAATGGACAACCATGAAAATCTAGCTATAATAGTTAACATACATTAGCAACATTAGCAAGTGTTCAAAGGGCTTATGTGTATTAACGCAGGGAATCTTTAGAAAAACTCACCATTAGCCCCATTTGCATGTGAAAAACCTAGGCCCGGAGAGTTGTGTTTTAGTTCAGCCCAGGGTACAAGTAGGTGGGAGGTCATGGGAGAGACAACATGGCAGCGCCTGGTCTTGTAATGTGTCACCTGGCCTATGGTAGAGTTCCTAAGAGTCCTTGCCTCCCTGTTGTTGACGCCTTTCCTGCAGAGGACATTCTTGCTTTACCTTCAGGATCTAGTCCATCTTGCCACCACAGTGTCGTTTACCTAAGGTGTCGCCTGCAGCATCAGAGGTGCCAATCCCTCAGCTGCCACGGAGCCCTCTGCGTAATTGTGCTAAAACTTGAAGAATAGTTACCTTGACAACGTGTGTTTACCCGACCATCTCTCTGATTAGACAGGCTTGTCTGAGGGCAGGGACCTTGTGTCTTGGCTTGCTGGCACCAGCACCTGTCACAGCTCTGGGTACAGAGCAGATCCTCAGAAAGTGTCCATGGAATTCATGGCTACCATTGGTCATAAACCGAGAAATTTAAAAAATTGCCCTCCAAGCTTAAGAATCCAAGTTTCCATTAGTTAAATAAGTTTTTGTAAATAATTAATCCCAAAATGACTAGAGTTTGATAAACATATTTTTTTTTCCTTTTCATTGTGGAATAATCAGGTTCAATCATTTTTAATCATGTCAGATTTGGGCATCTTGTCAAATATGGTTGGGCCTTAGAAATGTACACAAACACGACTTTTCTTGGCCATGTTATCAACAGCATACCCTTCGGGCCTAGATTCCTTTCATCTACAAGTCGCTGCTCATTGGCTACGCCTTCAGGTCACGTGGTAACAGACAGTTCATTCTGGGTAAGCACACCTCTGGCAGTGCAGCCTCGGGGTTTGGTTAAGCAGATTGTCTGAAATGGGACGTTTTTCTAAGGCTTTTCTGAATAATCCAAACCTCCGGAGCCTACTCTATTGGGCTAGAAATCTCAGAAGGGGAGGGGGTCTCATAATAGTTTTCAACACAGTTTGTTTCTGGCTGTAGCCAAAAGTGATGTAGAAGAGATTTGGGGACACATTGAGGTCCACACCTGGATAAAAGAAAAAGAAAAAGACTTGGAGAGAAGAAAAAAAGTCTTTGAAATTAAAAAAGTTCCATTCTGGACAGCACTTCCAACAATAAAGCCACACACAGTGCGAAGCGCATGGACATTCACCCTTAACGTTAGCGGATTGTGGATGACGGTGCCGCTCCCTATCAGACGTGCGCACGGCCCATTCAGGCCTCCCTGCCGCTGGGAATTCAGCGCAGCTCCGAGGACTAGCAGGGGATGGAAAGATAAGCGTTCCAAGGAGGGCAGCCTATAAAAAGAAACAATAACAGGAACTGGGCGGTGGTCACACAAGCATTAAATGTGCCTTAAGTGTGAACTTGGAGGGAAAAAAGTGAAAACAAAGCCAAGGCCAGGCCAAGAGGCCACACCAGCCCTTTGCCCCGCGGAGGAAAGCTTTGCCTGTGCGTCTGCAGTCTGTTGATTCTTCATGACGAAGCAGCTTCCATGGAACCCACGTCCTAGGAGAGACCCCCAAAATGCCGGCACTAGAATCTAGTTTGCACACCTACAGGTAATTTAGCGTTTCCACAAGCACTTTCCATGTTAGCATCACTACAGGAGCTATTTTGCTTGTAGTATTCTGCAAAGCAAAAGCACAACTCAAGTTGATAGAGGAAATATGTCTGAAGTGAACTGGAATTGCAGGAAGCCTGCGAGACCAGCCCAGCTGCATTGTTTGGGCCCATAATTCCATGCAAACAGGAGCATAAACAAAACCACAGTCCGTAGAACCTGCATGAGGAGAAAAAAAAATAGACCCATATACAATCAGCCTCTGAATAGAGGCATTTTGTAAGGTTACAGTATTAGCTCACAGATGCTGTAGTATAAAAAAATCATGGGGAGAAAACTTTTCCATTTTCCTTTATTTTTAAATGAAATGGGTACCACCCACCATGGTCACCCTCCTTATTCACTGGACTAGTTCCGTGTGTTTGGAAAGTCCACTAAATCAAACTCTGTCCTCAGAGCACAAATTTCTAGCACCACAGAAAATATCCCAAAGACTCTAAAGGTGATTTTCCAAATGGAGCTAAAATCACCTGAACGGAGCAGAATGCATAACATTCCCAGGGAGAAGGGCAGGGAGAGGGGCTAAAATAACTGCCGTGTGGCCAGCGGTGATGCTTTTATCTTAATTTTCCTGAATCCCCCATGTTCACATCACCATTGTAAGGCTTGTGCTTACCCCCCGGTTTCTAAAGAAACCCTTCCTTTCCCAAAGTTCCTAAAAATATTCCAAATGAAACCAAATGCAGCTACGAAACGTGCGTGGGCACAGCCAAGGGGCCCATTTGTGGGATGAGGCGCTCGGCACTGATGGTGGAAATGGTGGGGTACTTGAAGCCCCTTTCTGAATATTAGGAATTATCTCAGGGGGAGGAAGGAGCTGATTGAGACTGAAGCTGTCTGGGGAAAAGCACGAAATGAAAGACTCCGCAGCGAGGCTGCTATTTGTGCCTCTCCGTGCGCTCCAGGACCAGCACAGCTGGGTGGAGAGGGCACCTTCTCCTCTCAGGGGGGCCCTGGGGAAGGGAACTGAGAAGAGAGCAGTCCTGTTCCCCAGCTCCAGCCTCTCTCCCCAAGCAGCGCAGAGGCGGCCCTGCCTTCGCACAGCCACTGCACAGGCAGCTGTGCGCCCACAGGGAGGGCGAGTACAGTTGTCTTTTCTACTCTTCTGGGGTTTTTTGTTTTGCTTTTCTTTTTTAAATATGTTTTTTATTGATTTCAGAGAGGAAGGGAGAGGGAGAGAGAGAAACATCCATGATGAGAATCATTGATCAGTTGCCTCCTACACGCCACCTACTGGGGATCCAGCCCACAACCCAGGCATGTGCCCTGACTGGGAATCGAACCGTGACCTCCTGGTTCATAGGTTGATGCTCAACCACCGAGCCACACCGGCCTGACTCTGTTCTCTTCTTTGGATTCCTTGTGTTGTCGGTGGGGCATCCTCTGCATCCCCACCTGCTGCTGGTGCAGTGAAGCTCTGGGACTGCCTGGGAATAGAAATGCCTGAGGCCCCCAGGGGAGGATGAGGTTCCATGGGAAGCTGTATTGACAGCCCAGATGGTGTGGCTCAGTGGTTTAGCATCGACCTATGAACCAGGAGGTGATGGTTTGTTTCTTGGTCAGGTTACAGGTTCAGTCTCCAATGAGGGGAGTGCAGGAGACACCAATCAATGATTCTCTCTCATCACTGATGTTTCTGTCTCTCCCTCTCCCTCTCCCTTCCTCTCTGAAATCAATAATATATATATATATATATCATGACAAACAAGAATTTTCAATGATTCTGGCTATAAGAAAAAGAGTATCTATCAAGTTGACTATGAGAACGTAGTATTGAAAAGATCAAGTCTTTTTAAAACCACAAAAGAATAAAGGTGTGGATGGGTACATCAGGCAGAACTCCAGGCTCAGTCCTCCTCTCCTCCTGTAGCATCAGCTGTTCCCCTTCCCCACAGGGCTCCTACCCACACAGATCTTCTCTGAGCACGTACTGTTCATCCTGTTTCTCCCCCACTGCTGTTCATGATTGAAATGGCCCGAGAAGGCAGGTGTGGGAAATGAAATATTATTGAAGTGTAAGGTGATGATAACCATTAGATTGCAAACTGAATTTTCTAACCAGAACTTGAATCATTTAAACTTCATATAAATTCATGGACTATCTTTTCCTTCTTAAGAGAAAAAGAAAAACACCTGGTACATTATTTGGTGAATTAAAATAAACGGAACCAGAGGAAATTATTTTTGACTGGCAGCAAGAAGAAGTAGGTGTATATTTTAACTGGCAACTGTCCCTATTCCTTGTAAATTTTGAATGGCAACTGCTCCTTCCCCCACCCCCTCTCTTTACCTCATGCCCAGATGAAAACATGAAAAATTAGAACATATTTCAGTTCCTGCTTAACTTACTCAGATGTCAAATAGACTCTACAAGATCTCCTTGACACAGTACCCTGACTTACTTACTAAATAAAATTGCAACAAGTGGTTCAGAGGTCCTTCAATGGTTGTGCAAAATACAGGTGTATCTTGGGCCATCAACACCCTCTCCAGGGAAATAAAAATAAACTTCAGCACCATCAAGACAGAAAAAGGCAAAGATCCCATTAAAGTAAAACCAGGATTCACTTGCCCCTTTCTTCTTAGAGTGGGGTGCTGTGTGGAAAGCAGGTAAGTGTCTGTTGTGACAGGATGGTCCTGCACCCCAAGGTCCAGCTATGACAGTCCGGGTGCCCATGTGATGGCAAGGACGTTGGCGAATTCCTGGGTCCCCTGGGTCTGTGAAACGATGGGCTATTGGGAAGATAAGGAGCTCTCTGTGTGTTTCAGAGGGTGCTCTGGTAAAGCGAGGACTCCCGGGAGAATGGTCTGGGCTCTGCCAGGCTCAGGGGTAGTCTGAGAAGACAGGGCCCTTCTCCTCAGCTCTGTCCACGTTGATCTCTTTCATGCGTCAGGCACCAGCCCTCTGAACAGTGCCCAGCACATAGCTGGTACTCAATACATATTTCTTGAGTGACAGAATAAATGAATATTTGTTGGAGTTGACATTCTGCTTATGGTTACAAATATAAGGGACCACTGCTTTAAAGAAGAAGAAGAAGAAGAAGGAGAAGAAGAAGAAGAAGGAGAAGGAGAAGGAGAAGGAGAAGGAGAAGGAGAAGGAGAAGGAGAAGGAGAAGGAGAAGGAG
>NW_006297021.1:561459-573262 GCF_000327345.1 Myotis davidii | reverse complement strand
AGAAGAAGAAGAAGAAGAAGAAGAAGAAAAAGGAAGGAAGGAAGGAAGGAAGGAAGGAAGGAAGGAAGGAAGGAAGGAAGGAAGGGGAAAAAGAAAAGGTTTGAAGCACCCCGATGGAGTTCAACACGCCGAGGGGTGAAACACCTCGCCAAGGTGGACAAGAAGTGACTATCTATCCCTAGTCCCACCCCCTGGTCTTCTGTTCTTTGTAGCACACACATCTAACCTCATCTTCTCTTCCCAGGTGTATAGCTCATGTAAATATGATGCTGTGTCACCTCTGTTCTGCTAACGAAGCTTCAGATTTGCATCCCTCTAAGTCTTCCCAACCTTGACTTAAGCAAGGAAATGACAGTTCGTTGGTGCATTAAGTTAGTGGGCAGAGTATCTGCATACAGTATTAGATATAATGGCTGCTTGAGGGACCATAATCCATAAATCTTTCAGCTCAAATGAAACAGGAGGTTCTGAAAAATCAAAGGCAGGGTTTGACTGCTTTTCTCTTGTTTCAGCTTCTTTCATCTCTTGGTTCTCTTAGTTGTGGAAGCAAAGGAGCAAAGGGCTAAATCCCCTAAAACAGAGTCTGTTCAGGATATTTCCATTCTGACTCAAACAGGAAATACCAGGAAGACCACAAAAGCTGATTCCCTGGAGATTTCTAGCCCAGGTTACATACCCCATGGATTTCAATGTGTTGGATAATATTCAGAAGAAAAAAATAATTAAAATATGGGGGTTTACCCAAATAAATCCCATTCAAAATAGTCTGTTGCTAATATTTAGATTTTGGTTAAAAACTATTTACTGTAAATCCTGTATCTTTCCTCCTCTTTTTGTACCAGTTTTTCCTTTGAAGATATCCTTGTCTTGATTAGGAAGCAGTTGTTACTGAATAATCTGAAAGCGATTACTATTATACCCATGTGACATGAGCCATTCATCTGCCCAGGCTGCTGATGGTGTCATTAGTACCCATCCTGAGCATTCTTTCCCTCCAGGGCCCCTCCAGCCACCACAGTGCCAATGCCATGATTCCCAGACACTGACGGGCAGGACTCTCAGAGAGTCTAAGTGTGTGTGTGTGTGTGTGGGGGGGGGGCCGCGAGGTTGTCACCACTTCCTTAAAACTAGAAATGAATCATGTTTTTCAGATGTTAGAAGTTTTAAATGCACCCACATTTCCTCCCAACCAAATGTAATAGTTTAAAAAGTGTATTCATATAAGAAATACTAGTTTTAAATAGTGCTTCTCAGGTTTCCAAATATTCTAAGTACAATGAAAGAGCTTAGCTCTGCATTTTAAACTTCATGAAAAGTAATGCGACATAAAAATCATAGTGGATGTAAGTGGGAACCTAACAGGAAGCGAGCGTTGGTGTTTGGGAACGTGGGAAAGCAAGCTGTGACCCAGGTAGACACTCCGCTAGTGTTCTCAGCACATTGCTCTTGTGCGCGGCTTGTGTATCTTGGCCAGACAACTCTTGAGAAAAGGAAACTCCACTTTGCCTCTGGATCCAATTTTCCAGCAGAATGCGTGAGCACAAAGCACACCGTGTGGACCCCGCTGAGTGCCAAGAAGTTGGAATGACGCTATTGAGGGTCCAGCAGAAGCATTTGACATGGCTTAGCAGAGGATTCGCTTGTTTCTCCCTTTTTCCTCAGCAGGCTGGAGCCCTGCGTTTTGCAAGCTGCTCTCTGCATTCTTATTAAATATCAAGGAATGCGCAACAACGTGAGACAGACCTTCGCACATCGTCACTGCTGCGAGTGGGGATAAGGAGAACCGCCCAGGAGCCACACGAGGGTTCCTGCGTCAGGTGCCCAGTCCCTCGATGCTCAGCCGACTGCGTGGGGGTGGACACCAGCCTCCTTGAAATCCATAGGCTTGACCTCTCCCCCTTTCCCTCCCCCCACCCCCACACACTTTGCTTGGTTTTCACAGGTTACATGCATTGAGGGATTCTAAGTCCACCTGCAGTGAGAAGTTTCTGACATGGAATAATGGAGCATTCATCAAACAGGATGTAACGGTGGTGTACATGTACCGCAGCTTCTTATCCACTCGTCGACTGACGGGCACTTGGGCTGTTTCCAGATCTTAGCTGTTGTAAATAGCCCTGCTATGAACATAAGGGTTCACATATCCTTTCTGATTGGTGTTTCGGTTGTATAGGCTCCTCAGAGTTTAATGAAATCATGTGAGTGAAAAGCTTCGTAAATTGTAAATCGAAGAATGTTTTATTTTTAATATTCCTCTTTAAGTTTTAAGATACATTTGTGTATAAAGATACATAAATCTACAGCAGGAAACCTGTTTATAGTATACTATAATCTCAAGTGATGTTTTAGAAGCTAATTCATTAAAGACATGATATAGTCCAACTACAATGAATAACAGTTCATTATGATTTTGCCTTTGAAAAAAAGATGATATGTAGATCAACTAATATGTTGGTGATTGGTTATTTTTACCTAAGAATATATTCCAGTGGCAACTGTGTTCACATCCATCGGGCTGATGGTGGCGCAAACTGAAACACGTTGAGTTAATGTAGTTGGCGAGCTGGGCTGGGTGAGTATGTGCTGGAAAGTGAATGTATGTCTCACGGTGAGGAAGTAGACTTTCTCTCCCCAAATAATGACATAGGCTCGATGTCAACAGAGTGACCACATGCTACCCCACAAGAGATATGTCACACAATCTGAGAACAAACAGCAGGGAGAAACCTGGAAATTGCACTATTTCCCCCAAAGCCACAGCTAGGGGAAACAAAGCAAATGCTAGCGCCCCCTGCCTCCCTTTCTTTTCCCCTGAGGGTGCAGGGCCAGGAAGAGAGGCAGAGCTTTCTGCTAGGACAGTGTGTGCGGACTCGGACCGAGTCTGGGAATCGCGCAGGGACCTGGCCACCAGGCAGAACTGAGCGGGGCGGAGGTGAGACCGCCTCCCAAATCACGCAGATGCCCTGGTCTGTGGAACCCACTTTTAAGGGGCAGGTTCCGGGCAAAAGGAAGAGGAAGTTCTCTGTTGGCGTCTTTCACAGGTTTCCATCGATTCCTCAGCTCCCTCACCTCAGAGCAGCAGGTCTCAAAGCCACCTCTTCTCAGGAAAACCTTCGAAAAGAGCAATGAGGTTGCCTTCAAAGGGATCGCCCAAAGCAGAATGAATGTTTATTAAAAACCAAAAGATGACAAAAAAAAAAAAATACAGCCAGCCTGCATGGCCCAGTGGTTGAGCATTGATCTATGAACCAGAAGGTCATGGTTTGATTCCTGGTCAGGGCACATGCCTGGGTTGTGGGCTGGATCCCCAGTGTGGGGTGTGCCAGAGACAGCTGATCAGTGGTTCTCTCTCGTCATTGATGTTTCTGTCCTTCTCTCCCTCTCCCTTCCTCTCTGAAATCAATAAAAATACATTTAAAAAGAAACAGTCACACTCACTGGAACTAAAAGAAAGGGAATAGCCAACCTTTTTAGTTGAACTGTCTGCCTAGCAAAAAATAGCCACCAAATATTCGAGAAAGAAAACAAGACTGCATCTCAGGCTTGGACTCAATCTTCTTAAGTTTCTAAATTGTCTGTTTAGGAAGAATATGAAGAAAGTTCGAGCCTGAACACTCCTGTACCCCCTTCCCTCAGTGTCTAATATTTGCATTCTTTCCAAAAGGAATTTTCCTATCCTGTGACCTGTCAAGATAAAAACGGACTCAGGCGTGGAACTTGCTGAGATGATACGATACGTAGTGATAACTGAACAAGTCCTTCTGCATAGCCATTTCCAAGAGGGCATGAGTCTCAGAAATGTTTATTTCACGCATTTTCCATTGGACGGCCTTTTTAGATTCCCACTTCTTTAAAAATAAAACAAATATCCACTAAGCTACATCGCTCTTTAATTGTGTTATTAAAATCCATTGTTAAACTCTCTCCCAGCTTTTTCTACAGATGTTGGGTCCTGGAATCTAAGCGGCTCTATAGAAAGCACTAAGGCAAATAATTTAATTTTCTTTTAATTAAACATGGATTTTTCCTCAAACAAGATAAAAAGCTGATGTTTTTTATGAAATGGATGTGGGGGACAAGGCAGTCATCTTGTTCAAGGTTTAACAGTGTGAAGAATATGAAGCTGTGGCTATTATTCCCATTTTAGTGTTGATGACAAGAGTCACCTGAAGATGAGTCAGGAGGCCAGGACTGATATACGAAGCTTCTTCCTTCCAATATTTGTGTGGGTTTGGTTTGGTCTGACTGTGATGTATTGCCTCACTTTTAGTAGACAGATGTTTGTAATGATTGGTTATTTTAATGTTAGCGGTTTCTTTGGAACATAAACACTGAATGTGTCCATCTTGACTAAAGAAGACCCAATCTGAGGCCCTGCTATGTGCTCCTCCAACCTCAGCTAAATGCCCTTTGGGATATTCTGTGTGTCCTATAAGAAATTGCCCAGTTATTCTATTCCACTTCATTGACTTAGAAGAGAAAAAGTATTAACAGCCACATGGAAATACTTTTATTTAAATTATAGCCAAAATAACTTGTATTCAGTATAAAAAGAAATTACAGATTTGACTCTTGTGAATACATTTTTATGAAAAAGTATTACTGTTCCATTTATCTTATATAAGTCTATATTTTTAGAAGAATTAATCTCACAAATGTTTCTATATCTTGGCCTTTTCAATTTATAAGAACAGTATTAAAAATTCAGAAGAGTAGCAGGAAATGCTAACATATTTAGCACTTGGTGTCTAGAAAACCAGACCCACTTGGTAATCACTCCTGTGTACTTAATGTCTGAGCAAACAGTAGAAAGTGTTTACTTTTTTAGTTCAGTCATTAGGAATCTGTTATATTAGAGTGTTTTAGAAATGGGAAATTAAGAATCATTTTATTTGCAAGTGATAATAAAAGGCAAATAGTTGATTGTTGTTGATTAAAGAATCCATAATGAAAAGCATTTTCCCCTTCTTTCAAAAGGTAGCCTTCATCTCAGATGCATTCATCTCAAATGCAGGCAACAAGAGCAAAGAACGCCATTGGTGGACTTTGAGACATGAACCTGACACATTTATAGCCAAGAGCTTTAAGCCACCTCCAGCCCCATAAAAACAATACCGATTCCACTAACTTTGGCCTAAATGTCCAACTCAATATGCACAAATTTAAAAGATCTGTACAAAAATGTACAAAAGGTATATATCTATACAAAAGCTGTATCAGAAAACCTATACTTTCCTTATCAGATATGTCCAAGGAATTTGAAATTTACTAAAATTGACTCCAGTGTTTGTTTTAAGAAGATAGGTTCAGGCACTAACTATTTATAGAGAAAATGTTAAATGAATGTGATGTATTTTCTCAGTTATCAACTGTTACATAATTAACTAACACAAATTAAGTGACTTCAAGTAACTTTAATAACACAGACATACTCATACACACACACATGTGCACACAGATCAAACACAGCTTTTGAAAGACTTGAAGTGAGAAGATGCTACTGAATGCTATGGGCTAACTCCCATCCATCACATACCTCCTCCCTTTTCAATCTTAATGACTACTAACTTTTCTCTCTTTTTTTATCACATATTAAAAGTAGTAACAAAGCAATAGCCAAATAAAGAGAAAAGAAAATCCTTTCCTCAAAAATGCAAGATGAAAATGACAAAAATAAACATTTTACTTCTCTAGAAATTGACCAAAGGCACAACAATCAGACGCATTTTTGTTGCAAAACTCCTGAACTTTAGCTGAAAATAACAGAACTTTGTGGCATCAAAATAACAACAACAAAAAACAGAACTTAGGCCCTTACCTCACATCAGACATAAAAATTACCTCTAAGTGAATCTGAGACCTAAATGGAGTTAAAACTACAAAATTTAAAGAATAAAACACAGGAGATCATCTCCATGGTCTTTGGTTGAGCAAAGAATTCTTAGACAGGATAACAAAAGCACAATCCATTAAAAAACAAAACAATACTTGATATATTGGACTTCACCAAATTTTTTTAAAAGACTCAAAATAGTGTCAAAAGACATCATTAAGAAAGGCAAGCCTCAGACTAGGAAAACCATTTGCAATTATATATCTAATAAAGGATTGGTATGCAAAACACATAAAAATGCAAATCAATAATAAGACAAAAACAATATAAAATGGACAAAAGATTTGAATAAACATTTCATCAAACAACATATACAAGTGGCCAATTAGCACATGAAAAAATACTCAGCAACATTAATCTTTAGAGAAATGCAAATTTAAACAACAATGAGATACCACCACTCACCCTATAGATGGGCAATACCAAGCCTTGGCCAGGACATGGAGAATTTGGAAACCTCACACGTTGCTGATGGGAATGTGTAGAGGTGCAGCCACTTTGGAAAAGAGTTTGGCAGTTGCTCAAAATGTTCCACCTACATCACATGACTCAGAAATTCCACTCCTACTATTCAGGAAAAATGCTAACATATGTTCACGTAACAACGGAACGTGCGAATGTTGATTGGAGCATTCTTCATAACATCTAAAGGAATTGGGAACATTCCAAATGTACAATCAGCTGGGGGATGGATAAACAAAACATGGTACTTCCAACAATGGAAAACCATTCAGCCATCAAAAGGAACCTCAAAAAACATTACACTAAGTGAAAGCAGCAAGACACAAAAGACTACATAGTGTGTGATTCCATTTCTGTGAAGAACCTAGAAAAGGCAAATTTATAGAGGCAGAAAGCAGACCAGTACTTGCCTGGGCTGGATATGGGAGTGAGGATTTAAAGGCAAGATTTGTAATGAGTGTGTGTAACGGGCACCAGGACACATGGTGTGATGATGGGAGTGTAACTGTGTATGGTGATGGTTGCATAGCTCTAAAAATCAGTTAATGCATAGTAAATAAATTATCCATCAACAAAGCTGTCAAGAATGGTTTTTACCTGAGCACAGTATTTCATCTTCAGCACTTCTTTGGTTTTAGGATATCGTTCTTTTACACGCACACACATGCACGCAAGCATGCACATATGAATATGTTCCGTTACTGTGTGTTTTACCCATTCTGCCCCCTCAGACTTTTGATTTCTCTTCTCATCCTCATCATCCCATGTGTTCTGTTATGTAGCAGATTCTTTCCCAACTTTGCTCATAATCTTCTGTCGGTGAAGCAAGAGCTTTCTCCTCTACAGTTTCCAAAACTTTCTTTATGAGGCTCTTTTCAAATCCACTATATTTTAAACAATACATTTGACATCAAACTTCTACAAACAAGTTCTGTATGGCACGCATTTTATAGAATTAATTTATTGTCTTCTTTCATGCAGCTTAGGCATGGATACATATGACATTTTTCAATTAACATGAAAATTATTCCGTAGGTGCGCCTTGGCAGTGGTAAATAGTAGAATTTAAAATCGAGGGTTCACAATGATTAAGAACCATCTCAAAAGCATGCCACTCTGATGGTGGAGGGGCGTTAAGAGAGAAACAAAGCACTCAGCCATGCTTTGCTGTCATGTGGAGGGCGCTTTCCAAGGCTGTGCTCACGAAGGTTCCACAGTCCCCACCTGGGCACCATACCAGTCCCAAATGGCTATGGGTGCCATCATGAGTCACATACGGAGCAGGAGAGTGGGGACATACAGGGAGGTAAGGGGATGCCCTCCGGAGATTTCCTGGATGATGGGGCATGAGGGAGGCATCTAGAAATTGTGCGGGTTGGACCTGAGCTAGAGCGTCTTTCACTCTTTCACCGTGGAAACCCAGTCAGACCCACAGGCTGAAATGGATGTGGGGGACAGGGCAGTCATCTTGTTCAAGGTTTAACAGTGTGAAGAATATGAAGCTGTGGCTATTATTCCCATTTTAGTGTTGATGACAAGAGTCACCTGAAGATGAGTCAGGAGGCCAGGACTGATATATGAAGCTTCTTCCTTCCAATATTTGTGTGGGTTTGGTTTGGTCTGACTGTGATGTATTGCCTCACTTTTAGTAGACAGATGTTTGTAATGATTGGTTATTTTAATGTTAGCGGTTTCTTTGGAACATAAACACTGAATGTGTCCATCTTGACTAAAGAAGACCCAATCTGAGGCCCTGCTATGTGCTCCTCCAACCTCAGCTAAATGCCCTTTGGGATATTCTGTGTGTCCTATAAGAAATTGCCCAGTTATTCTATTCCATTTCATTGACTTAGAAGAGAAAAACCTTAGAAAGAAAAACTATGTTTTTAATTATTAATTTTTCCAAATCTGAATTCTGAAAGACTTTCATAACTTAGACAACCCTCCCTTCTGGTTCTACCTTCAGCTAACTTGTGCCAATTTTTATACTATGGACAATTTATTCAAGTGCCATTCTTGAAAACGTTGACATATTCCAGGAGGAGAAGCAGCCCATTTTTATCAGCACTTAAATATGTCATTCAATACCTAAAGCCTCAAAGGATTGCTTCAAGAAGATAACTTAAAACCCAGAGTTTGTTTTGAGTATTATCTACAGACAAGGAATTTTCAACAAACTGTTAAGATACTTACATCTACAAGTATTTATCAACTGTGGTAACTGGACACCTGGTTCTGTTCGTGCCACTGGTGTTACTGACAGACTCCATGCTGACAATGGACTTCCCTGAGCTCTTACTCTGCAGCTAAAAAGCACAGGATCTCTCATAAAGACCTGAAATTTTATATGACCCAGCCAGTGTTGCTCAGTGGTTGAGCATCAACCTATGAACCAGAAGGTTACTGTTCAATTCCTGGTCAGGGCACATGCCCAGGTTGTGGGTTTAATCCTCAATAGGGGGCATGCAGGAGGCAGTAGATCGATGATTCTACCTCATCACTGATGTTTTCATCTCCCTCTTCCTCTCCCTTCCTTTCTGAAATCAATAAAAATGTTTTTAAAAGACACTGAAATTCCCTCAGGAAATGGCTATCAGCAGAAGTTGTGGTTAAATTTGGTTGTCAATTTGCCTTTTATTTACCCACAGAGATTATTTTAAGTCTGTTAGTTTTCCAGGCTGATAGAAGAATAGCTAATGGAATGGATGTGGTCCCAGAGAAAATTCCTTCTGGAGGAACACAAGGCAAACTCTGATAGCATAACTGGACCATGTAACCCTCCCCAGGAGGGAGAGACCCCGTGAGACTTCAGATCTTGAAGAACTGGTTCTCAAAATAAAAAATGGCTGAAACAGTCAATGAAGGAAAAATACCACATGATCTCACTCATTCATGGATAATTGAGTCCTTTATAAACTTTTGAACAATAATAGATACAGAGGCAGAGCGGCCTCAAACAGATTGTCAAACTGCAGCGGGAAGGCCGGGGAGGGAAAAAAATGGCTGAAAAGCTAACTTTTACATCTTTTTTCTTGAGTTTAAATTTCACTATCACTTTAAATCACTTTAAATTATTTGCAAGTTAAAATAATAGTTGTAAGGAAAAAAGGTCTTGTAGAACCAATCTTTTATAGCATGTTTACAGACCTCATATTCAAATACCTTTAACTACATCCTCTTTAAGGTTGCCAATAATCACAGGACTTTTAAACTGCTAGAAAATTCTTATAAACATTTTCATGTGCCAGCAAAGATCTGGTGTTATTTCTATCCAAATGTCCAATCAAGTAAATTATCTGCCATCTAGTACATAAGCCTTCCGCATATTTGACTTAATTTTGTTAAATAAAAACCAAATAAAACTGTTTTGTGTACACAAGCCAATGTTTACCAAACTCTTTTAATTACTAAACCAAAAGAGCTAGCTTCAAAATGAGGGAAGCATGCAGGAGGCAACCAATCAATGTGTCTCTCTCACATTGATGTTTCTTTCTCACTCTCCCTCTATCCCCCTTCCTCCCTCCTCTCCTCTCTCTCTAAAATAAATCAACAGGAAAAAAAGTAAACTCAGGTGAGGATTAATAAAAATGTAATAACTATTCATAGCTAATAGACTATACAGAAAAAAGCTATAGACCTGAGCAGGGCTAAGAATGTTAAGCAAACCAGATCACCCCTGTGAGTGTGAGCTCGCCTCTCCTGCTGCTGAGAGATTCTCCCCCTGGGCTCGGCTTCCACACCTATAAATGAGAAAGTTGAGAAGTCTCTTACAGTTTTAGTAGCTAAAGATTTTAGTGAGACCACTACCCTATAGTTGGTATTTTAATAACTCGTACTGATTAGACATATAATGGTGTTCTGTAGATTGCAAAGTGTATTTGTGTTTTATCCTCAAAATTTCCTGTGACATGGTATAATTTTACCCACTTTTTAGATAAAGAAATTGAGAGTTTAAGAAATATTCCTGAGAAACCAAGATGGGGCATAGGTAATCACCTATACTTGCTGCCTCTCACAACCACATCAAAATTACAACTAAACGGCAGAACAACGACCCCCCAGAACCTCGGAAAAGCTGGCTGAGTGGAAGTCCCACAACTAGAGAGGTGAAGAAAGCGTTTTGAGACTGGTAAGAGGTGTGGAGGCGTGGAAAGGGCTGGCACCTGGATGTGCTGTTCTTTTAACCAGGAGGGAGATACAAGCTCTAGCTTGGTCTGAATTCCAGATATGGGAGCGACACTGGGGGACCCAGACACATACAGGGAGAAACTGGACTGTCTGGCATTGGGACAGGAATGTGAGGGCGGCTTACTCTTAGAGGTACTCGCAGCAATCATTGTTCCTGCACGGGTATGCGGGATGTGGAGAACCAGGGACTGCTCCGGTTCAGGGAAGCCATTGCTGTTTGCTCCACTCTGGTGATTCCCAGAGATCCCACCCCAGCCAATTTACAACCCCACCCAAGCTGTGCTCATCGGCTTTTGCATATGAATGGCCTGTCCTTTAGCCTAAAACAAACTGCAGCTGGGTCAGAGAGCCCCAGAGATTCCAAAAGAAGGCCCACTACCTGGCAACAGCAGCAGCCTTGCTTCACAGCTGGGCCTTGTCTGGGAACCTCCAAACCTCAATCAAAGAGGAGGAATCTGCAGATGTCTCTGTAGCTCCTGCTGGGTGGCCCCAGACAGTGGCTGACCTTCTACCTCTTCGGAGATAACAGATTACAACTCTTCACATCCATAAGAGACACACTCAAGGGGCAGACTCAGTGAGCACCAAAGCCCCACTGAAGCAAGTCCTGCCCCATAAAGGTGTCTCCTGTGCAACAGATCTTCCAGTGTAGACACAGCTGGTCACCACAGCCCATTGGCCTTCAGGTCAATTCCTCCCAGTGATATCAACAGCAATCAAGGATTATCTACAGCAAGACTGTGCAAACAGCCCACAAAGGTTGCACCAAGAGCATCCTCCTCAGGTGACTGTGGAGGCTGGGCCACCGGGCCCTATAGGACACCTAGCACACAAGTCCACTCTATCAACTCAAGGAGACTTAGCAGCTACCCAGTAAATAGAAACAAAGACAGGGAAGCAGCCAAAATGTGGAGACAAAGAAACAAGTCACAAATGAAAGAAATGGATGAAAGCAAAATATTGGATATAGAGTTCAAAACCACAGTTATAAGGTTACTCAAGAGTTTTCTAGAAACCTCCAAGGAACTTAGTGAGACCTTTAAGGATCTTAGTGAGAATGCCAAAAAATTGGAAAAGAACCAGTCAGAAATTAAGCATACACTGACTGAAATAAAGAATAACATACAGAGATTAAACAGTAGACTAGAGGATCCTGAGAATCAAATCAATGATTTAAAATAAGAGGAAGCAAAAATCCCAACCAGAAGAGCAAAAAGAAAAAAGAATCCAAACATATAAAGATAGTGTAAGGAGCCTTTG
>NW_006297021.1:556454-560957 GCF_000327345.1 Myotis davidii | reverse complement strand
AGAAACAACTGTCATAATCTGAACAATAAAGATTTATTCAAAAAAAAATTCCTAAGCTCACACACTGACAATGACAAAATCTCATCTTGAACCCAGATCATTGGATCACATCCCATTCCCATCACATTTCTAATACTTTCGGAAAATTACCCTTAAAAAAACAACTCTTTAAATGATGTGGCACTCATGTTTTCAACATTTTAATCACCTTGGAAAGCTAACGGAAAAGCTTTCAATCAAAACGAGTACACTTGTCTTATCTTTCCTAAGATACAGGCTATAATCCTGAGAAGCAGCTAATGATGTCGAAAGGAAAAAGGGAAAATTAACTAGAGTAGGCAATAGAACATCTGTGTCTCTTCTCTGTGTCTTGTAAAACCAAGACACTGGGGGCTGACACTTAACATCTCAAGGTAATAAGCACTACATTTACTTTTATACCCTCATAAATGCAATGTCTATTTTCAATTTGCCTGCCAACATAATGAGCTATATTCTTTATGTAAAGATAGTATCATCATTAACCACACATATCAAATCTCTAAGCCTTTTTGCACTGGGTTGACTGAAGAAAATCTTTATTTTAGGTATTTCTCTAACCTTGACCTCCCAAAGTTAGAAATATTCTGTGGGCCTTGTTTTAGGCACCAGATCTGAAGAATAAAATAAATTTATTAAAAAGTGTCTATAATTATTTGGGGTGAGGACTTAGGATGAATTAAAAGAAAATAAGCCAATAATATCTTAATTTTCTGATCTGAAGTATGAATAACTTAATGTGTATGAACTGTGCACATTAACTCAGGAATTATTGTGAAGGACTATTGTGCATCAAGCATTGTAGGCCTTGGGGACTCAACAACAAACAGAGCACACCTTCTTTCCTTGGGAAGCTTATATTTTGTTGAGGGAGACAGATAACAAATACTAAATGAATATAGGGTTTTCCAGATGTTAATAAGGGCTATGGGGAAAAACAATGTAGGATAAGGAGGAAAGAACAGGTGGGCAGAGCACTGGGCAGAGAGGTCAGGCAGAAAAAACCAGCACATGCAAAGGCCCTGGAGCATCACATGTACAGTGGTTTAAGGCAAAGCTAAGGAGCCCACCTGGCTGGTGTACAGAGGCAAGTGATAGGGAATGAGATCAGGCAGGTTCACTCTGCTTGAGAAGGAGATCCTTGGAGTCCCCTTTGTAGAGTAGTATCATGATCTGATTTATATTTAACAAGGATTTTTCTGATCAGGTGTGAAGCATACACTATAAAGGGGCAAGGTCAGAGGCAGAGATAACAAGAAACAATTGCACGAGTCCAAGTGAGAATCTATAGTGAGTTGAGAAAGGGTTATAGTAGTGGAAGTTATATGTGGCAGTGAGATGGTTCCGGTCAAAGGAAGAGCTGACAGAATTTACTGATGGTTTGGCCTGAGAAAGTGGAGAATGAATATTCTTCTCAAAAAGATGGGACAGTGTGAGTGTATCAGATTGGTGGGGTGGGAGTATGCAAATCAAGAGTTTGATATTGGTCATGCTAAATGTGGGATGCCCATGACATATCCAAATGGAGATGTCAGTTAGGCAGTTAGACATGTGAACTTTGAGTTCAACAGAGATCCCTGAAAAATGAGTCCACCTAGGAAGCAGGGGTGGCTAGAGAAAAGATAAACTTTAACTCCCATGGAGTCCACAAATATTGGGGTGAAGAGAAAGGCAACAGTGACTGACAAGAAGCAGTCAAGGAGGCAGGATGTGGGGGGAGAAAAGGCAGTGTTCTGGAAGCCAGGGGAAGGAAGGAAATCTGTTAAGAAGAACATGAGCTACATTGACTACTGCTTCAAGGTTGAGTAAGACAAGAACTAAAAAAAATGGACCATTGGGTTGGCAATCCAAAGGTCTCCGATAACCGTAATACCAGCTGTTTCAATGCAGTAAAGAGACAAGAACCTAATTGGAGTTGGTTTAGGAGAGAAGAGGAATAAAGCAAATGGAGAACACACATGGAGTTGACACTTTTGAGGAGATTTGCTGTGAAGAGAGCAGAGAATTAGAGTGAGAGGTGGAAAGGATGGTGGTGTCAAGGGCGAGTTCTTTCCAGATGGGAGCCGTAATAATATGGTTGTGCTTGTGGCCTGGTCCATGAATTAGTGCACATAGAAAGGAAATTAATTAGAAGAAATATTTTAATATCACTATTTGCCCTTTCTCTATAATAGAAATGTCAACCAAATTCATGATTGACGATGACAGATCGAAACACACGTGTGCGATTGGAGCCAGTAAGAGCTTGTGTGAGTCAACTTAGCCTTTTATAGATATAGAATAAACTTGCCTAATTAGACCTACTTTCTGATGCAGCTAAACTTTTTCCAGCCCAGTGAAGCACCCCAGCTTCTCTTTCAGGTAATTGTCAGCAACACAGCAGTAAATATCAACATGAAGCAGATTATTATTGTATACCATGCAGGGAGGACAAAGGGTAAAATATTTGACTGCAGCAGTGTTTGACTATCTTCTACGCAGTGAGAAAACCTGAAGTCATTTTCAAGGTCCACCATTTCATACCTCTTTTCAGTCGGGTCAAGTGTCTAAGTTTTCTAAATCTCCATTTTCTGGCTAATGAAAAGAAAATAGGATTTCACCAAGTCTCCTATCTACCTACTCCAGGACTTTGTGAGGATCAAGTGAGATGAGGCATGGGAAAAGCCTTCACAGACATTTGGTTACAGTGTAAAATGTTTGCATCTGGCTATAAAGCAAGTCATGTTCCTGGGCTGAAGAAATTCCAAGGAGGCTAGTCACTAGGGAGAGGAAGCAGGGCACTGCTACTTGACACCATTACCCAGATGGACACTTAGCATATTAGCCATATAGATAGATATAGATAGATATAGATATAGATATAGATATAGATATAGATATAGATAGATAGATAGATAGATAGATAGATAGATAGATAGATAGATAGATAGATAGATAGATAGATAGATAGATAGATAGATAGATAGATAGATAGATAGATAGATAGATGATAAATAGATATCAGTATAGATATAGATATAGATATAGATAGATAGATGATAAATAGATATCCATAGGAAATGTGGTTAGTGCAGGAGAAAGAGGAAGAGATTTCAAGAGAGTGAACCTGGAGCTGACAATAGGGGATAGGATACAGTGCATAAGAAGGGTTTAGGCAAGAGAACACACAGTACAATTATGGTGAGAAGAAAGATAATACTGTGCAGACAGAGATGTGCTGGTAGATATGGTGGTGAGAACATGTGGAACATCACTTCTAACTGCCTCTGTTTCCCCAGGGAAATATGCAGCAAGATTGTCAGTTGAGAATAATTGAGAAGAATCTTTGGAAGTTTGGGGGAAAATTGTGGACTAATGGCCTAACATAAAGGGAGAACAAAGCAATTAGGGAAATATAACATATTTGCTGACAGCACTAAGAGTCCATTTGAGATCAGTGGTCATTAACTTTTTAAGTTGTCATGACTCTCTGCTTTTCTCCAGCCTTGCTCAGTTTCCTAGGTACAAGGGTAGACCACTCAGAGTAAGATTTAAAGGAAGACTGAGAGTTTTCTGGAAGAGCACTATGGAAGTGGCAGGGTCAATGAATTAGAGTTCTCTGTGAGTTCTCAATGAGTTGTTGGTGTCTTAGAAAGTTAGGGAAAATATGTATATGGGAAAGATAAAGTGCAGTTTTCAGAAAGTGAGATACTTGAAGCTAAGATTATGGAAGGTGACAAAGTTGTTGGTAATGAATTCTAGAGTCAAAATGAAAGTAGTGATTGAGGAAAAATGGAGAAAGAGATTGTTGGAGATAAAGGTAATGAGTGTCTATTTCTCTTCAGTTATACTCAGAGCAGTGCTGAGGCTAGCAGAGAGGAGAAAACACCAAGAGCAAGAGAAATCTTTGGAATCCTTTGGCTGTCCTACTAATTGTGTGAGGACCTGGAGAGAGTGTTTTATGGGAAGCAGGCATCACTCTGAGAATCACCTCTGCTGCCATGTCAGCGGAATATTCAGACACATGGAATCCTGTGGGCACCTACTGGAAGTTATGATAGTTGGCGCAAATCTATAGCAAAATCAGAAAAAATATACAGTATCCTTGTCATATGACAATTCAGATGGTCCAAAGATGATCCACTCTGATTCATTTAGTGGTCTTTCTAGGGAAGACCCCTGGCATGCATTGTGGTCATTAAAGACACATCATAATGTCAGAAGAGGGTCAATAGTCTCTCTACTTCCTGATAGGTTACTTCTCTTATCCTCTTTAGAAAATAAAAAGGGTTTGAATATGTCCTCAGTGAGAAACTAAGATGGCGGCATAGGGGAACACCGAGATTGCTGCCTCCTACAACAACTTCAGAAACGCAACAAAAGGACAGGACGGTCACATCCAGAACTACAGGAAGGCTGGCTGAGTGGAAATTCTACAGCTAGAAGAGAAAAGCACATTGAGGGTCAGGAGCTGCGGAAGTAAAG
>NW_006297021.1:550924-555043 GCF_000327345.1 Myotis davidii | reverse complement strand
AATGTCCCTGCAACCAAGATTACTTTATCCAGCAAAGCTATCATTCAGAATAGAAGGTCAGATAAAGAGCTTCACGGATAAGAAAAAGCTAAAGGAGTTCATCACCACCAAACCAGCATTATATGAAATGCTGAAAGGTATTCTTTAAGAAGAGGAAGAAGAAAAAGGGACTCTTACCATTTGCCACAACATGGATGGAACTGGAGAGCAGATAAATACCACATGAACTCACTCATTTGTGGAATATAAGGAACAACATAAACTGATGAACAAGGACTGAGCCAGAGACGGAGAGGCATTGATTGGACTGTCAGGCTTTGGAGAGAGGGTAGGGGAGGGTGGGGGTAAAGGAGAAAGAGCAACCAAAGGACTTATATGCAGGCATAGAGGCCTAACCAATGGACACGGACAACGGGGGGGTGAGGGCATGAGGGGTGGGGGTAGGAGGTAATGTGGGGATAAGGACACATATGTAATATCTTAATCAATAAAAAATATATATATATTTTTAAAAAAGAATATGTGTTCAGTTCTGTAGGCCCTCACTTCCAAAACTCCAATTAGAGCTAGGGTGGAATGCGGTTGAAAAATGGGAAATGGACTGCTGAGCAAAAACTGTACTCCATGCAGGATGCAAAAAGTATCTCCTGATTTTAAGAGTACATAATTTTTTTTTAAAAAAAGGACATGTTGTATTAGTGAGAAAATAAATGTCATTAATTATATACTCATTAGAAAGTGATAAACTTATGTGAGAAAGAAAATACTAGAGTATATTTTGGTAAAGCAAACAGAAAGGAGAAAGGCATGATAAAGCTGACACAGAATTACTATAGAGCAGTGTGGGGAAACTTCATCCATTCAGAGAGCTGACATAGACTCATTAGTTCAAAGTAGAGCACCTGCCAAGGTCTGACCTTGCTGATACTTTCATTGATCTGAGGTCAGAAGAAGCATAGAAGGAGACTGTCACACCAGAATTAATTTCAACCAACAGGAAAAAGTACATTCATTGAAATGGAAAAATTATCTTGAGAAAAAAAATGGGTAATTCATTTCAGAGGAATGGAGACAGCTTCCCTTGTGTACTTTTTGAGGCAGACCTCAAACACAAAGGAAAGAATCTGATTCTATATTCTGGATTTTTCTTAGGAAAGGTGGATTAAGAGAGTTTGAAAGCTCCAAAAATGTAATTATCTAGGCATAACTAATTATTCCAATGAAGTAGAAAAGTGACAAGAAAATGAAAAAATAAATAATGAGTCCCACAGGCTGTTCTCAGTAAATTAAGATCATAATAGATGTGAAAGACAGCAGGAAAATTAAGCACATAGCCAAGGACAAATGAAAGATTCTGGCATGGATAAATCAAGAAGGTGAAATCCTCAAGACAGCTGAGGGATTATATCTTTTTTTTTTTTTTTTGCTTTTTAATGGTTTTATTAACATTAAGTTTTTCCATGCAAGTGGGTGAAATTACTGTTGACAGGAACAGAAGACTGTATGCCAAAGCAATCTCCACTTAGAAGCTGGTAGCACAGAACCCGCTTGACACATGGAAATTACCGAAGGTTCACAGCAAACGGATCAGTTTAGGCACATCAGGAAACACAAGGGGAAAAACACAGTGGAAATCACAGTTTTGATCTCATGGAAAATGGCAGGAGTCAAGGCATAAGGCAAAATTCATCACGATGGGCATGGTGATTAGAGTTCCCCCTTGAGGACACGCTAATAATTCCTGAACTGCAGCTCCTGGATTTTCTCCTGATTTCTCTCCTCTCCGGGAATATTTCCATATCATCTCCATCCCATCATTGACCTGCCTAAGCGAGGCAGCCCATCAGAGGTAAGGGATCAGTCAGGGAACCTGGCCTCTCAATCATTTCCTGCAGGCTGGTGGCCTTAGACTCCTCCCAAAGCACAGTCTTCCTCTCTATTCTGCATGGGCTGCTCCATTTCTTCATTTTCCTGGTGGATATCTGCCATGATGAGATTTTTTTTCCAAGTTTTTTTTTCAAGGCCTATGCTTGCTGTCTGCTCCTCCTGCCTATGCTCCTTTAAAATATATTTTTATTGATTTCAGAGATGAAGGGAGAAAGAGATAGAAAAATAGAAACATCAGTGATAAGAAAGGATCATTGATCAGCAGCCTCCTGCACGCTCCACACTGGGGATGGATCCCACAACCCTGACGGGGAATCGAACTGCGACCTTCTGGTTCATAGGTCAACACTCAAACACTGAGCCACATCGGCAGGACCTCCTCCCCCTATTGTTGTTGAAAGTGCTCACCCAGGAGATGCCAGCTCACCTGAGAGTTTATACTATTACATGCTAAGAAAAAAACAAACAAGGTAAGATAGACCCTACTTGAGATGGTTGTTTGAATGTTAGTGGATAATGGAAAGAAATAAAAGCACCTCTTATATTTTTATTTTATTCGGCTGTTCTCTCAACTTGATAGACATTCAGACTTCAAAGAATAAAAAATGTATTTAAAATAATCAATAATTTATTCAAACACTGCATTTAAACCATTAGGTTGAAGGATGTTGGGGAACAGAATATTTGCTCAGTGTTAGCAGGAGGTTGCTTACTAACTATTAAGGGCTAAATGACCTTTACATTGGAGAAATCCAGTGGTCATACCTTAACAAAGGGCCAATCTTTACACTGGGACTCATCCTGGTATTATGTGTCTGTTATGATTCACTATATGTCAAAAATGTTTAACCTGAATATAAATAAGATTTTAAACCTAATTCCCAATTAACAGAAAATGCTAGGTTAGAAGAACCAATTATATGTACTTCAAATGTAGAATAGTCTACCAAAAAAATATCCTGATAGTTTCTCAAAATCAATGTTTTAAAGGAATTTAAAAGTGAGGGGGAAATGTTTTAGAGAAAAAAAAACTAAAGTAACACATAAACTTTACTCAGATATTAGTTCAATTCTACCACAAGAAACTAGAAAAAGGAAACTAAACCCAAAGTTAGCATGAAGAAAATAATAAAAATTAGAGCAGAAATAAAATCAAGACTAGAAAACAATAAAATACAATAAAACTAAAAATTGGTTTTATGTAAAGATAAACAAAGTTGACAAATGCTAGACTAACCAGGGGGAAAAGAAATCAAACCCAAATAAATGAAATTATAAATTAAAGAGGAAACATTACAACTGATATCAACCACAGAAATAAATTAAAAAATCCTAAGAGACTACTATGAACAATTATATGCCAACAAACTGGATAGCTTAGAAGAAATGGAAAATTTCTAGAAACATACAAGCTACCAAGACTGAACGATGAAGAAATAGAATATTGAAGAAACCAATAATGAGTAAAGAGATTGAATCAATAATCAAAATCATCCCAGCAAAGAAATGCCCGCAGGACCAGTTGGCTTCATGGGTGAATTCTACAAAACATTTAAAGAATGAATAATCTTCCAAAAAATTTGAAGAGAAGAAAATACTGCCAAACTCATTTTACAAAGCCAAATTTACCCTGATATCAAAGATATTCAAGGACACTACAAGAAGAGAAAACTACAGGCCAATATCCATGGTGAACATAGATTCAAAAGTCTTCAACAAAATATTAGCAAACTGAATTCAAAAGCACATTAAAAAGATCATACACCATGATCAAGTGGGATTTATTCCAGGGATGCAAGGATGGTTCAAGATATGCAAATAAACAAATATACATTTAAAGTATAAAAATCATATGATCAATTGATGTAGAAAATCTATTTGAAAAAAGTCATCATTCTCTCATAATAAAAAAAAGAGCAAAAACCTTTTAACAAATTAGGTATAGAAGAATATACCTCAACATAATAAAGGCCACATAGGACAACTCCACAGCTAACATCCTCATGCTTTTCCTCTGAAGTCAATAGCTGACAAGGGTACCACTTTTATCACTTCTATTCCACATACTATTAGAAATCCTAGCTGCTGGGGCTGACCGGCAGACCCTGGCAGACGGATGAATGATGACTCTGACACATGTTTCTGTGAAGGACAGGCCAAGGGACTGCCTGGCTATAGCCACCAAGTAGCTTCGTTCGCCTGCCTCCTGTGTCTGTTATTGTCACAACAGCA
>NW_006297021.1:548602-549793 GCF_000327345.1 Myotis davidii | reverse complement strand
ACAGAATAAAGGCCACATAGGACAACTCCACAGCTAACATCCTCATGCTTTTCCTCTGAAGTCAATAGCTGACAAGGGTACCACTTTTATCACTTCTATTCCACATACTATTAGAAATCCTAGCTGCTGGGGCTGACCGGCAGACCCTGGCAGACGGATGAATGATGACTCTGACACATGTTTCTGTGAAGGACAGGCCAAGGGACTGCCTGGCTATAGCCACCAAGTAGCTTCGTGCGCCCGCCTCCTGTGCCTGTTATTGTCACAACAGCTTGAACTGAAATTAACTATTAGATTCTATCAGCAGGGTTAGCATCCTCATGTGTCTGGTCTGTCCTGTCCTTTAAGCAACTACGTGTCTAAGTAAACACCCAGGGGATCGGACTTGTTTGGAAAAGTCAAGGCAGGGGCTGCCGCCTTTGGCAAGGTCCCCCCAAAGGCCCCCAACCTATCGGAGAATCCTCCTTACAGACATTCCAACCAAGTCCCGTGCTTCCCCATACTAGCCAGAACAATTAGGCAAGAAAAAGAAATAAAAGCCATCCAAATTGGAGAGAAAGAAGTAAAAGTGTTTCCGTTTGCAGGTGATATGATCTTGTTCATGAAAAACAAAAAAACACTCTACCAAAATAACCCTGTTAGGACTAATCAATGAATTCAGCTCCTGCACCTCTTGCTCCCACTAAAGTGGTTCCTGAGCACCCACGCATGGTGTGGACCTCTTCAAAGCTTTCTTGCTCTCGCAGAGGGTCAGTTCTCGTCTTCCCTCCCTTCTTTATCAGCCTAGAAACCAGGGTGCATTATTTCAAGTATACACACCAATCATTCTTGAATGAGCCATAGTCTTTTGATATGATCAAAAAAGAATTTTATCATATGATCTGCATGAATAAAACACCTTCTTTTGGCAAACACCACTTATATTCAAAGTTTATCCAGTTTATGAAAACTATTATGTTAGCATCTTTTAAAAAGCTTAGTTCTAACTAAAATTTCATAAGAGAATCTAAGATGTCAGAAGAGAAAGCTAAAATAAATTGTACGTTGACTTTTTACTTGTCTTTCTAGCTAACTTTTATGGATAATAGTATATTTGACTGTAAATATAGTCTCACATTCCTCATTCTTTTATATGGAGAAAGAGTTTATGAGAATAATCACAGAACCAAAATCAGAGAAATTTTTTTGGTG
>NW_006297021.1:543815-548482 GCF_000327345.1 Myotis davidii | reverse complement strand
TTTTTTTCAGGTATGATAAGAAACTTTCCTTCCTGGATTGGTGAATTAATGTGGGATATTAAAATTAAAACACCTCTGAGTGGACTCCATTTCAAAGCAAAAGTGTCAGCTTTTATCAATGCTTATTGAAGTATCCAATCTTTATCTTGGCACTTTTGCAAGTTGTATCTTATGTTATTCATATAAATTAATGGCATCATTGGGCTTTCTGCCAGTGGGAGAAAATGTGTATGAATATTACCTATCCCAGAGGGGACAGAGCATACTGGAAATTAAAATAAAGGATTGAATTTTCCCCTTTTTGGTCGGAATACTGTGAATTAGATTATTCATACAGTCCATGAGGTCATGTGAGCGAACCTAATTTAAAGATTACAGAAAACTAATACAGCTCTGTCTCTGGTAGGCACACAAAAACAAATTCTGCTAAAAGGATTTGACAAATTAATTAAAGCCGATTTGAGGATTATAAAACCTCAAGACTCATTTTCATAAACAGCTTAATACAAAATATAACCTAACTTTTAAAGCCTTAGCAATAACAGTTTTCAGCATGGTTTTGATCAAAATATCACTTTATTTTCTTCAATTAAATAATCCAAATGAAGACACCATTCCCTGTAAGTCATGGATTGCCTTTTCTCTATGCTTAATGTAATCTGAGGGTGATCATTGGGTTTTATGTTACCGCATCCAAGGTGAATACATAGCCGATTTTCGCTTTGTGAAGAGATGGTGAAACTCGATGTCTGGAGTCATGACTAATCAATTGGCCTTCCCAGGGGCTTGGAAACAACCAAGCTGTGGGCATCTTCCATGTGACTCACTGGACACCAGCCGAGTTAATTACCCTCCCTGTGTCTTGGTTTCCTTATATGTAAAATTGTGTCTAGATCATAACTTGTTGTAGGATTTGAGTTCGTATGTTGTGATGTGTTAAGAGCCTACCTGGCATGTAGAAAGTGTGTTTAGAAATGCTTTATAACCATTTGCTAAAACCAATGACAGAGGCACGAGGGGTCATCTAACAGATCTCAAATCTGGGAGTGGAGCTTCATGGCCAGGAACCATTGCTCTTCAGTAAGAGGGTCTTAGGTTCAAATGTTGATCCTGCCATTTGCTGGCTGCATGACCTTGAACATGACCTTTAATCTTTCTAGGCCTCATTTTCCCCATGGCACTTGGAACGTAAGTTCTCAATATTAGTAGTCGTAGTAGCATCATCATTACCACCAGAGCATCAGAAAGAAGTCATCAGCATGGTCAACTACCTCTCATCTGACAGCCGATGGCTATTTCCAAGCTCCATATGGTTATGGCTTCCTTAGGTCTTATTTAAGTGACATACCGATAAGACTTAACTGTCCCTGAAAACAAGATCCTACAAAATTGGTGTTTCTGGAAAGTAAGGGACTCCTAAGAAATTATCCCATGCCCTAACCGGTTTGGCTCAGTGGATAGAGCGTCAGACTGCAGACTCAAGGGTCCCAGGTTTGATTCCAGTCAAGGGCATGTACCTTGGTTGTGGGCACATACCCAGTAGGGAGTGTGCAGGAGGCAGCTGATCGATGTTTCTCTCTCATCGGTGTTTCTAACTCTCTATGCCTATCCCTTCCTCTCTAAAAAAAACAATAAAATATATATTTTTTTTAAAAAAAGAAATGATCCCATACCACGACAAGACTGGCTCACAGCTGTACCATTGACAAGGAGAGTCTGTCTGGCAGAAGGAGATTGTAAAGGTAAAACAGAGCATAGATGCTGGGATGGTTGTAACAGAGCTTTCTTTGTTTCCATTTGAACACGAAGTACAAAAATATACAGCAACTGTTCACTAGTATTCTCCACACTGCAGCATTGGTCAATAAAATCAATTCAGTCAAGCAGAGTGGGCTTTCCAAAGACGTCCAATCCAATTATCTAACGGGACAATTCAGTCAAGATTGTTAAACCAACTTTTCCAACCCAGAACTACCACAGTCACACGTGTAAATGCGTAGTGTACACATGCTGGGAGCCGGTCCATCCTTGCTGTTTCAAGGGACCTGGCATATATGGCATACTGTTCTTAATATGTTTGCTCACCTTCTTGGCACTATGTGTTTTAACCAAGGTCACCTCTCCGAGAAAGGTTGTTTCCCCAGGTAGAGATTTTCCCCTGAAGTTAGGGAGGGAATAAAACCCCTTCACTAAGTGCCAGGAGGGTAATTAATCGAACATGGCAAAAGATGCTGGACAGAACCTGGCTACAGAACTTGGTTGGAGAACCTAGACAGAACCTGGCTGCAGAAGCCGGCTACAGAACCTGGCGACTGAACCTGGCCGGAGAACCTAGCGAGAGAACATGGCTACAGAACCTGGCTGGAGAACCTGGATAATGTGGCTGGAGAACCTAGCAAGAGAACATGGACACAGAACTTGGCTGGAGATTGTGGCTAGAGATCCTGGCAAGGCTGCTGATCAACTGAACACTGTCTCCATGTCATTCCTTCTTTGCCGACTCCGTCCACACCTTTGGGGACCCCTGGACCTGCTGGGGTTGGACCCCAGCATACACATGTGTTGAAGTTGTGTATGTTTAAAGCACATAAAGTATACCTGTAATTAAATTCATTTCAGTGAGAATTCTAACATGCAGACATTTTTTAAATTTATTCTATGATATACCAAGATTTCTGAAGTAGAGTATTCTAAAAATCAAAACGTGGTCTTTAAAACCAGGAGCACTGCCCTCACTCTGCCAAAAACGTTCATGTTGTGATACAGACCCTCTGGGAACTCGTTGGACCAGCCTCACGCTGTGGTACCCGTGGTACTAATCCACTGAATCCACTCCTAATTGTTAAATAAACAAGGTAGCTTTACATTGGACATGGGAGATGGGGAAGTAATAGATACTTGGAAACACTGGGAAATTATTTTTCAGGATTATTAAGACAAGAAAGAGTCTGAGCTAAGGAGACAGTATGATAAGAAAGACCCATTTGAATTATAAAAATCATGTAATTACATAAAATGATTAGTTAACTTCCACAATACATAGCACACTATCTTGTACTTACAGTCCACTAAAAGCATTGGAGAAAGACATTGTCACAAGAATCGAATTCTTGTGTACTTAGAGCGAGTCCACTGTAAGAATTGCATGGAATTTATTTTAATGTATTTCAATTTGGGGAAAAGACAAAAATCCAATCAGACACAAGCATGGACGTTACCCTCGGGTGCCATCGGAATCGGGGGCTCCGATGAAGAGTGCATTCCGGAAGTCACACTCGGCAGCAAAAACGTGGCAGCTTCCTCCCAGCCACTGCCTCCTGCAGTGGTGAATGTCTTCTTGCTCGTTTGCTCTCCTGCTATAGAGGTCGGCTGCAGGCCTCACCCACGACCCTCAACTTTTAGATTCAAATGGATCCCAGTACATGAGAATTGATCTGTCATTATTAATGACAAATTATAGTAGTCAGGAAGTCACCTGATCACGTCATCTCCCCATCTGCTACACAATAAAGACCAAGTTCCTCAGTTTGGGGTGTACAGTTCCACAGTTCAGCCCTGGCCCCATCAACCCCCAACTCACTCTGGCCCCGATAGCCTCCAGTTCAACCTGTTTCTTCTTCTGACCCTTCCTGTTTCGTCTCCTCTGTTTGATGCTTGGACTACCCAAGCCTCCCTCAAGTTCAACTTACCCATTTGCTCCTGATGTAGAACCTTTCCCGCCGCCCCTCTGTCTCAGTACAGTCAGTAACAATAGTTACACAAGTTCTTTTTACCATGATTAATGTGCATTCTTTGCTTTCAGGCGTTTATGGTAGCAGTCATGGCAACTGGCTGACCTTTGAGAGGCAGCTGGATGGAAACTCATGGGATAGAAGATCAACTTTGAATTTTAATAAATTTTTATAAACCAAAAAAAAAAATAGTTACAATATGGCGCACTGAACCTTACCATGCACCAGAAAACGTTTTCCTTAGCAGGAAGAGTAGGGAGATTACTCCTGCTCTTAGAGACTGGAGTCCAACTCCTTGGATGGTCACCGTGGCTCTGTTACTTACTAGCTGTGTGACCTTGGGTGCCTTAGTGACCTCTCCCTGCCTCCGTTTCTCTCTCTGTAAAGTGAATCTGAGAGTAGCCCCAACCTCCTAAGGTTGCTGTGATGCATACTAAGTACTTAGTGACATAGTAAGGGCGGGTGTATGAGTGGGTGTGTGATTTCTCATCACAGTCACAGATAAGTTAAGGCTTATGATTCAGTAACTTAACAAGCTAGTAACTGGTAGAGACGGGAATTAAACGAAGGGCTCTCTCAACCCAAAGCTATCCACATAGCCATTGTATCTTAAACATTTCTTTATTAGCACCCACTTATTACAATCATAATTACCTGCTTAAAAACTGAGGCCCCTGAGAACAGGGTCCACGCTTCATCTCCTCTGTGCTGGTCTCGTCCTTGGGTTTTCCTCACCCCGCACAACGCCCGCTCACTACGAAGTTTCAGCATTGGGTTCAGCAAGGGACTAAATGGCTATTAAGGATCCAGAGGTCATCCCTATAACGATTTTCTTCTTTGGATACCAGAGTCTCAAAAACAGCATCAATTAGAAAGCTGAACATGTCATGGAGATGGGCTTGACATTTGGGACAGAATAGCTTGCTCCTATATGAC
>NW_006297021.1:541873-543785 GCF_000327345.1 Myotis davidii | reverse complement strand
TTGTAATCACTATGCTTTAATTATGTTCAATTTGTAACAATGAAATTGGGGGTCACCACAACATGAGGGACTGTATTAAAGGGTCGCGGCATTAGGAAGGTTGAGAACCACTGCCTTAAATCCACAAATTCAAAGTAAATTTAAGCAGTTTCCTTGCCTTATAGTTGCTATGTAGTTTGTCACTGTAGATCAATAAAATGCAATCTGTTCAACAAAGATTCTAGTAACCGGTACTTTGTCCTGGACCCTGTGTTCCCCTGGCTGTGGCCTTGTAAGGATTGAGGGGTACATGAGACCAAGGGGTCATTACCTTCTTCACATCAACTCTGCAGGACAATGCTTTGGACACACGAACGAGTTCCAGACGCCTTGCCAGTGGCCCCAAGCCCACTAGGGTCAAGGGGCCATTAATGCCTCCACTCTTAGACCCTGTGGGTGATCGAGTGGCATCTGTTTGTTGGATACAAAAGGTATGGATGACGCTTAGCAATGCTTCTGGGCGGACATGCACACACCTGGCAAGGGAGGCCACTGGTGGAGAGAGGCAGAGCTGAGGATGGGGAGACACAAGGCCAAGGCACCCGCGGGCGCCCACGCCAGCCCCTGCCGTCAGTTCCATCGCAGAGCTTGGGGTGGTCCAGGAAGTTCAGACTTGAGCCTGCATGTCCACGTCATAATAAAAGATCAATTTGTCCAGGTAGGAAAATAGAGCATATCTGAATTAATGTTCCATTAGATTAATTCGTTATTTCTAGATACTGAGCAAACAGTATGTGTGCTTACCTCTGCCTTTGCCCCAGATACTGGTCATGTAGAGGCAGGCCTTTGAGCAATATTATGCCTGCCCACAGAGGAAGAGTCGCATCTCTCTGCTTCTTAGAAGAATTAGGAGCTGAGTAAGAATGAGAGAAAGTGGTGACACAGCACTAGGAAAACGGCGGGGTAGGTCTGATCCTTCTTTTCTTTAAAATACATTTTTATTGATTTCAGAGAGGAAGGGAGAGGGAGAGAAAGAAACATCAATGATGAGAGAGAGTCATGGATCGGCTGCCTCCTGCACACCCCTAGTGGGGATGGAGCCTGCAACCCGGGCACATGCCCTGGCCAGGAATCGAACCATGACCTCCTGGTTCCTAGGTCGATGCTCAACCACTGAGCCACACCAGCCGGGCTGATCCTTCTCTACGGAGGATTGAGTCCCTCATGGTGGGCAGTCTTTCTAAGTCACTGTGAAACGGCAACACAAAAAAGATAACGTTTTCAAACTGTACTCTTTAGCCCGACGGCTACTGAAGTTCTTAGGAAATAAACCTCCCGTGCGGTGCTTGTTCCTAATGAGATGCGTGTGCAGAGAGAAGCGCAGCCCAGGAAAAGAAGATCTCGTTGCCAAGGCTGGGTGCCTGGGGGGTGGGGGGAGCCCGACTTCACCTGCAGGACCCCAGATTTCCCCTGGACCCCCTAGACCTGCTCCTTCGCGGGCGCAGTCCCGGGGTCCCCGCTGGGGACCTGGGAAATGGGTCAGCGGCGTCCACACCAGCCAGGAAGGGCCACTTGCCAGGGCCAGCGGGCCCATTGTTTCCAGGCCTCTTATCAGGGCCGGGAGGCAGCACAGGGGCTGGGCGGCTCCGGGCCACCTCTCTCCCCAAACCCCGGCCTTGTCAGCGCGGCCGTGCTCTGCGGGCAGACGTGGTGAGTTATAATTAATAGAAAAGGCGCTTTTACCCTTTAACAAGAGGAAAGGGGCTGTGGGACCGTGTGGGGAGGAAGCCGCCGTGAATCCAATCTGCACAGCAATCAGGTTCCCACGGCCGGCAGCAAGGAAGCCGGGCCCCGGGTGACGTCAGGTGTGCCGTGCCTGCAGCATTTGAACTTGCTCCTGGGCTGTGCGCTCGTTCTCCAAGCGCTGGGATGC
>NW_006297021.1:534705-541826 GCF_000327345.1 Myotis davidii | reverse complement strand
ATGCTCCACGTGGGAACCTGCCAGCCGCAGGCTCACACTCACGGTGACTCATGGCTATTGTTCCCGTCACTTTTCTTAACTTTTCTCACCGTCCCTCCGGCGCTGCTTCCCTTTCCTCAAGAAGCAGGTTTAACACTGGCACCGAGGACGGCGTGGAAGTGCACCGAGAGGCGCTCACCGCCTTCGCTCTGACTGCCCACCAGCACGTTCGGAAACCCATACACAGCTCACGTTCAAGCCCAGAATTCCGCAGTTCACAAAATGGACTGATCAGTACATTTCCATGTCTTCTCCTCTTGTAGTGAAAGGGGTTATGGTGTTGTTTAATTTCACTTCTACTGAATGTGTATCCTTGCATAAGTGCTATAGTGATAACATTTTCATATATTTTACTTTTTTATACTAGAGGCCCGGTGCGTGAAAATTCATGCACTGGAAGCGGGGGGGGAGATGTCCCTCAGCCCGGCCTGCCCCCTCTCACAGTCTGGGAGCCCTCAGGGGCAGAAGGCAACCCGGTGATCAGGGGAAGGCGATGCCCCATCACACCTCTGCGGCTGCCACTGCCGGCAGCGCAAGCCTCAGCGGGCCCTGGTTATGTGAGCCTCAGGCTGACCCTGGGTGGCTGGGAGGGTTGGAAACCCCTTTTAAAACAAAGTCAGGGTACAATGCTGAAGAACAGCAGGGAATCCTACCCCTGGGTCAACTTCAGAAGTCAGTAACTTGATCTTCTCAGGCAACTGAGGAACCCATGCCCCAAGGTTTCAACAACTCCCAGGACTGCCCCAAGGGGACTGCTCCAAAGGGCAGAACAGGGCAGGGCACAGCTCGAATGAAACCTGGAGACCCTGGATTCCAAAAGCAGCTCATGTGCCTCTGCCCCACCGTCCTCACTGGTGCCCATTTTTAAACTGAGACCTTAGAACTCATAACCTTATCAGTGATGCTGAATGGAGGCACATCCTCGGGAGCCAGGGAATTTATACACATAAATCAGGTCTGTGTCTCACTCATGCATGGTCCCTCCTGGTTCCCAGGAGAGAGGCGGCACAGGAGAAGCTGGGAGCACGGGCCTGGCAGCAAGGACGAGCTCACCGCCGTCTCTCACGCATCCCAACATGACGTGATTTCTGCGATTCCGTTTAACCACGTCTATGATCATGACAAACATCATGTGACCTGCAGACCCTTTTAAACACTAAAATCCGAGGACATAAATGGAAATACCAAGCATCGCGCCTGCCACCTGGGGGACACTCGAATGCAGCGCCGAATATCATGCTGGGGAAGTGACTTCACAGGCTGGTCTCTTTGGCCCCTCACTGCTTCCTGGGGAATAACTCCTGTGTCACACACAGACCTTACACCTGGCTTGTTTGTAGCCAAAAGCTGCATAAATTAGAAGCCAAAGAGCCTCAAGAGGAAATGAAGAGCCATGGCCCATTTTGGGGTAGACGCCAGGGGCCCATGTCGCATCGGGAAGAGCCACCAGGTCACAGCACAAGCCCCTGTGTTACTCTTCACCTGCACCGAGGCCCCGCCTCACTGTCTCAGCAAACCCTCTGAGTGCAAGGGGCAGACCCACCTACAGCGGGGACCAGCTTCCCAGGGCAGAACGGGGTCTGCTGGAGAAAGACCCACAATCTCACTCCCTGTAAGACGCGCTCGGGGATAAGCTACTCATCCCGGCTGAAAGGAAGCTGTGGATCTAAAACACAGAGGCAGCACGAGCAGCACCTAAGGGCGCCTGGACTTTCTGGCCTGTAGTGTATTTTCTGTTAAAGAGGCCCTTCCGCGCTTTTAGAAATGCTAGAACACTTGCCTCACTTAAATCGAGCTGGTTTTGTCCTGGCTGGTGGCTCAGTTGGTTGGAGCATCATCCCATCCACCAAAAGGTTGTGGGTTCGATTCCTGGTCGGGGCACATACCTGGGTTGCAGGTTTGATCCCTGGTTGGGGCAAGTGCAGGGGACAACCAGTCAGTGTTTCTCTCTCAGGCTTCCCCTTCCTGTCTCTCTAAAATCAATAAGCATGTCCTTGGGCGAGGATGAGAAAACAATAATAAAAATAAAAAACAACCTAGCGGCTTTGATTCTGCTCCCACGGTACCCGCCCTCTGCTGGCAACCCCTGGGCAGGCAGCGGGCGGTGGGCTGGCCGTTTGCTGCGCGGCAGGAATGACTGCTGGGCACACGGTCCGTCCGCACAAATACACACCAGGAGCCGCAGGACACTTCCATTCTGAATGCGGGAGGAAATCCCGAGCCATCGGCATCAAGCAGCTAAAGCACAGATCATTTCACCTCAAATGCAGGCGGAAAGTCCCGCGTGTCTTCCCTGCTCCCTCATTTATTTCCCAGTTACCCGTGCTGGAGACATTTTAAACATTTAAATGAGAAGATAAGAATGTGCCATTGCCTGAATACAAGACGCCTCGCGTCCCCGATAGGCGGCTGGGGAGGATGATGGTTGCTACAGCCCAACAAGCGTGTCACTGGGACAGGACAACTGAAGGTTTCCTCCCGCAGAGGGTCCTGGCGGAGGGGAAACTCCGAGTAAAGACAATGACTGATACCTGCTGGGCGACAGGAGAAGTGACATAAAGACTTCAAGTGCCATCCACACTGCGATGAACCCTCAGGAATGAAAGGCCGCGGGCAGCCCCGGACGGGGTGTGGAACTGTGTGTTGTTGCCTTAGAGTCCTCCCCCAAGGCAGCGTCAGCCCCAGAGCAGTCACACAGCCGCCACGAGCACCACGACTGTCTCCCTCTAGCTGGTGATTTCTGAAATCTGTGGTCTGGGTCAGCTAGACTCTGGCAAGGTCTGTGCCACCAGACCAGTGAGCTTTGCAAATCCAAGACCAAGAAACTCATCAGAACCCACCACTGGAAGGGTCGACACCCCACTTCACCCCAGCTGGACAGACCCAGGACATCGGATGGCTCGTCCAGGACTTAAATTGGGCTTTCACCTGCGTTTCCATTTGGGAACTATTCCTTCACCAGGTCAGAGGATGTTTCTGGTGAGGGCCGGCCTCGTTACTTCATTTAGGCTGCGTGACATGACCACGCGTCCATGAAGCGGGCGTTTCTCACTCCATTTAAGAGCTCAGAGGGGCGGTGGCCAGTCCAAGGCCACGTGTGTAAATGGAGGGGCCCTAGCTCACGACTCACCGCCACCCGACTCCAGGTCCAAGTTCTCACTGAGCCAGCTGACTCTAGGGACACGGTGTCTTATAATAAAACGATAACTGTGTGTCTCCCAGGGCCTGTTCCTCTTCGTGCCATTTCCAACCGTACCACTAAGGATCACAGGAGCTGCCCACCAGCGCTGATGAAGACCCACCCTCTACCCATCACCTGGCCAGTTTGGGGACCCCCTTCTCAATCAGCTGCTTTGTAAAGACCCGCAGACCGGTCAGCTGTACTCCACAGCAGTGGACACCCCACCTTTCCTTCCTCTCGGGTGCAGTCTAAAATGTAGTCTGGGCCTCAGTTTCCTTGGTTCTACAGGATGGAGACGAGTAGGTCACGCCCAGGATGATTCCCGGCTGTGAATTCACAGGAAACAAGAGCCAACTGTGCTGTAGGGTTTGCTATAATTCTGCAAAGCACACCGAATGAGCATATATTGTACCCCTCATTCCGTAATTGAAGCGCTATTTATTTTCTAGAGTTTTTGTTTTTGTTTATAATGCTGCATGGCAGTTAGGTGGAACTATATACTCAAAGGCACGTTAGTTTCACACAAAAGCGCAGCCATAAAGGGTATGTTCTTGCCTGATAAGAAGTTGGGGACCAGGGCGGGAAGCTCCTACTCTTTCAATGGCCTGAAAATGAAATTATTTTGCACGGAAAAAAAAATATCTGTGATCAAAACTTACAACACATGTAAACATGACCAAAACATCGTGTTTTATAATAAAAAGATAATTTCTATTAATTGCAATAAAAATAGCAGATAATACCAAACCAGCTCCTTAAAAACTGAATAGTGTTTTCAAATTTCCAGGTTACAGATTTTGATCATTTTACTTCCAAAAAGAACAAAAGTGGCTGAATATTGTTTTAAATGTTAGTGTAGAAAGGGAAAGTAACTCAGTATAAATGTTTTCTATAATTGGTCAAACTCCTACATTAAAATCTATAGCACGTTGCATCTTGAACTCAATAGTGCCATCTAGTGGAAGTCAACCAGAAATGCTAGTTTTCTTTTTTCCCTCCAGGGACAAACCAGTGTTCAAAGGACTGGTGGGAACCCACCTAAGTAGGTGTTTGTTTGCAATAAGTATGTTATTTCCTGGAGAATAACTTAAACTCACTTGTGGAATATGCTGAGCAGCTTAACTGAATATTTTCCTATATAATATAATCCTAATATGCTAAGTGTCCGGTCATCTGGTCAGCCGTTCAACCAATCAATGTGTAATATGCTAATGATATGCTAAGGCTGCTCAATGGCTCGCTATGATGTGCACTGACGACCAGGGGGCAGACGCTCTGACTGGTAGGTTAGCTTGCTGCTAGGGGCCGGCCAATTGGGACTGAGCGAGATGGGCTAGACATGCCCTAGAGCCCTCCCGCAGTCCCTCCCCAGCTGGTCAACTTTCCAATCGTGCACAGGTGGGGTCCCTCTGCCTGGCCTGAGCCCTCTTGCAATGTAGGACCCCTTGGGGGATATTGGAGAGCCGGTTTCACCCTGATACCGCAAGTCAGGCTGAGGGACCCCAATGGTGCACGCATTCGTGCACTGGACCTCTAGTAAAAACATAAATACCTAACCATCAGCTTATTCTTAACAACCAATCTCTCATCATACAAGATGCTGGTAAATGTTACCGTAAGGGGTTAAATGTTATGTGTGTATATGTGTCAATATATACATATGTATAAATCACCCCTTAACTCGTTTATCAGCCATCGTTCTTAATTTATAGTCTTTTGGTCTTGCTGACTCCATTCCTGCCCCTTCTTTAGTCTGTTCTTCACCGGGCAGCCACAGTGGGCTTTCAAACTCTAGGTCAGACCATTCGTGTCACACCTCACACTCAGAATAAAATATCACTCACAGTGGTGTATGAAGTTGTGACTCACCTGGTCCCAGCCACCTCTCCCACCTTGTCTTCTATTTCCCCCGTCACTCATGGATCCTCCAAAACCACCTCTATCCTTGACATCCTCTGTTATCTACACTTGGATCACCTTTCCTACCTGCCTCACCTCCTTATCCTCCAAGACTCAGCTCAAACATTAGCCATCAGAGGGGACTTTTCAGTCCAAATAGGGTTCCTCATAGGAGGCTCTTTGTGGTGAATAATTGGATATTTATTTGTGTGATTCCTTTTGATACCCTTTCCCCACATAGACTGTAAACTTCTGGATGGTAGGAGCAATATCTGTTCTCTTTATGACTGTGTCCCAGCACCTAGCACATTGCCAGGCACATAGTAGGGGCTCAGTACACATTTCTTGAGCAAACGAATGACTGAATGAATGACATGGCATTATGTCATTGACTCCCCAGCACAACCTGATGTGGTAGGTGCTATTATTCCCATTTTACAGATGAGAAGATGAGGCTCAGAGACAGGAAATGGTTTTCTCAAGGTCACATAGCAAGGAAGTGGTGGACCTACAGTCCAGAGCTCTTTCTAGCTGGGTCTCATCTTAGCCCTCCTATTCGGGGATAGCTTGGGAGATTTTTTTCTCTTCCCCTGGATCTTCTATCCCCCTTCCATCTCCGAGAACCTGCTTCCCATCTCATCTTGATCCTAAGCAGGCACAGACCATGGGAGACACCTCCCCTGTGTCAGTCAGAATCCTGACAAGGGACACACACCCACACTGTGTAATGGTGGAGAGATGAAGGAGAGGTCCGTTTGTAAATGTGTGGCCAGGGTCAAGGGAAACCAACAAGGGGTAGTGCAGAACCCAGAGCCATGGGGTGCTTCAAAGAGCAAGAGGAGGGAGAGCTGGCAGACGCTGGGATGGAGCAGTGTAGAAAGGATGGCTGTTAAAAGAGGAACATAGCCCCTGCTTCTCCGGCCCATGGGGGAGGAGGGGTCTTGGAGGAAATAGCCCAACCTCACTGTCCTCTAACCCCGATTGCTGCGCTGTTGCTTTCCATCGGCTGAATCCAACCATAACCTGAGGCAAGGACTCTGCTGAGTCAGCCTCCAAGGGCACCAAGCAGGCAACAGAAGGGGAGCAAGTAGCCTGGAGGGGCCGACAGATGGCAGCCAGCCCATGGCCCTTTCCGGCTGACAGGTGAGCGGTGGCCCCATTCATTAGGGTTTCTTTGGCTTTAAGAGTCATAAACTGACTCCAGCAAAATGAGGAATGTATTGGAGGGATTCAGGGTAGCTCTGCAATTTCAAGGAAAAGCTAGACAACTGAGCCTCAGGGGCAGGGACCAGAGCCCAGGACTGCATGTGAAGGGGGCGGGGGGAGCTCCCATAGAAATTTGAGGTGCTGTGGCCTGAGTAGGGATGTGAACGCTGGGCCCACAGAAACAAGAGGCGTCCTCTCGGGACCCACTCCTGCCCAAACGGAAATAAGCCCAAGTGCTTTGAAAAGCTAATGCCTTATCAGGCCTCAGGACCAGCCACTGGCGCCCAATCAGCAGCTGAACCAAGGGGCGCTAGGGAATCCCGGCTTCACCAGAGGGCACTGGAGACCTGGAGCTGCTCAGGCTCGGGAGGTGACGTGTGTCTCTGAGTTGGGAGGGAGACTGGATTGCAGGTGCAGGAAAGCCTGTTGGGGCTGATGGTGTAACCCAGGAAGATGGCGGTGCAGACTGCGGAGGGGCCACAGGGGAGGAAAGGTTGGGTTACGTCAAGCAATTTGGGAGCTGAGGGCACAGTCAGAGACACTTGACCAAACTGCTCAACATGGCTTAGAGCCTCCTCGGTGGGCCTGGGTGGGGGCCGCAGCCTGGCGTGAGAGGATGAGGTGATGCCAGCAGCACGTGCTGAAACCAACCACCTAGCAACACTTTGTGCAGGACAGTGTATTTTTTTTTTATCTTTATTGGTGAAAGTATTATAAATGTCCCCCTTCCTCCCCCTTCTCTTACATCCTGCCACCACCCCCAGGCCTCCACCACCCTATTGTCAAGCCCATGGGC
>NW_006297021.1:528609-533729 GCF_000327345.1 Myotis davidii | reverse complement strand
TCCCTCTGTCCCGTGCTTCTGTGACTCTGGATCTATTTGCTCATCAGTTTATTTTGTTCATTAGGTTCCACATCTGAGTGAGATCATGTGATACTTGTCTTTCTCTGACTGGCTTATTTCGCTTAATTTTCTGGCAAAAGCTGTGCCCACCACCACCACCGGTCCTTCATCCAAGGACCACCTGGCAGAAGGACCGCGAAAGATGGGGAAGCAAGAAGCAACGGTGAGTCAAGAAAGTGGTGAATAGACAAGTGAACCTAAGCAAAGATGTCTGTGGTGACCATGACGATGAGGGTGAGGCCACATTTGCTATTAAATTTTTTAAAAACTGAAGCACTGGACCCCCACAGCCCGCAGGCCACAGGCAGGTGACTGTGGTTAACGTGTCCTAAGGGCCACGCACTCCCTGGAACGTCCAGGGGCTGGGAGCCCAGCCCGGTGAAGACAGAAGGCCCGGTTCTCGCAGAACTCACATTCGCAACACTCCTCATGCTTAAGAATTAATTTAAAACTCATTAACTTAAAATTCTGTTATGGAAGCATGGTAATATTTCAAGGTTTACATAATTTAAAAAAATTAAAATAACAAAAATAAATTAAAATGCTCCATCAATTCAAAATAAAACAAGAGAAAAGCAAGCATAGAAGTTCAGATTGTACATAAAATACAAAGAGGAGGAACAAGCCCAGACAAACTGATATCCACGATAACCACGCATTAAGATAGAGACGACTGGATTGACCTTTTTAATCCCGTTCTATTCTATGGAAAAGAGATGTCCCTAAAACCTCGGGCATAGAAAGGGTAAATTTAAATGATGGAGAACTGTATACTCTAGACCAGCAGTCACCAACCTTTCAGACCTCACGGACGCCCAGTGGTCCGTGGCCCAACCATTGGCGATAGGCGACCGGCGACCGCTGCTCTATACACACCATCTACTACATCAGTTTATAGTTCTAATGGCCCAGAAAATGCCATTTTTTCATACTGTTAGTGGGCTTGTTTTCAATCTGATTCTCAGTGACTTTCTAACATTACTCGTACCAGTGAGAAGGGAATTATGGGCAATGTGCACACAGATGGAACGAGACTGACTTTTTAATCCCATTCTTAAAAGACTTATAATTTTTCCATGACACCGATTTTGGAGACTCGTCTCAGTGTTTGAAATCAGATATTGCAACTCCATGAAGCACAGCTGAATGAGCCAGGGGCAGTCTTGTGGGTCATTTTCTCTACGCTTGTCAGTGTTGCGATTCATACAATTACTGGATGCAATACTATAGATAGCAGCAATTTTCAACCTTTTTCATCTCATGGCACATAGAAACTCATTACTAAAATCCTACAGTGCACCAAAAATTAAATTGTATTTTTTGCCAATCTGTCAAAATAGGTATAATTTTGATTAATTCACACCAGACGGCTATTGTTGTTCTGGCTGTTACCATTGTTTTTTATTGGAAAATCTAAGGGAGGAGAGGTCAGTGTCCCTAATAGTCAGGTATTGCATGTTTTAAAAATTCTTGCCACACACAGTTGAAATCACTGCTATGTAACATGAAATCCGATTGTCTTCCCAGTCATACCACCAGAGGGCACCAAAACACCAGTAATCAACGAAACGTAAGCCTTTCAGACTATGGCAATGATTGGATCATTTTTTGCCAGGTCTTTTCACAAGGACATGTGGCCAGGGTGAAGAGTGTCCATGTCACGAAGGAAAATTTAAATGCCAGGGGTCAAGCGGCAGTGCCTGCAAAGGCCCAGTGCCCTGCGGACGGCTCTTCATGAAATGGGCTGTCACTACAACATTTTATTGCAAAATAATAATAGTTTTTAAAATCAAGAAACTAGAAAAAAATGTATTGATGAAATTACTTCCCTCTCTAGTGATTTCCTATAGAATATTTCACTCATATAGGAAGTTACTCTCTGAGCCATCTCACTAAGTCAGTCACTGAGACACCAATGCTCCGATGGGTTTGCCTTTCTCTATGAATCTTTGTGAAGCTGGTTGGGCCTGAGTCTTCTATTGACAAGTCCTTTATTATGTGATTTCTAGCTGTGATACCTGACCCTTTAGGTCACCAGGTAATATACTGGGCAACCATCAGATGCAAATAGGTGACTGAGGATGGATGGACAACATATATGTCCTTGTCATGGAGGACACGCTGACCTTGGGGTCCCTAGACCTGTGACTTCAGGTCAGATCCCCTGAGTCTGGCCTTAAAGCCCCACTTCCTCCCTCTCCCTGTGTCCACATCACACACAGCCCTGCTCCTGGGCTGCCTGGGAACCGCCCGCCTCTGTGTCTGGCTCTCCTTCCTGTACGACGGTTTCTCTCCCATCCCCCTCCTGCTCAGCGCTCTCGTCTCCTCGGATCACCTTCCCCAGGCGCTCCCTTCAGTGAAACTGAAGCATCACTCCAAGTTCTGGAGGGGCCACTAGACTAGCGATACCTGCCAGGTAACGGATGCCCGAGAAGTGCTTTCGGAACCGCCCGCCTCTGTGTCTGGCTCTCCTTCCTGTACGACGGTTTCTCTCCCATCCCCCTCCTGCTCAGCGCTCTCGTCTCCTCGGATCACCTTCCCCAGGCGCTCCCTTCAGTGAAACTGAAGCATCACTCCAAGTTCTGGAGGGGCCACTAGACTAGCGATACCTGCCAGATAACGGATGCCCGAGAAGTGCTTTTAAGAACCCCACTCTTAAAGCCTAACGTGCTCACCTAGAGAAAGTGCTGCCTGCCTACACACTACAGACAGAATACAGACAAAATACCGAAAATGTTCATGAGGGTCAGCGGGCTGCCCTACTGGATACACAGGGGCCAGCCAGGCAGCTGTGAGCATCGGCAAAAAGGGACAGGTGACCATCCTTGCCGGAGAGTCGGCTCCTCGCCGGTCACCGTGGCTCCCGGCAGTAACTGCCTAGCTGAAGGTCTCCTACCCAGGGGTCCCCGCACCTCTGCAGGGCCCAGCACCTTCTTACCCCCCGGGATCGTGACCATCGTATGTGACACCTCTGGGCCAAGCTGGTTCAGTAAGTGCGACTTCTCTGCTTCCCCGACCCTGGTCAGCCAGCTGGACGTGAAGGACAGTGAGCCGGGTGGCAGCCCTAACTAACATGGGGACAGCGGCCGGACCCCACACTGGCTCTTTGCAGGAACAAGAATCAACTGGCATTTTCCGGAGCTACTGAAATGCCGATGTGACCGATAAGGCAGCTCCTGTTATTTTAACTCTTAGTGTTTCATTGGCTCCCACAGGGTGAGCCAAGAGCAAGTCCGCCAGCGATCAGTCTCCTAACAAAGGGCATTTGCAAACTTTCAATCCAAGTGAACCCGACTCCCAGCTCGGGCCCCTGCTTGTCTCCGCAAGCAGAGCGTGAGAGCAGTTCAGTCGTCTTAAAGCAGCAGCTGCCCAGACTCCCCTGTGCGCCTGTGAGATGCCCACACAGCTTGGCAAGGCCTCCAGCAGGGTCCAGTTCCCTCTGCGTTCAGGTGCCTTTTGTGTGGGATCCCGGAGGGCATCTGAGAACCCTCCTCCGTGCCCTCTGTGCTCACTCCTGTACCAGGCAGGGTTCAGCCCTTCCAGGCCTGACCAGCAGGGGTATCTACTGCCCATCAGTGCCTTACTTTTCTTTTCTTTTCTTCTTTTAAAATATATTTTATTGATTTTTTTTACAGAAAGGAAGGGAGAGGGATAGTTAGAAATATCAATGAGAGAGAAACATCGATCAGCTGCCTCCTGCACACCCCCTACTGGGGATGTGCCCACAGCCAAGGTACATGTCCTTGACCGGGATGGGACCTGGGACCCTTGAGTCCACAGGCTGACGCTCTATCCAGAGCCAAACCGGTTAGGGCCAGTGCCTCACTGTTCAACTCCCAGGCGCCTACTTCCCACTGCACTCAACAGATAGGCCCCGTGGGATGTGATGAGTTACACTTATTCCAAGAAGGAAATGCCCCTTTGTCATCCTCCAGGGGGGAGGGCCCAGCTGAGAAGCCACTCCAAGCTGGAAGTTGACTCTGAGAGACAAAGGCACACGGCCGACTGAACTGATGCCCTTTCTTCCTGCAGGTACCTCACTCATCAGGAGGCCCACTGGCCCCAGAATCCCAGCTGTAAGGTACCCCCTGGAGAGAAAGGGACAGTGTCACTGGGCAGCCCCCGGAGTCAGGGGAGGGCTGTCCCCTCCGTGGCTCTTCTCAATCTCACAGGAAGACTTTAGACAAGTGACAGCAGCGCTGAAGCAAAGCCAGCGACTAAGAATACATTTGGCATCGAACACAAGCAGGCAACTCGGCTAGTCTGCGTGCGCACCCGGTGGGGGTTTATGCGGTCTCATACCTTTCTCACTGTAGGTTTCAAAGCTCCCTTGTCAGATAGCTTGGGTAGCAGACTGGGTTTCAGAGTCCCCTTCTACATTGCTGACTTACCTTGGGATGTCTGCAGATACATCCAGTCGTCTTGTCTGGCACGTCCTAAGACGGCTGCCTTGTTTAGTGGATGAGATAAACTGTCCCTTCTCTCCCTCCGTCCTGCCCTAACATCCCCCAAGAGCTCTGTCCTTGGTGGAGCTGGCACAGATGGCATTCACTGGGTCTGTTTCCCCAGAGTGTATTCTCTGGTTAGCGGGGAGAGGCATTAATCATTTGCTCTCAAGTGTCCTTGGTTGGGAAGATAAGGTCTTAAGATGGACAAGCTGGCTGCAAGCTGTCCAAATGGTTTGGCCTTGTTTCATTTTCTGCCTCGGTTTCTCCATTCCACTTGCCCAGGGTCTTTCCCAGCTTCTTCCTATCCTGCCACAAAGGGAGTACAAGAGGCAACGTCCAGGGCAGGTCTGACAGAGGGCTGCCCAGGTCTGGAGGAGAAACAAAAACTGGATCTAGCTGACCTTTACCCTCTTCCAGATAAAACGCACTGAGGTAAAAAGGAAACACCCGCCCTCCAACTCGACTGGTTTTCTATCTGAGGGAGTGTTCCCATTGTTCTGTCTGGGCTCACTGGCAGATGTTCTTCTCCCTCTTCTGAGAAACTCCTCCCCGAGACGGAGGGAAAGTAGTTTCCGCACGTCCCGTGCTGGCCAAGGAGCCAGGTGCTGGCCA
>NW_006297021.1:514369-526786 GCF_000327345.1 Myotis davidii | reverse complement strand
AAGAAATGCCCCTTTGTCATCCTCCAGGGGGGAGGGCCCAGCTGAGAAGCCACTCCAAGCTGGAAGTTGACTTTGAGAGACAAAGGCACACGGCCGACTGAACTGATGCCCTTTCTTCCTGCAGGTACCTCACTCATCAGGAGGCCCACTGGCCCCAGAATCCCAGCTGTAAGGTACCCCCTGGAGAGAAAGGGACAGTGTCACTGGGCAGCCCCCGGAGTCACGGGGAGGGCTGTCCCCTCCGTGGCTCTTCTCAATCTCACAGGAAGACTTTAGACAAGTGACAGCAGCGCTGAAGCAAAGCCAGCGACTAAGAATACATTTGGCATCGAACACAAGCAGGCAACTCGGCTAGTCTGCGTGCGCACCCGGTGGGGGTTTATGCGGTCTCATACCTTTCTCACTGTAGGTTTCAAAGCTCCCTTGTCAGATAGCTTGGGTAGCAGACTGGGTTTCAGAGTCCCCTTCTACATTGCTGACTTACCTTGGGATGTCTGCAGATACATCCAGTCGTCTTGTCTGGCACGTCCTAAGACGGCTGCCTTGTTTAGTGGATGAGAAAATGTGTCCCTTCTCTCCCTCCGTCCTGCCCTAACATCCCCCAAGAGCTCTGTCCTTGGTGGAGCTGGCACAGATGGCATTCACTGGGTCTGTTTCCCCAGAGTGTATTCTCTGGTTAGCGGGGAGGCATTAATATCATTTGCTCTCAAGTGTCCTTGGTTGGGAAGATAAGGTCTTAAGATGGACAAGCTGGCTGCAAGCTGTCCAAATGGTTTGGCCTTGTTTCATTTTCTGCCTCGGTTTCTCCATTCCACTTGCCCAGGGTCTTTCCCAGCTTCTTCCTATCCTGCCACAAAGGGAGTACAAGAGGCAACGTCCAGGGCAGGTCTGACAGAGGGCTGCCCAGGTCTGGAGGAGAAACAAAAACTGGATCTAGCTGACCTTTACCCTCTTCCAGATAAAACGCACTGAGGTAAAAAGGAAACACCCGCCCTCCAACTCGACTGGTTTTCTATCTGAGGGAGTCTTCCCATTGTTCTGTCTGGGCTCACTGGCAGATGTTCTTCTCCCTCTTCTGAGAAACTCCTCCCCGAGACGGAGGGAAAGTAGTTTCCGCACGTCCCGTGCTGGCCAAGGAGCCAGGTGCTGGCCAAGGAGCCAGGTGCGCCGCAGTCAGCTGCCCGAGGCCGCTGTGCCCGAGGCTGGCGGGGCGCGGCTCCCGGCCTCCCTCCAGGAGCAGGCCGTGCACTGGAGCTGGTAGCCATCCCGAGAGCCCGTGGGTGGGTCTGTGCGGGGCTTTCCTGTTTCCTTGAAGTAAAGCTACTGACAGGTCCACCTTCTTCCCCAGCCACCCACGCCCCCGGACTCCCCGGCCAAGGGTGGAGGGAGCCGGGGCAGCACCTGCCGGGACTGGTCCCAACCAGGGCTGGAGGGAGAGGGGCCAAGCTAACGGCCGGAGCCCGGGGATGAAAAGCAGCATTCACAAAGCACCAGTGACCGTCCCATGGTTTGGTCCCATCAGAAAGACAAGGGCGCCATTCTCCACCCATTTTCACTGGGCGCCTATTAGGTGTGCGAGGCACTCTGCCAGGCGCTGGGCAAGACGCAAAGGTAAGCCCTCCAAGAGTGTGGTCCAGCACCGGCGCAGGCTCCGCAGAGCTTAGATGTAACTAACCTCCCGCCACCACCCATCCACGCACACCCACTCATCCTCCCCCTCCCCGGCCCACACACCACCACAAACAAAAGAAAGAACTTCAGCTCACTGGGCTGGATTGCATCCCTTTTAGTCAGCAGCTTCACATAGAAAGCACACAGCTGAAAACCTCTCCAAGTGCACACTTAGTCATAACATTCATTTTCATTAGAAAAACGCTATTTATTGCAATTAAGAAAATCCTCAAACAGATCTTGTTTTCAGGATGTTTTAATCCATCTGTACCTGTGAAGTAAACAATTTCCCGAACGGCACCAGAACACGCGAGACTTCCTCTCAACCACGGGCTGCCACAGGCTCTGCTACAGGCAGGGGACGCTTCTGGAATGGGTAGATGGTCGAGTGCCACCCAGGTCCACAGCCTGTGGTTCCCCCATAAACCCTCCACGCCCAAAGTGTTATAAAATAATACCTCCATTAACCCGCACCCCAAAGGCCCAAAGCATCAGACTGCTAAGTTGTAGGACAGTGAAAAACAGTTCATTACACTCTTAGAGCCCATCTCCTAGCCAGACCCACCAGGCAACTGTAAACTCATTCCAAGAAACAAACTTCAAAATGACCCACTTTTGTGTTACACCCTAAGGAATTTCTGAGGTTTGTTCTCCTTACGTATGTAGAAAGCAAATGTAAGCAATTGGGGGGTACAAAGCACTGCTGTAGCTACCTGATTAGGCAGCTCGGCTGAAGGACAAGGGTATGCAAATACTCAATGTTAAAATTAACCTGTTTCCAACCAGAATGGCTTAAGCGTTTCACAATTCCTCTTTTTGCCAGCATCACTAATGGGCTCACACATTTCTAATCAGACGGCGGTTTCTGTAAGTTTGAAGACTTGGGTCTTTGTGGAGACTTGGTAAGACTTCACTAAAAGTGAACAAAGTCTCATTTTTTTAATGTAGAATCATGGAAAACTAACAAAGCTGTACACACCCAGAAAGGAGTTCCTGGGATCGAGGTTTCTTATGCCAACTAGGAGCATTTCCCCTTGTCCTGAGCAGTTCCCTTTAGTTAAGCGCAAAAAACGATGTATTCATCATGCTAGTTGGGCGCCCACACACCACTGGACTCCAGGCCACCTTAGCAAGGACACACCCAGGCCTCCTGCGTGGACGCCTAGTTTCCATGTTGACGTGCCCTAACCACACGCAGCGTTTTCAGGATGTAAACCTAACCAAGTCAGACCCACGTGACTTACACATTGGTCTATCGTCTGCCTGGCTCCACATGACTGACGTGATTTGTGTTTAACCTTCTCTGCTGAGCAGACAAGGGATTTCACAGACGTGTGTGAGCTGTGGAAGAACCACTAGCGAAGGGAACTCGTCCTCCAACTGTCACTCTGCAGAGAAGGAACCGAGACCCTGCGAAGGCCAATGGAAGAGCTGGGGGCAGAACCCAGTCTAGTGCTCACGACACCTCTGACCTCGCCAGGAACACAACTCTCACCGAGCCACTAAGACGCGTGTCAGTGAATGGAGTGGGCTTCCATGAGACGCGACGACGGATGTTAGCCAGGACCGGGCACCCTGCTTGGGAAACGCCAGCCCTGTGGCCACAGCTGGGAGCGTGGCGACAGCGTGGGGCTGGCTGTAAGGGTAACTGGCGGGTGGCTGCCCCGTGAGGACGGGCATCTGCCTACTCCAGGGAAATCATGCTAAATAGGACCAGTCAATCATGTATTACCATGAGTTTAATCTCTAAGTCGTTTTTATACATTTGGATTCTTACAGTTTTAACATAAGTAAAATTACTTCCACATGGGATGGAAAGCCCTTCGAGGAGTGGTACACAGGGTGTCCAGGGCGACAAAACATGTAATGAAGTTACATGTGACCTTTACTTAGCCTTAAGAGGAGAGCTAAGCTGAGAGAACCAGATCCGAGTTCCAGGTCTAACTCCCGTCCTTGTGAGCTATGTAACAGCTCCAGTCAGTCAGCCTCTGGGCTTGTTTCTCCGTCTGCCAAGAGCTGACACTGCACTGCTGACCTCATCAGCTCGTGGAGGATAACTTACAGTAACATGTGCGAGTGCTCATGCACGGGAAAGCACACCAGGTATCACCCCATGGCTAGTAAAATGGGGACCTGCAGAACGTTTTAAATAATCAGCCCTCAGTGGCACTAGGCATGCTCACTAGAGAAACTTCACCCGGAGGGACCATGCAAACATGTCCACCTTCAACGGCAATGCTAAAACCACGCACAGGACACGTGGGAACGTTCCAGAGAAAGCACTGAAAGACACACATTGGGTTGAGAAGAGACTCTTCAGAATGAGTTAGGATGATTTACAGCATAGATGGAGCTGTTTAGTCTTTAAGTGGAGAAAGGTGCAAGTCAGCTGTAAGAAAAACGCATTGTGGCCCTTCCTAAGACACAGGGAACAAAATCTCATCACTTGGGCTATTTTGTATGGAAACCAGGCTTCTCACAAATGCCTGTGTGAATGTTTCCAGTCTCAGACATCCCCTGAGAGAGATAAAATGTCTACTTCTGCACCACTGCCAGGGTGAATGCACACTGACCAGAGGCCTAGAACAGAGTTCCACAGGCCCCTGAAAATGTCAGAGACCTCCCTGCTCACCTTACCGTCCATTAAGAGGAATGGCAATACCGGGAACACGTCAAAGATAACCTTGCAAATCCTACTGTGCGCTTTCTTATTCCTCTAATACCCACTCCAGTGGCCTTTCTTTGTTTTGATTGTAAAGTTAAGTTTAAGTAGCACTTTAACCTTTCCCTTCAAATACACCTTTTGATGTTAGTTCTTATACAAAAAAAAAATTAAGTTAACAAACAAAAACAGATGAAGATGCAGGGGAGGACATAAATGAGAGAGGATCCAGTAAGTATAAAAATATGCTGTTCAGATTCAGAATAATTTAATAACTCTTCATGATTTCATATGTATCTGGAAATGGAACAGACACGTGTCCTGAGCCTGTCACGAGAGGTAGGATTCCAGCGTTTGGTACGACGTTCCAGGACAGGGTCAGAGTGACATTCCTGTTGCCCCTACAAAGACACAGCAATCAGAAGTCAGCAGAGACACTTCTAGTCCAATGAGAACCCGTCATTGAAGCACCGAGGCGTCCAAAGATTTGCTTATAACCAGCCCCTCCTACGTGGAACCCTAACCCACAAACAAAAGTCTTCAAGCCTTTAACCCCAGGGGCACTGGGACACCAGCTGTCCAGAGGCACCCACAATGCCCTGAGCTCACTGGGTTCCTAGAGCCAGCAGCCAAGGCTGAAATGAGGACGACAGAGAATAGGAACCAGACTGGGGGGCATCAGAGGACAACGCGCGAGCCCCAACCCCACGGCTATCTAGACGGCCACGGCGAGCACACCTGCCGCAGTGGAGGAGGCGGACACGACCCAGGTCACTATCCAGCTCCTGTGTAGGAAGGAAGCTGAGGTTCAGAGAAGTAGAGAACCAACACCAGAAACCTCACTAACAGCTGGGCCATGTGTTACTTTCTCATCAAGCTCCCCTGGCAACTTCCCCTTCCGTCCTCAGAGCCTGTGCTGGGCAGTCCCACGCCCACAGGGCAGGGTCACTGGAGCAGAAGCCTCAGACCTGGGTGCTGGGCCTGTGCACCGGGAGCAGAAGCCTCGGACCTGGGCTGACAGTCCACACACTGAGCCCAGATTTTACTAGTAGATCAGTTTTGCACAGTGTTTCCACGCCATCTTCCAGGTCAGATCCATATAAATACTTCACTTCTCTCCCAATCTTCCTCTTTTACCCTCTAATATTTTTCTTTAAAAATGCAAATACATCTTTCTCTCCCCTTCACATTTCATAAATGTAAAAAAAAAATGACAAAGAATTGCTCACTTGAGACCATTTCCATCGTCAAAGAAAAAATATTTTGTTTTCATATCTTTCAACAGCAGCTTCGGATTATCACCTCTCAGAACAATCTTGTCCCAAAGGACAACCTGGTTCAGAGCCTACAAGAAAATGAAAATAATTACATGAACTCGGCAGAAACAGCATCTTTGTCAATTCAAATTAAAAGCAGTGGTGAGCAATTGGTTTCTGATCAATGGACCCAATTCTGAGGGGGTTGCTAAAATCATCAACCCTCCAGCCCAGCATGGACCCTGCACAGGCTGTACTGCTGCTGCCAGGCCACCTCCCGCCCATCTGTGTGGTGCCAAGGGCTTTCAATTGCCAAGTATCACTAAAGAAATAAAGCCTTGAGTATTTTTTCTTTAAAGTAGAACACTGGCACATCATTGCTTTATTGCGGCAAAATTCTAGAAGTGAGACAACCTTTCAAGCCACTATTCTGACACATCATAAACAAACCAGGGGCATGAAATCGAGTGAAAACACATTTGTGATCACTACCAAAGCCCGAGAACTGTGTTCTCACTAAACCACCCCTCACCAGCTTGTGAGGCCCATGGCTGAGCACGTGATGACCAGAATGTGGACTAGTTATTCCTAAGAGAGGGTTCAGATGGTCACCCTCAGGTCTCTTCCTGAGACTCACCAGGAAGGTCACGGTGGAGGGACACAGAGCCAAGCACAGGCCAGAGAAGCCTTTCCCTGCGTATTCATTCATTCATGAAGCAATAACCTGTCACATTCCACGCTGGATTCACTCACTAGTCATGCTGGGAAAACGAGACTAGGAGTATAACATAGGTACCTCTGTCACCAAGAAAAGACCTATTGATTTGGATGATTTGCTGAGCCTTGAATAGCATGTGTCCAGTGGCTGCTCTCATCCTCAACAGCCTTTCCTGTTTTAACACTTTGTTGACTCCCAAAAACAGGGAGCACCTTAGTCAACCCAATACTCCCAGGCCTAACAAAACATCTGGTATAAGGATATGCTCAAAATAATGTGCTGCACAATCAATTGAGTGAAGTGCTAAAAATGACACTGAACTAAAAAACTCATCAACAGAAAAGCTGGTTAATTTGACATCTCTTGAAAATGAATCCACCTCAAATGAATCCAGAAGCAGACTCCTTTCTAACTACAAATTACCTCCAGTCTATGCTGATAGCAAACGTAAGGGTACTTAGGTAAGAGCAACACAGTTCATTTTATTCTACAGATTTCACATTTGTGCTTTATTTCACTTATCAGAATCATTTACTCTATAATTTAGAACCTAAGATCCGTTTTAGCAACATTCATTATTAATATCTCAACCCTTACTCTAGCTACAACAAAAGCTTCAAATCAGACTGAACTAAAAAATTTCTATCACAAACTGTTTTAATATATTTTAATGTAATAGTTTAATAACTTCTAATGACAAATCTGATAAACTGTAATATGTGATTAGAAAGACTACCTTAAGTACTCAAATTGGATCCCATACAACTCCAAAACAAAGAAAAATTCTCAAGACAGGTACAGTGGGGCCTTGACTTACGAGTGTCCCGACTAACGAGTTTTTCGAGATACGAGCCGTCTCTCGGCCGATTTTTTGCTTTGAGTTGTGAGCTAAAATTTGGGTTACAAGCCAGCTTCAGATACCCCACCGCTAGTTGGCTCAGCGAACGTCACAGTGAACGCCACATCAGCCCAGCATCACGTGTCTCACTCGTTCACTTTATGATTTGACATACGAGTAATTTGGGTTACGGAACGAATTAAACTCGTAAGTCAAGGCCCCACTGTATTTACTAATTGCATAGGTATGGCTTCATAAACTATCAAAACAGCTCAAACCATGTATTTATACATATAAACATCTAGATGGGTTATAAAATAACCTCAGAAATGCTTCAAATATAGTAATCTTTACAGTTCTTTATTACATGTCTGGGTAACCAGAGTTATAAGCACAGATCACAAATCTCATTGACTCAAATGTCTTGGTGTGTATCTTTCTAATTATACCTGTCCAGAGGGAATATTTCAGCTCAAAGAATCCTACAATTGGCCCTGGCCAGTGTGGCTCAGTGGGCTGGGAATCATCCTGTGCACCAAAAGGTCACCACCATTCCCTTCCCAGGACGGGGCATGCCGGAGGCAGCCAATCAATGTTTCTAACTTACATCAATGTTTCTCTCTCGCCCCATTCCTCTCTCTAAAAATCAATAAAAACATATCTTAAAAAAATCCCACAATGCCACCTCTCCATTTCCTAATATGCTCACAGTTCAGTGGCCTCCAAAGGTTTTCGATCACAAATTATTTTGAATAGAAACCCCTAAATATGCACCTTTCTTTACAAATTCCGCTCCTAATACACTTTGCTGTTACCCTTCAGTAGCAGCACCATCGGTAGGAAGTGTGCACTTCCCACAGGCTTCCTGACGAGGCTGTTTCCTCAGCCAGCTTTCACTAGATCTAGGCGTTTTCATCCTTTAATGAAAGTGGCTGAGCAGTTCACGAGGACCGGGCATGTGAGCTGTGCCGAGCTCCTGTGACATGTGCGTGGACCACTGGCGTTCTCTTCACCTCTGGTAGCTCTGCAGGGATCTTTTCAAGCCATTTCTCCATCATGTGAGGATTCATTTCTTTAAACCTGGACAATACCACCCACTTAACTTTGCACAAAGCCGAATGCCAATGAATGAATGAATGCACACAGAGAGCCAGTCAACATCTTGCCCTCCAGAATTCCTCGCCACCTCCAGAGTATGAGGGCACACACGTTTTAGGAAGCATGGAGCCAACCCCCGATTTGGAGGCTGAGTATTACTGTCAGTCCATGTAGAGTCCGAGTAAAGTTTAACTTCTTTCCCTTTTCAGTTTAAATTGAGAAACATACAGATTTGCGGTTTCCCGAATGGCATGTAGGGGAGCTGAGAAGTTGCCACACCAACCTGATATCAGTAAGAAGGTGAGCACACTGAAACTGCAACTCTGCTCAGATCCACAGGAGAACGAGCAGCTCGCTCTCCTCAGGCCCCCAGGGAGGCCCTCGATGCTCCCAGAGCCCACGGCGCCTCAGAGCTACAGGCTGCCATGGGCTGGTGATTTCTACCAAACTACTCAGGTCAAGTACTTTGATATACAAAATTTATATTTCCATAAAGAATAAGATGTTACATATCTACCAAAATACTTATATACTTACGTTATTTTTTGTTGAATACTCTGCTGATAAATAAAGAAACAACTGCTTAACATTCCAATCAAATATATTCTCTAGATGTAAACAAATTAAGGAATAAATCATAAACACAGATCTTAGTTATGCTTAAGTATTCACAGCAATACTAACACCAAAATAGAGAAAAAGAAGTGGCCCAGAAACATACTGAGCCACTAATTCAATGAAAATATATAAAAGAGAAAAGATTTCATTTTTCAAGCACACGATTCCACTACATTTCTAAAGTATAACCAATCATCATAATTTAGATGTACTGACATGCAAACATCAACTACACTCAAGTAACTAAATCAAGTGTAATAAATTGTAAACATGGCTTTTTGGACACATCAGTAGGGATCAAAGCATCTCAATCCATGAAATGCTTTGGTAGAATATGCAATGGTCACCAATTTGGTTTCCTCAGTTTACTAGAGTGAAAAAACATCACCAGGGTTAATTACAAGACTGAGAAATGGGGTGTGTTCATGCTTGGATTTGATTAAATGGTTATGTGACATATTATATGTTTACACACCGAGAGCAGCACATTCATGTACTCACTGGTTTAGAGTCACGATGTCAGAACAGGGAAGTCTAGGATAGCGACCCTTTCCCTCTGGCTATCTCCACACTGTATGTAGTCCTTGTCTACTCGATACATGTGTATTTGTGTTTTGTTTTGACTTAATCTCTTCACCTTCTTTCGTTCAGCTCCCCTCCCCTCCCCTCTGACACCTCTGTTTGTTCCATGTGCCCAGGCCTCTGCTGCTATTCCTCATGTGAGTGCGATCATGGTCAGGGCACTGACCTCTTTTCCCTTCGACTGTCTGGGATGAATACCGTCCTGAACCACAAACACATGGGTCACAGAAAAATTGCATCTTATTGGTCATGTTGCATAATAAGGATGCGTTTGATTGGTTAATTCTTGGTACTAGAAATCCTTATATGTAAGCATAGGCACCTAATTTTTTTAAGTAATTTTGGAGCAAAAAGGGGTAGGTGATTACTATTATTTATATTTTGGTAAAGCAATGAAAATTATGCCTATTTTTTTGTCAGATCAGCAAAAAATATACTTTTTGGTGTGCTGGAGAATTTTAATTAGTTTGTGTGCCATGAGATGAGAAGGCTGAAAATCCCTGGTCCAGACACAGTTACTCCTTCCACACTCGATCCAAACTGCCTCTTACCAGAGATGTTTTTAAATGATGTGAACACTTAAAAGCAGGCAGTTTAGCATACACTGGCCTCTTCTCACGGTGTACTCCAGTTCCTCAAAAGGGCCTATGTATATATAACTAATTTCTAGTCTACTTCCAAACCCAGTAATTTATTTCTAAAAACCAAGTTAAAACTAACGCCATGGGGCCCTGGCTGGAGTAGCTCAGTTGGTTGGGCATCATCCCATTCACCAAATGGTCACCAGTTCAATTCCCAGTCAGAGCACATACCAGATTGTGGGTCTCATCCCGTTGCTCTCTCACATCAGTATTTCTCTCTCTCTCCCTCTCCCTTCCTCTCTTTTTAAACTCGGTTAAAAAAAAAAAAAATTTAAAAGGAAAGAAAAAACACACACGCCATGGGAGCAGAGACACATCAGGTGACCCTTGGAGGCCCACGATCTGCAGCTGCTTCAACTGTCCAAACAGCCGCTCTGCAGCTCTGACCGGTCACACTCCACACCCAGCTTTAACCCCGAGTTTTAAAGAGGCAGCGAGATCGGCCATGGCAGAGAACAACGCCCAAACATTCATGCAAGACGCTAACAGAAGATCAGCTGGCCAAGAGTTGTCAAAAGGGGGGAACTCAAGATGAAAATATTTAAATCACCCCATTTTAAAGTAACTCTTTCTACTGTTATGATTTCTGACTTTTGTCCTGAAAATATTTATTAAAAAAACTGTAATGGCAAAATGCTAATATGACTCACTAACACTCATTTTGACCATGATCTTCCAACCCATAACAGACGTTTAACCTATGTTTCTATCATAAAATACGAAGATATACTTTGGGATTGCACAGGAAATACTCAATGTTGCCAGGATGAGCACTGGCAACATTCTTCCTTCTTTAATCCAAATGATCTCATTCTCCTTTCGAAATACAGATTCACAGTCTCTTAAAGCTCTCCATTTACTGAATGTTCCTGCGAAGAATTTAGAGTATCTTCACACAGTAACCCCTGAACCTACAAATACAATTTCTCCAGGTGTGAACGCGGAGGAATTAACACGATTTTCCTGATTAAAACAGAGGCTGGCATCTGTTATGGGTTGGAAGATCGGGGTCAAAAAGAATGTTGGTGAGTCATGTTAGCATCTGCCATTACAGTTATTTATACGTATTTCCAAGGCTTGGTTGGTAGTCACCCTGTCCCCCAAATCACTGAACATGTGTACCATCACAGCACCACAGACAAGGCAACGAAACCCTGTCCCAAAGGATATCTGCCGTTATGTCGAAGTTAATGAACCCCAGGTCGCTTCTTTCTCTAGGTCCAGTGAAGTCTTCCACATTTTTCCTAGAAGTAGAGAGAAAAGCTTCACCATCCTGCGAACCATCAACGTTCAAAACTCACATCATTCCTTAGGACACAGCCGTGTGCGGGGGAAACAGCAGTTCCACAAGGGAACAGTGACCACCAGGGAGTCAGGATGCACTTCCTAATCCAATGTGAAAGCCCACCTTCCGCGGCTTCCACGCACCTCCACAGAAGCCCTAACGCAACCCAGGGGAGAAGAAAGCTGCTCAGAGATGCCCTGATCAGTGTGGCTCAGTGGATAGAGCGTCGGGCTGCGGACTGAAGGTTCCCGGGTTCGATTCCAATCAAGGGCATGTACCTTGGTTGGGGGCACATCCCGGTGGGCGAGGTTCCAATGGGAGGCGGCTGATGGATGTTTCTCTCTCATCGATGTTTCTGGCTCTCTATCCCTCTCTCTATCCCTCTCCCTTCCTCTCTGTAAAAAAATCAATAAAATATTTTAAAAAAAGAAAAAAAAAGCTGCTCAGAGCAAAGCGTGGATCCAGGAGGTCACGCCATTTGGCAGGAGGGGGGAGAAGGCGCCGGCCTCTGGGGAGGCGTGCTGGCTGAGGGTCCGTGTCACCTCCAGGCGTGTTTTCCACATTATCTCAAAGTGTAGGAGTCGGCGGTACCTCCCCTTCAGACAAACGGGAGTGAAGGCCCAAAGTCAAGGGCAGCTGACAGCTGTGCGGCCTTCACTGCGCCCCGCGCTCTTCCACCGCCACCACAGCTGGCAGGGCTCCCGTCCGCCGAGATCTGAGCTTGGGACCTAAAACACAGTATCTAGCAAACCCCGCCTTAGCAAAGAAATACAAAAATAAAAATAAAAATAGAAATGCGGGGCGGGCGGTCGTTATTAGATGGCCCGCCTGTTGGAGGTTCTGACAAGTAAAAGGAAACGAAGGCAAACCTGTTAGAAGACGGAACAGCAGACAGACAGACAGACAGACAGAGGAAAATAAATAAACCTGCACATCACACAAGTGCTGGGGAGTCAAGGCAGGGCCTCCGAGAGGCCACGTGCGGCGTTTCCCGGCTGGTCCAGCGGCGGGTTCTCCCCAAACAAACCCCGTTCCTCCCCCCTACCCC
>NW_006297021.1:498817-513411 GCF_000327345.1 Myotis davidii | reverse complement strand
GCTGCTGGGACCTGCAGTCCCGAAAGGTGGTTCGGGCTGTGCCCTGGCGCGTGGCGACTGGAAGCAGCACTTGACCCCACGCGGGGTCCAAGATCTGATGCCCCTTAGGGGGGTGGGGCCTGGGGGCGGAGAATGTCGCAGCCCCTCTCTCTCCTCCCCCCTCACCCCCCAGCCGCCCTGGTGAACCTTCCTCTTTCGACCTCATCCACTTCCTGTGGCAGCTAAAGCGGTTTTAGGCGTTAACGGTTGGCGCCGCAGATTCTATCTGCATTTCACCTGGGATTTCCTGTAACCGGCGTCACTGGGTTCTGAAACTCAAAGGCGATAAGCGGCCATGAAACTGCTGTACAGCACTTTGTGTGAGAATCTAAGATCAGCAAGGCATCAGTACTTCTTTTTTTAAAAAAATTGTATTGATTTTTAGAGAAAGGGAAAAGGATAGATAGAAACGTCCACGAGAGAGGAACATCATCATTTGGCTGCCACCTGCACACTCCCTGCGGGGATGGAGCCTGCAGCTGGGGCTTGTGCTGTGACCTGGAGTTGAACCTGCGCCTCTTGGCTCCTGGGTGCAAACCCAGCTGCTGAGCCACACCTGCCGCCCAGGCATCCGTGCTCAATGGCCCTGGGGCAGGGGGAGGGGGGCGTTCAGGCTCAGAATGTGCCAACCTTTGGCCTTAAATAGAGGGTCTGCAGACTCCTTCCTTCTTTCACAGCTGTGGGTTCTGGTCATTGTAAAAGAATTGAGAGGTGACGGAAATCTGCAGATTATTTTACATTTTAATAAACCAAGAGAGGTTCGTTAAGAACAGCTGGCCTAGAACATGATAGGTACAAACTAGGAAATGATGGTCTGACCCGGGTGCTGGCTTCTGTCGTCCATTAATGGGCCCTTGCTTCTTTGCATTATTCATTATTCAATGTCATACGGCCTTGCAGTGGGGATTATTACTGAGCGCCTACTGTGCGCCGGCTCTAGTTCTGAGAGTACAGCACTAATAAGGGAGCACCCCTGTCAGATTGGAATAGAGCCAGTAATGCAAATTGGAGAGAACCTTACTTGAGTTTAAAAAAATGTCTTCCGCCAGCCACAGCTTGTTCAATAAAACAACTGTTTATTGAATGCCTGCCGTGTTGCTAATGATAGAGAGATGTATAACAATCACTTTCTACCCTCATGGAGCTTATAATCTAGTAGAGTTGATAAAATACACAAAATGAAAGCATAAATACCAAGGAGGTTACAGAGTGCTGTGGACTTCAGAGGAAGAATTTACATCTGTGGCGATGTGGGACCAAGCAGTGTCTGTGAAATATTTAACACAGAGCCTGAACATCATGGGTTAGGTACTCTTATGGGGTGAGTTAAAGGATGCTCATTGTTACAGATGTGGATGTCCAGGGAGAGTATTCCCAAAGAAGCAGTATGGGTATGGAAGAGATACCCAGTAGTGTGGCCCAGCTAAACTATATCTGTATCTATATCTATATATCTATATCTATATCTATCTATCTATCTATATATGCCGGAAGCTGTTCCATCCTTGCAGCTTGACACAGTCGCTGCAGGGAAGAAACATCTGCACAGCATATGTTCCAAGGGACCTGGCGTATATGGCATACTGTTTGTAATATGTTTGCTCCCCTTCTTAGCGCTATGTGTTCTTACCAGGGCCACCTCCTTGGGAAAGGTTGTTTCCCCAGGTGGGAATGTTTCCCTGGAGTTAGGGATTATCGGGACTAGGGAAGGGAATAAATCAGTAAAACCCCCAAGTGTTACAGAAATACTGTGTACCTCTTATGAGGAACTTAGACTAAGACTGTTAGCAATAAATTTAGGACTTGCTAGGCCCCATCCCCCAGGAGTCTACCCACCAGAGAAAGTACCAAAGCCTAGACCTCTAAAAACCCACTGACGCAGGGCAGTCCCAAGGAAGACCACCAGTAAGGCTAAAAGGACAACTACCAAACAGTTAAAGAAATACCGCTGCAAACAATGCAGGCAGCTCCTTATCTAAAAATCTTAGGCGAGCTATGGGAGCAGAAAGACTTAAACTAACTGCCAGGCTGGTAGTTAGTCACCATAGCTAAGAACAATCACGCTTAAGCTACATAACCTTTACTTAGGCCATAGAATAGGAAAACCTTCAGTTTTTTCCTTATAGCTTAACAGTGGAGCAATAGAATAGTAACCTTAGAACAGAAATAACAAACTAGCCCTTCTAATGGAACACAGAGACTAACCTTTAGAATAGAATGTAGAAACATAGACCATAGATAAGATTAAAATCAGCAGAGCTAAATAGAAATAAGATTTTTAGCAATGGTCAGATAAGAAACTGTAAACAAGAAACTGTAAAAGGTCAAAGGAGGATCCAAAACATACTGTGATGTCACTATAGAGGCAGCTTATGGAATCAAATAGTATAAATACAGCTGTGACAGGGCAATAAGAAAGAACCTGACTATGCTGATCATCTGAACGCTGTCTCCGTGTCCTTCATTCTTCACCGACGCCATCCACACCTTTGGGAACCCCTGGACCACTGGGGCTGAACCCTGGTGCATATAGATGAGAGATAGATAGATACCAAGTGACTGGAATGACCAGAATGACCGGTTGCTGTGATGCATACTGCCAACTGCCCGATCAGGGCCCCAATAACGCCTCCCCACCCCCCAACCTCCTGCAGCCCCTCTCAGCCCAGCCCCCAATCGGCCCCCCCATACCCCGATCTGGGGCGGAAATGGTTGGCCAACTGCCCACGGCCCCTCCCCCTCCCTGGCCTGGCCCTGATTGGCCCCCATGGGGAAGGCCAGCCAGACCCCACCTGTGCACGGGGCCTCTAGTGTAAGTATAAAGGATTAGGCAGAAATGAGACTGGAAAGGTAAAGTAAGGGGCTGCTGTAGAAATGTCAGCCAAGGAGCCTGGACTTCATGTCACAGGAAATTACATAGTAAACAAACGGGCCATTTTTGTAAGTTCTATCTAGTGGGTAAGTGAAAAAGGAAGACTGATCTGACATTTCAGAGACAAACTATGATTAAGGACTGCTTTGATAAGGGTAGGGTCTGCAAAATAAGGAGGAGAGTGGATTGTAAAAGCACAAATAAAGTCAGTATTGTTGTGACACAATGATTTTTTTTTTAACTTGACCGAAAAGCACATTGCTTGAATTGCTTGGAAGGCAAGTAGGACTGGGTGTGGGATGGTGGGGGGGCAGGCAGAGAAGTCTCTTTTTACTCCATCACACTGATTTTTAACATATATGGAATTATACAATTTTGTATCCTACTTGAATTGCACAATTGGAAGTAGGGGTTTTTTTTTTATTGTGTGTATGTTTTTTATTGTGTGTATGTTTTTTTACTTTTTTATCAAAAAATAATTTTTTTGGTGACATTGGTTAGTAATGTTATATAGGTTTCAGGTGTGCAGTCCTAGACTCCATCATCTGTATGCTGTATTATGTATTCAGCACCCCAAGTCAAGTCACCATTTATCCCCTTTTACCTTCTTCTACCCTCTCATACTCCTTCCCCTCTGGTAATCATCATGCTATTGGTTTTAACCTTAGTGACTGGGAGGAGGTAAACACATATAAGTTGATGGTAAGAGCAGAATAGGGACAAGGGAATTCTCTTATTCTATTGTATTTCTCCGTTTCCATTTGGATTTTTTAGGTACTAACCATATAATGTACTTAAGAGGACATTTACTGTTTTCTTTCCAGTGCTTATATTTCTGATAGTTTTATTTTGTTCATTGCAGTGGCCAACATTTCTAACATAATGCTCAGTAATAATGTAGGTAAATGGCATCCTTTTCTTATTCCTGAATTTAACAGGAAAGTTCCTTTTCTTTCTCCATCGAATAAGATGCTGGTTTTGAGGTTGTGTGTGTGTGTGTGTGTGTGTATCATATTGACATTAAGGAAATATCCATCGATGCCTATTTATTGAGAGGTGAGACATCGATCTGCTACCTCCTGCACACCCCCCGCCTGGGATCGAGGCCACAACTCAGGCATGCGCCCTGAGCTGGAATCAAACAGGCAACCTCTTGGTGCATGGGTCAACACTTAACCACTAAGCCGCACAGGCCAGATGCGTGTTACGTTCTTTTCACAGGTATTTTCTGTGTCTTTGGAAGTGGTATGTAATTTTTCTCTCCAGCTCCATGCTATGGACTGGCTGTTTGTGACACTCCCACAAATTCACATGCTGGAATCCTAACTCCCCGCGTGGTAGCACCAGGAGCTGAGTCCTTTGGTGAGATCCGGTCAGGAAGGTGGAGCCCTCCTGCGGGGATGAGAGCCCTTGGAAAGTGACCTGGGAGAGCTCCCTTGACCCTTAACCTCATGGGAGGAGACAGCGAGGAACTGCCTGTCTGTGAGTGTGTTCCAGGGTTTTCGCACGATCACGCTTCGCGTGGAAGGAAGTTGAAAGCCCCTCTCAGGTGCCTGGAATATACGACTGAAACCCTTGAGGCACAGAGCCTGCTTCCGTGGTCTCGTCCTGCGTCACCCTGCGGGAGCCGGTCATCCCCGTGTACATGACATTGTTGGGGCAGGTGGAGACGTGCGGGACTCGTGACTTGGCCCGAGCTGCATGACAGAAGCCGAGACAGCCTGGCTCTGCGCGCGGGTTCACCGCAAAGGCTGCCGAGCATCCCCCGAGTGTTCCCGAGGCAGCTGTGAGTCAGGCAACTGGCAGCCCCTGGGCCTGACTGACTCACGGCCCGCAGGCGCCTCTCTGCCTCGCCTGGCTCATTCATAGGAGGCGCGTCTGACTGTAAGTTGCCGTATTTAGCAGCTGGTCATCTTTGTAACTTTGCAGGGAAAGATCCCTGGTGATTCCTGACATCGAGTAGTTCTTGCGGGAAAGATCCCACGAAGAAAGCAGTGAGCAGATCACGTGTTCCTTCTCTGGAATGAAAATGAAGACGGAGGAAGAGCAAGCAAGCCCTTAGCCTGCAGCCCATCTCTTCTTTCCGTCTCCACTAAGCACAGGCATGGCCGTGGATACAGAGGGCGGATCCGCACTGCCTTTGGTTCACAGAGTGAACTTGACATTCTCCTACCTAGCCTAGGGTCTGTGTTTTTAAGAAAGGAATTACTTCTTATGTGTGTAGCCTGTGTTAAAAGTTATTTAAATGTATGGGGAGAGAATTACTGGAATAAAATATGCAGGTGATGGAGAATGTGTTTGATGTTTGCAGTCATTCTAACAGAAATAATTCTTGGCAAATTTTTTCTCTAAGGTCGGCTTTTCTAGCCACATAACGTTGACATGTTACGCGTACTCACTGGGCGGTTTCCTGGTTCTAAGGAGGAACCATGTTGGGGAACTACAGGAGCGGCACTGCTGGGGCATTGAGCAGGATGAGGTGTCCCTGCAGGCACCAGGCGCCATGGTACTCAGGCAAGGCTGCCGGGTCCTGTGCTGGATAATGAGGCTGCGCGGACTTGCACTCCTGTCTAGGTGCGGAGGAGAATGGGGTGGGAATATTGCAATTTGGGGGCACACATGGCTACTCAGAAGTCACTAAGGATGCTCCCAGATCCCGATGAGGGAGTCTTTGATTAACTGCTGGTCGCCAGAGCTCAGGGGTGTGGATGCTGTTAGCAATCTGCCTTACAGCAGTCAGGGCTGAGGGACCAGCTGTAGAATTGGATCTGCAAGTGGCAGGAGTAGGGGGGAGGGGAGAGGGGCTGTCAGGTGTCATAGCCACAGGGCCACAGGGGGAGGTGTGGAGAGTGGGAGGACTGCCATTAAATGCCTATTTCTTTTCTATTTAAAACAAAATAGCCATGATTTTGTGATGTGAATGGACCCTTTCTTTAATAGAAGGATAATTACAAAACTAAAACATCCTCTCATACAAATAAAAACTGAGTTGTCTTTAACTCTCCAATTCTGTGGACTTTATCAAAATTTTAAATTTCTCTTCAGTCTATTTGTGTGTATAATATTTAAGTTATATTCATGAAGGAATACTATCTAAATGCAAATGATAATTTGAAAAATTTCAAATTTAAAGAATTTTCTGTTTCTGAGCCAACGACTCATTCTTTAGAACAGCGATTTTCAACCTTTTCCACCTCATGGCACACACACTAATTCCTAAAATTCTGCTACACACCATGAAATAGAATTTCTACCAATCTGACAAGAAAAATTGGCATAATTTTGGTTCATTCACACTGGACGGCTCGATGTGTTGGCCGTTGTCATTTTCGTATCTGATTAAGGGAAAGGACGTCAGGACTCTGACTGCATAGTCAGGTACTGCGTGTTTGAAAAGTTCCTGCAAATCGCTGCCCTAGATCACAGAGCAGCCTGCAGCGTAGACCTGACCCACTGATTAAATGCATCTGCTGCCGGCTTCATACAAACCGCCTGTGGTAGCGCCTGGAGCAGAGCAGGCATGCACCATGGGAAAGCCATCCGTAGCGCCATTGCTAAGGCAAATGCTGCTACTAAACAGGTATTGAAAGACCTGCACCTGCTATCAATGTCACGGCTAGACCTCCCCCCACCCCCAAGCTTTTATGTAATAATCACATGTAGGTAGAACCGAGCACTGCGGTAAAGTTCATAAAAATGAATGGCTCAGGTAATAGGAAAACACAGCGAGACCAGGAGACAGCAAGAGACTTGAGGACATTGCAGCGTGGAAGGTGAGAGAGAGTCTTAAAGATGAGCTGTAGATAGACACCTGTTAATTATGTCCTTTACCTGAAGTCAAAGAGTGCCAGGAAGGCTGGGGCGGGCAGTGAGGGGACGAGTGGGAAACCAGCATGAGAAGCGTGCCCTCGGGAGGCCTGTGAGGGGAGCTGGGGTGAACAGGCTGCCCTCTGCAGTGAGAGGTCCAGGTCTCCGGGTTTGGGAGGACATTGCTCCTACAGCCCTACTCTGGGCCGGGGGGCGGCGGGGCGGGAAGGGGCACACCGCCAGGGAAGCTGTAGCTGTGCCTGATCTGTGAAGGCAGCTCTGCCCCAACCCCTCCTTTTCAGACTAAGCTAAAGCAGTAAGTGACCCAGTATTCAAACTGGAGGCCACGCCAAAGCTCCACACCAGCTGCTGGATGTAGCTGAAGTGACACAGTAAATGACAAACATGTAAGGCCACAGAGAGGAGGTGACCCCAGCTCCCTTCCCTCCCCGGGGCCTCGAGGCGCTGAAGCTCTCTCCAGGAGAAGAGAGGCTTCTTAGCATCACCCTCCTGACAGCCACCATTTATCAAGGAGCCTCCTGTGTGCCAAGCCCTGCGTGAGCCGTTGCATGTCATCTACCAGGTAGAGGGCAGGGGACAGCACTCATCCCAGAGCCCATGGCTCAGCCCAGGGCAGGAGACAGGCTTCAGACCGGAAAACATGACCCTGAGCTGTAGCCAGTGCCAAGAAGGGAGAGGAGGTTGTGAAGAGCGCGTGTAGCCAACTGCGGGGTCAGGGAGGCCTGGAGGTGTGGGAGCGGCTTCAGCGTTTGGACAGGTTCAAGCCTCGGACTAATGAGAGGGCACGGTCCTCTCGTGACAAAGCCACTTGCAAGTCCCAGCCTGGAGGGCAGAGCCCTCCCAGCACAATTATAGCCAAAGGCTGTGGTTGTAAGCTGAGCCTATGGCCCGAACCTGTGGTCCATGTGGCTGAGTAATGTGGGCTTGGTAGAGTTCAGGTGCATGTAATTGAGTAGAATTGAAACCCAGGAGAACGTTGTAAACATCTTGACCACACCCTTACTTTGCCTCGTGGAATCTGGCTATAAAAGACTCGGCTTGTAGTCTGTGGCTCTGTCGCTAGCTCTCCATCAGAGAGGACAGCATCCCACCCAGACCCAGCTTTCTTCTCTTGTCTGTCTTTTCTCCATCCTTCACCGCCCCTCTCAGGCTCCCGAACCTGGCTGAGCTGGCTCGGCACATATGGCGCCCAACGTGGGGCTGAGTGTGCTATGGCCATGCCGGCTGCACATGGAGGAAATGCCGTGAGGCTGCCTCAGTGACAAGAAAGAGAACAGGTGACCAAGGTGGCTGGAAACCCCCTGTCACACTGTAGGTCTGCCGGGGGCGGGTTTCCTGATGACATTGCTCAGCTGGCCCACACCTGATGTGGCCCTGTGGCTGGGATTTAGCAAGGGCACGTCCATGGAAGTGACCGGTGTCATTTCTGATCTCAGTCCTTACAGGGAGGGGCCTGGCTCCATGTCCCTCCTTCCTCCGGCTGCTGGAATGTGAATACGATGGCTGGGTGTCTGCAGCCTCCCAGGGACGACGACTCAGCCACCTGGACCGCCAGCAGTGATGATGCACGTGAGGCGTGATGCTGGCAGTGGCGACAAGGTAAGGTGAGGTTCTGTCGTATAGCTTGCTGCTGTTATCACTCTCATCCTCACACCTTGATGGGCCACCAGAGGAATCTATGACTCCATGTTACTTCGCATCGGCTCAGTCCCCAGGCGAGCTGTGTCCTCGCTGGCGAGGCTGGCTCCGGCACCTGTAGGCTGGCGCGTCTGTCCTAACTTCCCTGCAGAGTGAGAGCATCTTTCCCAGGCCTCCCGCAGAAGTCCAGAGGCAGCTGGCATTGCCTCGTTGTCCTTTGCGGGAGCCAGGAGGGCAGGTACATAGACTGAGGATGGATGAGAGGTGATCCTCTGAAAAAAGCGCTGGATTAAAAAAAGAAAAAAAAAGGATGTCCCTGTTATTGACACAGCATCTAGAACAGTGTTGGCACCTGGGAAATACTAGGGAGGTGTTCATTTTCAAATGGACTCTGTTTTTGAAACTTTCAAATATGTCGAAATCCAGCTTTCAGACACCTCTCCCCGGGCTGCACGTGGGTGACTGAGACCAGCTGAACCGAAGGCAGCTAGTGAGGGCGGGCCATAGTCGGTGGTCTGGAACGTGCCTCATTTCATAGGATGGACCTGTGCTGAGTGTGGGAGAAAGCCCGTCACGTTCCCCACAACAAGCCTGGGTGTCATCTGAGTAAATGACTCCTCGGTGCTACTTGCTTTTCTCACTGATTATCATAATGCCGGCGGCAATTACTCTCTCGGTCTGTTATATTGGAAGCGTGGCTGGATGCCAGAAGCAAGAATGTGCCCCCAGGTGGTCCGGTCAAGCAGAACGGAATCCCCCTCACCCCAGCTGCCATTGCAGAGAATAGCTGTTGCGATGATGACAGTCGCCATGGGCGTGTATTCTTCATCCATGAGGAAGGACACCTGACAGGACCAGGGCATCCGCACCTGTGCTCTGTGCGAGCCCGTTGTCTGGGAGCGGACATCACAGCCTCACGCCCATAATGGAGCCACGACCAGGCACCCCACTTGGCCTTTGCCAAGCGTCTGCTGTCTGTTTCCCTGAGCACAGCTTCTGAGTCAGTGAAGTTAAGCTAATTAAACAGCATCTATAGCCTCTGCTGAATGGAATAAGGCAAATTCGGCTGTTAATTCCCTGCAAGGGTTTCAAGTTACAGCGCAAACGTTTCTGTTTTTATTTCAAATCCCTAGGCAGCCCAGGCATGGGAGGCTCCAGGGCGTTCTAACCAGCTGAGAGCCTCATCTGCCTTTCTGTTTTCCTCATGAGATTTCACAAAATAAGAAAGAAGGAGGGTTATAACAGCACAGCAGTGAGCTCTTACCCTTCAAAAACAACCTGCACAATGTTTCCCTTTTCGTTTCATCAGCTGTCACCGACCTTCAGCAGCACCAGCGAAGAGCCCTTGGTGTGCATGGCCTGCATTTAAGTCCCCCTCAAGTCCCTGTCGGGGCTGGGCGGATGGCTGCCACTGCCCGGAACATTAGCAACCCAGCTGTTCCAAGTGCAGGCCTGTAGTTCTGAGAGTTTCTTTCTTTAAATAATAGGAATAAAAATGTCAATTAGAGCCTTTAGATTTCTACCAGAAAATAAGGGATCATATTGTGAAAAAAATAAAAAGGAAGTGGTCATTTCAGTGGAGTGACTATATTTCCTCTACATAAAAATACATACTTATGCTAGCCCTGGTCCCATGCACCAAAAGGTTGCTGGTTCAATTCCAGTCAGGGGACATGCCCAGGTTGTGGGCTTGATCTCCAGTGGGTAGGAGGCAGCTTACCAATGTTCCTCTCTCTCATTGATGTCTCTCTCTCTCTCTCTCTCTCTCTCTCTCTCTCTTTCTTTCTCTCTAAAAGTCAATGAAATTATTTTTAAAAATACGCTAAGATTTATCAACTGGAAAGCACTAGAAACAGGCAATGTTTATTATGCCCCATGGACATTTTCAGTCTAATGACTTGAATCTATACTGTAGCTAAGGCAAAACAGGTGCACCCTGTAATCTCTGGAAATGAGATGCTCTCTTCTGTGAGAATTTAAAGACTAATATGGCCACATTTGAGAGTCATTATCCTATTCCTCATCCGAATGACATGAACTTATGTCTCTGAAGCACACACACAAAAATGCCAATTTATGTAGGATAGTCACCTGGGATGCTAAAGGGAGGTGGGCAAGAGCTGTGGGCAGAGAATGGTTGGGAGTCCCGGGGGGGGGGGGCTCAGAACCCCCCTCTGACACCCATGTGGTGGAGAGGAACCGAGCTGATACTTAGAAAGGCGACAGGAGGAGGAAGCCAAGGAACCTTTTTCATTTGGGAGTCACTTTTAGGATCACCCTTCACTGCTCTAATGGTTGCCGTGTTACCAGATGGGGTCTGGGCCCAGAGCCGGTCTGTCTGGGGCTTGCCAGTAGTGTGTGGTTTCTTGGCGTCGTGCAGGAAAGATTTCACAGCACACGTTTTTGAGAGTGTGATTATTAAAGCAGGGGACAGCGAACCGAAGGAGGGGCTTAAGGTAGAAGAAGCAGCAGGAGAGAGAGTCAGAGAAAAGGGGGGCCTTGGAGACAGGTTCAGGGGGTGAGCCTGGGATGCACTGCTGCTGCTGCTGCTGCTCCCCTGGCTGCAAGTCTCGTGGGGACCTTTTGAGTTTAGGAGAAAGAGAGCAGAGATACGAGGCATGGGCGTGCTCTAGGGAGAGCACACGTGGGTCCTTTGTCTTGAGACGTTTTGTCTTCCTTTGACTGGTGGGGAGCGTAGAGGAGACCTTAGGGCAGAGTCGTACCAGAATAGTCATTCGCTTCCTAGATGTGTTCTTCAGGATGCCGATTCGTCAAAATGTGTGTATGGGGGGCCAGGGTTATTTTCCCGTTAGTTTCATTTTTAAAGGATGTCATCAAGAAAGTCGGGGAGGAGGGACTGGTGCCAGGCTTTTCTGCCCTGGATGGTCTGCAATTTGCAAACTTTCCACCCTTAGGGTCCTGGTTAGGGAAGACCAAACCTTGTGATTCATTAGCTGGCTGTAAATTGTTCAAACTGTGTGGCCTTGTTTAATTACTTTTTTCTGTTTTCCTTATTCCACTTGTCAAGGAATTTTCCTAGCTTCTTACTATCTTGCCTCATCTACTCCATTATCTTATGAGCATACTTAATTGGAAATTACTCATGAACTACTTCGACCAGATCTAATATTCTATTTTTTATCCTCATTCTTCTTCTTCTTACTCAATCATTTGATCATGGTTTGAACACTCGTTGTTTTTAATGTACTAATTCTCAACCACTCTGTATTTTGACCCCTCTGTCTCCTTCCTGTCTGTTGTTTCTATGGGAGTCACTCATCAACTCTTAGCTTTGAAGAATCCAAAAGTATTAGCCCAGTCACACACATCCCCTTTCCTTTTTGTCTATTTCTGGAGCACACACAGGATTCCGTTTCATGGAATCACCATATATAGCCTGCCCTACGACTTTAGGCACTCATTTAGGTACCCAATTAAATACAGTCTCAGACTGGTCCCTGTGTGTGTGTGTGTGTGCGAGAGAGAGAGAGAGAGAGAGAGAGAGAGAGAAGGGGGGATCTGGGTGGCTTTCTTATTCTCGATGCATGTGCTCCTTCAGATTGTAAGTGCTTACAAGTAGAGAGGATGAGCAGTGACTTGAGCGTGTATTTTAGAGCCAGAACTGTGTTCCAATAGTGCAATTGCTTATAGGAACTCTGTAGGCCACTAAAGCTGTCTAAAGCCAAATTCTTCATCTTTAAAATTAGACAATGATACTCACCCCTCTAGACAGAGCTAGCAAGTAAGATTTATGTGAAATGAGCAGCATACAGGAGACTCAGCAATGATTTCTCCCTGTGCTTGTAACCTCCCTCACGTCACCCATTCCAGTAACACAATTATTGAGCTCAATTTTGGTTTGATTGATTGACTAATAGGCAGATTAGAACAGTTGGGATAGTCTGGCTAATCAACCAAATCCCTCCACCGTGTCCTCTCAATAATGTAAATTATGAAAGTTTTATCTCAATAAATCACTTAGATTACTAACCAAGATTTTATTTTTAAGAAAATGCTAATGTCGAGAAGATAGGGGCACCATATGTTTCAGGTGACCCTGACATACTAATAAGGTTATTTGGGAGGGTCTATAATGTGAAAAATACAGCATCTAGTTTATATTTGACTAGAGGCCCGGTGCATGAAAATTCATGCACTGGAGTGGGGGTCCCTCAGCCCGGCCTGCCCCCTCTCAGAGTCCAGGAGCCCTCAGGGGCAGGAGGCAACCTGGGGATCAGGGGAAGGCGATGCCCCATCACACCTCTGCTGCTGCCACTGCCGGCAGTGCAAGCCTCAGCCGGCCCTGGTTACCTGAGCCTCGGGCCAGCCTTGGGCGGCTGGGCAGCCAACATCTGAAGCTTGCCTGCACCTCAGGCCGGCCCTGAGCAGCTGGGGAGCTGAGGGGACTGGGGGTCTCCGAAGGCAGGCATGCGGAGTGGCCGGGCCCATGGTCCCAGCCTTGCTGCACGCCTGCCACCCTGGTGGAGCTGAGGGGACTGGGTGCTGCCATCTTGTGGCTTTGGGTGCTGCCATCTTTGAGGGTGTGGCAGTCAATTAGCATATTCCCTCCTTATTGGCTGTGGGCACCACCATATTTGCGACAGTGTGAGGGTCAATTAGCATATTCCCTCTTTATTAGATAGGATAAGTTTGCTTACTGTCATTTTATTTGGTTTTCATTTATATTGATTAACTAGAGTCCTAGTGCACGAAATTCGTGCATGGGGGGTGGTCCCTCAGCCCGGCCTGCAATGACACCAGTGTCCCTTGCCCCAGCCTCCGGCCCAAGGCTCCTCCCCTCCCTCCGCACAGCTGGAGCGCAAACACTGGGCTCGCGTCACTGCAAACCCAGCGCCCCTCGCCCCAGCCTCTGGCCAGAGGCCCCTCTCCTCCCCTCCCTCATGTGGCCAGGGCACGGATGCTGGACTTGTGTTGCCAAGGCAACGTCGCCAGCATCCCACCCCAGGCCACTATTGGCACCGTCATCTTTGTCATGGAGTGACAGTTAATTTACATATTACTCTTTTATTAGATAGGATAGAATTAGAGATGGTAAAAGTTGTTGGAGGAGCGTATAAAACACAGAAAATACAGGCATCTTGACCTCATACCCTAAATATCATGGTCTTTTTTCCCTAGTAGTAAAGCTATGGGGATTTAAAGGTGATGCCAAATGCCAGCAGTGTATTGAAGTAAAAGTGTCCCTCAGCCCCAAAGAATCCCAGCCCCCAATGAGCTGATGTGGGGACAGTTATAATAGCACTTCTGGTAAAGAGGAAGGAGTGAAACCCTAGACGTGACCAAGGTGGGATTTGTTGGTAATCCTGGGGCGCCTCAGTGGAAGTCAGCGCAGTGACTCAGAGCCTGTGACGGGCCAGCTGTCCCAGCCCTGGGCGCCCCACGTGTGGTCCCCATTACCACACCCCAGGGAAGCCTGGGGTGACGGCCACGCAGCTGCTTCCCTGGCAGGACCTCATCCCCTGGGGAGGCGAGGGGAGCACTTTGTGACTTTATCTTCAGTGCTTTGAAGTCAGTGGCACTGGGTCCAGTGAATGGCCACTGTCACCTCCTCCGGGGGGGCCTCTCTGACTCCTCTGCACCAGGGCGAGGCTGCCCCTCTAGGTGTGCCCAGCACACCCTGCCCTCACCGGGGCGTATCTGATGTCTGTCTCCTCTAGACCATGAGGTCCTTGTGGCAAGGATATTCTATTTTTCCATGTCTCCCCAGCATTCAGCAAAATGTTTGACATGTAGTAGGGGCTTAAAAAGTGCGCACTGAATGAAAACTAAAGTTATTTCCTATGGCTTTCCATCTATATATATATATAATTTTTTTTTCTGACCACAGCCCAAGCTACATCATTGGCTAATTGGATGAGCCCTCGATGAGATCATCCAGTTGTGGACTGCTTGGGGACTGAGCTCAGGACCTACAAATAGGACCCCGCTCAAGGCTTGACGTGATGGGCTTAGTTTTACCTGCTAGTCCGGATATCATGTGCAGGGACCCCGCACACCAAGCCTTCAACGTGTTCGTGCTAATTCCACACCAAAATAATAATAATAATAATAATAAAAGAGGCAACAGTGTGTATGTCGATTTCACTACCCGGATTTTGACGTTCAGAGCAGAGGCCCGCGTGGCGTCTGTTCCTTCCCAGGGTGGACAGCCAGGGGTGCGGCCGGGCCCGCCTCGCAGGCCTCCCTGGAACGTGCG
>NW_006297021.1:490366-498663 GCF_000327345.1 Myotis davidii | reverse complement strand
CAGGACGGCCGCCAGGCACTCAGCGGGCCTCGCCGCCCACATTCCTGCGCAGCCATGTCGGTGCTGGAAGACGGCCGGCCATTCGCCCAGCAGCTGTCCAATGTCTACTTCACCATCCTCTCCCTGTTCTGCTTCAAGCTGTTTGTGAAAATCAGCCTGGCCATCCTCAGCCACTTCTACATCGTCAAAGGCAACCGCGAGGAGGCGGCGCGCATCGCGGCCGAGTTCTACGGCGCGGCCCCGGGACAAGGTACGTGGCGCCCGCTCTCTGGTGTCATTTGTTTCACTCTCGGTCCTCCCACCATCCACCCAGTAGGTCTGGTTTGTCTGACGGGGGCTTCAGAGGGGGTCTCTTATAAACTTCTTTTTTTTTTAATTTCTTGATTGATTAAGGTGTTACATATGTGTCCTTATGCCCCCATTGCCCCCGCACTCCCCCCACTCACGCCCTCACCCCCCTGGTGTCTGTGTCCATTGGTTAGGCTATATGCATGCGTACTAGTCCTTTGGTGGATCTCTCCCTCTTCCCCCACCCTCCCCTACCTTCCCTCTGAGGTTTGACGGTCTGATCCATGCTTCTCTGTCTCTGGATCTTATAAACTTCTCGTTGTGGAAAATGTTTGCTAACTCCATGGTTTCATACAAAAGAAAAAAAAGTACTTTGCTGTGGAAATGTCTAAGTTAGTAAAAGGCAGGCATCTATGCAAACTAGATGAATGGGAACACACTTTTAACTATACCTTGTTCTGGCAGGTGTGGCTGGGTTGATGACACCAACTACCTATACACTGTTCTGTGAATAAATATCTTAAAATTTAAACACTTCATTTGCCATAGTTGTACAGGCTTCGATCACTGATCCCACTTCTATGGTCCGTTAACATATAGCCAAAGTTTTGTCATTTTTAATTCAAGTCTTTAGGCATATGGGAAAGCATTTATTTAAAAGAGAAGATTTGGAGATCTGATGTGTTTGTCACCGCTGTTGTTTTACCAAGATTAACCACTTGATTATAGAATAAAGCGAAACGTATCAAATAAGATTTACGGCATGTGCTTTCCTGGTGGCTTGTTGTTGCTTTGCTCCATTTGTAAGAAATGGATGGTAAGAGGATAGAAAGATGAATTAACAAGTGTATATGTGTGCAGCCAAGAACATCCGCCCATGCTTCCCAGAGGAAATTGAAGTATGATGCCAAATGAGAAACGATGATTTGAATCATAGACTTTAAAGGTTGTAAAACCATTTCTGTTCTATCAGTCTGATACTCTGTACAATCACAGTCCTTGTGGTGGGTTTCAAGGTGACACTTTTAGTTCCGATGGTCTTTTGGTTAATTTCAGGTGTGAAAATGGGCAGGCAAAGCACAGACATTTTAGATCCCCAAATATCTCAAACGTAACTTAAATGTTCAGAATCTAAATATCCTACCACGTAATTATAGAATGCAATTTTTTTCAAAGCACTTAGAGTGGAAAACTTGACCTCTTAAAAATCTGATTTCTTCCATTTTTCAATTTGTGAAAATAATTCATTTTAAACGTAGGTTACCCTGTGTGTACATGGAAAGCTGAGTAAAGGCCGGAAATCTTTTTTTGGTGTATGAGGTAGATCATGAGTATATTTTTCCCATAAAGGGTTTTCTTATGCGAAGCGAGGACTTGATGAACTCATGGAAAGTGGGGGAATCTAACTGCCAGTGTGCACCTGCCAGGAGGAAGGCGGGCCCCGGAGGAAAGAGGCAGTTTTTTCCCCCCCCCCCCCCCCCCCCCAGCCTGCTTCGGAGCAGGTGTAGCAACGGGAATGTGGCAGCGTTTCACTGGCAGACCGAATATCTTGTTTAAAAACATCAAACATTGAAAACTAGATTTTAAAACAAAACCACATTTCCAGATACCAGACTAAATAGATTATATGATTGTAGGTCCCAGCGTTTACCCTGTCGGGCAGCCTACAGCTCATTCTCACCGGCAGCCTACAGCTCATTACCATGCTTCATGGTCAAATCAGGTCTACGGATTATGAGAATTGCCCTATGTAAAGACCGAAAATATGGGCCAAAACGCTATAATTTTGTGTGTGTGTGAACTGACAAGGGTTTTAGAGGCAGCTGTGGAAGCTCATTTTTTGCACATATTTTGGTGCAAATAAAAAGCAACAATCGGCCTCTCTTCAGCCTGGGCTCAGTGTGATGAAGCCGCTGTGGCAGGCATATACGAAATGGCTCCCTGCTTTTTACGAGTCTGTGTTAAGATATCTGAGAACTCTAGGATTATTTCCCAAAAAAGGGAAGAAGGAAGTTAACACTCACTAATAGAAAACCCTTTTCCTAGGAATATAAAGTTGTTTACAATTTCTGTTTTGTGTTGTTTTGAGTGGTGGAGCTCTTTAGCAAAATTCTGCCTTCTAATATCTTGCATTAATCTATATGTTAAGTAATGGAATATATTATGATCATTTTATTCAGTGTAAGCATAATTAGTCTCCTTTAAAAGAAATTTTTTTGTATTAGATTATCAGATACCTTGCAAACACTTTATTGATCTCCTATGTCTAAGAATTCATTCTTTCTTACCCAGAAAATTATTATTTTCTTCATTTTAATGTAGCTTGTTCTTTTCTTTACTATAAATAACTATTTTTATATTGATTATATTTTATAATGAACTAATCAGGCTCAATTATCTTTGTTTAATCTGGCAATTTCCTCCTTCCTCGGAGAGATTATCACCTTTACTCCACTTTGAGTTAGGTTTCTCTTTCCTCCTTTCAAGACTTAGCCAGATGGCTCCCCAACATTTCTGATGTGGGGGTGCCAAATTCCGTGAAACAGGAGCTCGTGTGTGTGTTTTCATGTCCTTCTTAATCAGAGAAGACCCTGCTGACAGCCCTTGGATGTCCTCCCGTGAGCAGTGTGCTTGGTAGGAAATGAAAGAACCGTGTCTTAGAAACTCCCGCAAATCAGCCTCTTGTACCCACAGATGCCAGGTGGTCTTAAAGCACTTTCCCAACAGGCTTGAGACCAAGGGATGAGTACACAGCAAGAATGCAGCACAGCTAAATGGTAGCTAAGTAGCTTAAGGTTATTTCCTTCTTGACCCCTTTGTTATTCCAATAAAACAAAAATCCACCTTTTCGTTTTCTGTACCGATGACTTTTATGAACGCCACCATCAAGTAGAAGGGACCCCCTTGTCACACTTTGTTATGTTTCTACCGCCTGTATCGTTCCTGCTGTTTAGGGTCCTGGTGACAATCTCTATGTACCAAAGGTCTAGTCCATTTTTAAAGCTAGCCCTGGACTTGGAGACTGACTGTGAGGCTAACATAGTTGAAAGGTGTTTTCAACTGTGCTGTCAAATGGTACAGAGAGCAAATGAGGCTGTGGGGAGTACACGGGTTTTCTAAAATCACTTCAAGGTCCCAGAAGAAGCCATGAGCTGTAATATTCCAGGGACACCGAGGGAGTAGCTGCCTCCTCTTTTCAGTTAAGGGCAATATTTTCAAGTTCTATCTTAAGCTCTGAAGGAAGTTCAGTAGTAGCTTTACCCACAAGTGGACAGGTCCGTTCTAAGCACTAGTTTTTTGAGCACCCCTGATAGCAAGGAACTGAAGAAACAGAATATAACAAAGACGAAAGGTACCGTTCCCAACTGTAGGCTTTTTATTCTAATTGAGGAGCTAGTGTATCCGCATATAATAATGAGTTTCCAGATAGACTTATACCAAAGGGACCTGATGAATGGGAAGATGAGTCTCAAATGTGGACTTGCAGAGGTATGCATGGTGAGGCAGATCTTGAGTTGACCCGAGGAAGGAGTAGAAGCATGGATTTAAGCTTAGACTATTAAGAGACAACAGATTTGACTGCAGTAGAAGGTTTATGAAGCAGAAAAAGATGTTAATAAATTGGGCACAGATATGAAAGAATCTGAACAGCAGGCTAAGCAATTTGAACTTTGAAAGCAATAGGAGTCATTAAGAGTTCCTGGCAGAGTGAGTGTGTGTGTGTGTGTGTGGGGGGGGGAGGGTGAATGGGAAAACACGTGCATAAAATCCTAGTTTAAGATAGACTTATATATTCATGGTCTTTGGAGTTGGGCAATGGGACAGGCTTGGATAGGTAGCTGAGGCGCTCCCTGCCATAAAGAGGTGAGACCGAGGCTTGTTTGTTGGTGCTGGCGTGGATAGAAAAGAAAGAATGACAAGAAATATAAATGAAAAAAAGAAAAGAAGAATGGATGAACCTGATGATTCCTTTCAATAGCATTGGCAGAGAGAGCAAATGTTACCTTAGGGAACTGACTGTCTCCCAGAATTCGATTTAGCATAGCTAGAGAAAAATATGTCAGTCACAAGGATTCGTTGGTACACAGGCAGATCTGTGGTTTCCAGCCACCCCAGAGAGGTGGGGCCTTAGCTGCTTAGTCACCTCCTCTCTGGTGTGAAACATCAGGGTAAATCAACTAGAATCTGAATTCTGTTCTTGCATTTTATTTATTTACTGTGTCCCCTTTGTCCCCCCTTTTCAACAGCAAGCACCTCTGATTATCACTTGACTCTCCCTCCAGACGTGTCCACAGAAAGAGAATGTGCTGGTTTGACCCAGCACCGCATTGGTCCATCCGACACTAATGGTCCTTGTTGTAAATTCATGTACTTGAGTCTTGATGTCGGTCCATAGGGTTTGTGCTCTGTGAGTTGTAAGCACACCCCTGAGATGTGAATTTGCTCCAGCTTTGCTGCCAGATCAGGTTTCCAAGCCTGTGAAGCCGTGGGCACATCCTAGACTGTGGAAAACTCATCAAGGCACTCTCTCCGGGAGGCTGCTTGAAAGACAGTCCCGTGACTCCCAACCTCTTCGGCCCTCTTCATCGCTGAGACTTTCCATAGAATACAGGAGAGATGGAGCATCATCTCATGCGATATTCGTGTTTGTAATTTGATAAATTTGGATTTAGGGTTGCCATTAAGCGTGCAGTTTTTTTTCTTGAGCTGTCTATTGTTGACACTTGGAAATAGGCTACTGTGCAAGCCTCTCACCACAAGTCAAAGTCCATGTCATTTAGAGAATAGTGTGAACTGGGTGGGAAAGCAGCTAGAATTTTATATAATGTCATGTCATTTTTTCTCCATCAGTAACGTCCATCCCAGGTCTGAAAGCTACGTCAGGAATTTAATTTTGCAGCAGATTCCGGCAACGGCACACAGTGGTATTTATCACGCCTGCTTCTAAGGAACACCATCAGGTGGTTTTCGGTGCTGCTGTGTTGATTAGATATGAGGTTAGTTATGTTAGGAACATTTCTCAGAACCTCAGCGGTGAGCAATTTCAAGAGGCAAATCTGTAGGATGGTTTCTTTCCTGGTGTTCATTATAGAAAGGCATTAAAGATGTGAGAGCATGGGGCACATGTTCTACACTTAGGCGGAGCACTGCCTAAAATAACCTGGATCAATAGAACTGCTCTTCTATGATAAAAGCATAACATTATAATCAAAAGTGCTAACGAAATGTTGTTAAAGAGATTTTAATTTTACCCAAGCTCTACTAATGTCCGGGTATGCCAGGCCACTTATAGGGAGGAAACTATTTTTATCACATGAGTGGAAAATGGAATCTGGGAACAAAGGTTGTCACTCTAATGTGTTAATATCTTTCTTCTTCCTCCATGTTTGGAGAATCGCATGAATTTGTGGAATTAAGGAACTTGGCATAGTTGATGATAGCTTAGGAGGGATCAGTTTTCCTGGGAATAACCTTCTCATGCCTTTTGTTCTTCTCTTTCTTCCTTTGGTCGTTCAATTATTTGCTCATTTACTATAGCGTTTTCTTGTGTATCTTTTATGTCAAAGGCACTGTGCTGGGCATTAAGAATAAAATATACAAACACACCACTGTCCCTTTCCTACAGGAGTATATAGGCTAGTGGGGGAGACACACAGATAACAAAGTCATTTAAAAGCATCATAAGTGCTATTTTGCATGGTTAAGGAAGGGGCCGTGGGAGAGAGTACAGATAAGAATGCTTCTGCCTGGGATGCGGCTCTTAACTAAAGGCCGCACCAACAGCAAGCATGCTCTCTCCCATCAGTATGCACGGTCCTTAGTCATAATGCTTCCCAGTTCCCCACTCCCGTGTACTTTCCACCTCTCAACCTACTGGTACTATTATTTCTAACTCACATTTCCTGCCTAACTCTTTACCGAAAGCCTCAGAGATTTATTGTTAAAAGAATTTATTTTGGGGAAAGAACAGGTATGCTCATTGCTTATCCACTAAGCTTTTGGAAAATTAAAAGCACTTCAGTGATATTTTTCAGAATGAATTTTGTATATATTGATAGATGCCATTGTTATACTCAACTCTGAAATTTTTATATAATAAGGACAGTTAAAGAATGAAAACTTGCCCTAACCAGTTTGGCTCAGTGGATAGAGCGTCGGCCTGCAGACTCAAGGGTCCCAGGTTCGATTATGGTCAAGGGCATGTACCTTGGTTGCGGACACATCCCCAGAAGTGGGTGTGTAGGAGGCAGCTGATCAATGTTTCTCTCTCACCGATGTTTCCAACTCTTTATCCCTCTCCCTTCCTCTCTGTAAAAAATCAATAAAATATATATATTTTTAAAAAAGAATGAAAACTAGGTCTCTATTTTCTGCTTTCCAATTTACTATCTTTTTTAGAAATAGTAAATTATTAAAGTAAGCGATTTTTTCTTATTAATTGACCTGACAGTTTTATATTTAATTTAATTCAATAAATACTTGGATACCTACTCTATTCCTGGCACAATGTTATGTGACACATGTTCGTAGTTGGATGCATATGAATCTGTACATATGTGGCTGTGCATATATATATTTACTTTTTACTACATAAGACTTGCATGTCAAACACCCAAACAGCAAGCAAATAGAATTTTGTAAGGTGCTAGGTAAGCAGTTTAGTTCTGCAATGAATGTTCCCTAACGAAGTCCATTGAGAGTATCAGGAACTTCATGGAGAAGGTAGAACTTACAGTTAAACTTCTAAGACAGATCATATCTAATTGCAAAGTAAAGATGAAACCAAGTGAATATAAAGAAAAAGAGGACGTTTAGGATGCGGAACTAAACAAGCCTGGTTCATCTGCGATGAAGAGTGAAGATAACCCTTAGATAAGGACTCGTGGTTGGGTGGTTGGTGTCAGTGTGAAAATAAGCACACATCTTCTCAGAGTGCACATCCAAACATAATCGTTCTAGTAAGAGCTTTCTAATGCCTTTCCTGGATTTCACCTACAAAGAAGAGCCGTTAGCTAATGATGGAAATGCTTACCACCAGAGGCATCTTACAGAATCCTTGATGTAACTTTGCGAACCACGTCTTGGAGAAGATAGAATGCCTGCGTGACACTGACCCCACAGTGCACCTACTCAGAGGAGCTCCATGGCAGGACCCTGGGTTCCTGCAACAGTCTTAGTACATTACACTCACTTCCTCGCCTGGAGGAGGGAGGAAAGCTTAGCTCCGGTGACAGACAATCCGTGTCCTTGAAAGCAGGTGGAGTATTTGGAATGCCTCTTCCTCCGAAACCACCTCACAAAGTTTTGGAAGGAAGAAAGGTTCATCTTGCAGTCTCTCTGCCACAGGAAGGAAGGAAGGAAGGAAGGAAGGAAGGAAGGAAGGAAGGAAGGAAGGAAGGAAGGAAGGAAGGAAGGAGGGAGGGAAGGGAGACTTGCTAAGGGCTATGTGGACGACTTTTGGCCTTTCTTCTTTACCAGGCGCACAAAGAACAAATCCTCCATTCTTTCCAGCCTTCTCTCGGCAACGCTACAAAGCAGACCATTGGCTTTTAGACGGAAAATGCCCAAAGAATGCCAGGCCCCAGCGGGGGAGGCTGAGGGAGGCTCACACATCTTCAGCACTTGTGGGGGCCTGTGATTAAACAGGTGCACGCTGCGAAGTTGAGGTTGAGGGTGAACATATTAGAGTGATCTTTTTTCTCAGCCTCATAATTCTCCACTGGTTACTGTGAGACAGGGTTTTAAAACTCTGCCCTCTGAGTAGATTTAGGATTTTTCTAGAAGAGCGGCAGGGACCAAGAGGCTGGGGTGCTGTGAGGGGAGGTTTCCCATGTGCCTCCTTCCCCTCTCTAACAGAACACTTCGGCTTTGATGAATCTTCAGAAGTTGGGCTTTAGGAGGAATTTTTCTCTAAAGAAAAGGATAAAATGAGGATTTAAACAAAACTGTCCCAGTTTATGTCAAAGATAATGTAAGTTACATGCATCTCTCCAGAACCTGACCCCCTG
>NW_006297021.1:489935-490286 GCF_000327345.1 Myotis davidii | reverse complement strand
AGGGGTACAAGTGAGAGGCCTGGACGCTTCTTTCTGCCCTGGGGCAGCTATGTCCATGTCTCCACTGCCTCCTGAGCAGGACAGAAACGCCGGAACGCAGGCCCTCTTTCCAGAGGCCTTGTGGTCTCACCGCGGGCCGACTACAAACAAGCTGAAAGGTGAAACCCAAACGCCACCCATGGTCTTAAATAGAAGCACTGGCTCCTCCGAGTCGCCAAGTGTGCAGCCTGATTTAGATGAGGACGGAGACTCAGACAATGCAGTGAGGCCGGTGCGTGGAGAACCTGCCCTTGGCCATCAGGACCTGCCGGTTCCCTGCTAGGGGACTGAGTCAGGTAGGCAGAGGCCACA
>NW_006297021.1:486304-489876 GCF_000327345.1 Myotis davidii | reverse complement strand
CCCCCTCCCCCCACCCCCCGGGAGAGCAGGGTGATGGTGAGCAGTCAGGATGCCTCTGAGCACGCACTCCTCGCAGCAACAAGCGCATTTGATGAGCCAGGAGATGTTCCGCGAGTTCTGTTTCCCGACTCTAACTCATTCACGGGGGAGATGATGAGTCCTGCCACCCATCCGGTAGAGTAGCTAGTGATTTTTAGAATGAAATGACCCACCCAACAAATTTCAGAAATTGGGAGCTTCGTGCCTTACTTCCCGCCTGAGCCACAGCCCAGAACTGAGAATTAGGACAAGGAAAAAGGCCAGTTCCCTTCGAGTTCAAGTGCCCAGAATCGCAGACCCACTGAGTCTGAGAAAGAAGGACCGCTTCTCCGTAGTGACCCCCAAGACCTGGAAAACCAGGGGGCTCATGAAAATGCGAGGGAGAGTTTTACCCTGTCGTCATGATGAAATAGCCCATCTAGTGGGATCCAGGGTAGGAGCTAGGTTTTGTGGCTCCTTGTCATTCATTACTCAGATTCACAGAACAAGAGTGGTTTGGGGTAGAGAGACTACGTCCTGTGCAATGAATGTTAAAGCAATACTTGCATATCTAATTGGGGTGATATGACAAGAATGCGAAAGCGAAATCTGTTTGAATAAGCTCAATACTTAGGGTCTCCTGGAAGCAATGCTAATATTTGTTTTGAAGAAGTGTTATTTATGCAAGTTCATTCGATTTGCATAAGTGTGCATAAATGACTGAGATGTTTAAAATTATTTTGAGCTAGATTTTTAAAAGTACATACACACAGCCACAAACCTGGTTCTATAGCTTTCGAATGAATATTTTGATTATTGAAAAAAGAAGCTTTGGGGAAGATAAAGAATTTAATTAGAATGGAAAAAATGATGTTTGTAATTCATCTGAGGCTCACAAGGCAAACGTGATTCTTGCCAAATACTTGGATCCTGAATTGTAACCCGACTACAGGGAAAAACAGCTGTTACTCTGAGAAGGAAATAATTTACTAAGCAAGTCAACTTGGTCCTTGAAATCACCACTAATGGCAAAGAGGAAAAACAATGCCTTGGATATTGAAGAACCTCAGCAGTAATAAAAGACCTCAACTCAGCCGGAAATAGGCTTTTAAAAATCACCTTGCAGACAACCTACTGGTTTAGCCACCCGACATCTTTCTATTATGGTTCTAGACTTTCTAGCCGTGTCTGTGGTCTTAGGAATGCTGTTTAAGGTCTGTAGCCCTCAGTGACTTCATCTGTAACATGGGGATGGTGGAGGGATGTTATTTCAGGGGGTCATTGTGAAGTTTATATGAGATATAATTTATGACCTAAACCATTTGCCCCTGTGTCTGGCAGGTAACTAACACTCCATACATGTTATATTGTCCTTTAAACATGTTCAAAACCAGGGCAAGAATGCCACCATGTAGTAACAGAGAAGCATCAATAAGAGAGGACAGTGAACATATGACTAATGGTGTTCCTGAACAGCTGCCAAAGCACAGGCTGACCGTGGGCCTCCGCTGCTCAGCAGGCAGGCGTCCTGCCCCAGCTCATGTTAGCTCTTCAGGGAGATGTTTGCGGGCCTTGAGTGGCTGCTTTTGCGTTTATGTCGATTTAAGGATAAACGGAAGCTCAGAAAGGCGGGTAAGTTGTCAGCTTGTTCAGTCAGTCACCGGAAGAAGTAGAGCTTTGACCACCAGCCCCGGCTCCCGAGTCTCTCTCCTCACGCCCATGCCTGTCCCTCTACCCGGGGAGGGGACCTTTGGCCTTCCAAGGGCCATCGGATATTGATGTCACCACTCGCTTCACTAACTCATTGAATGTAAATGGGCGCTGCTGTGAGAACACCTCCTAGGTTCCTTGAAGTTCGAGTCCCACCTGCAGTTGCCTCGGCAGGGCCAGGCCCAATGCTTCGAAGGCCTCCTAGGAGCTGTGGGCCGGACACTCCCCACCCCTGCGTCTGTCACCCCCGGGGAGCCAGGCGATGGCACAACGAGGCCTCGGGCTCAGCAGGTTCCCGTGCCGTCCACACGCTCTGTCTACTGGTCCTTTCCATGCAGAATTTTAACTATTTAAAAAGGGTTTAAAAGACAACACCTTCCAAAAACTCAAGCAAAAATAAGCAGTGGGTTCTGGGCCTTTAAGACACAAGCTGTTCTGGCCAGGCAAATATTTTCTCTGCCAGGCTTCACACACAAGGCGAGCAGGGATTCTGGGCCCTGTGTGGATGGAGCAGCGGCCAGCAGAGCCACGCTGCCCCGTGCCAGCGGCCTGGGAGCTGCTCTAAAGTGACTTGCAGAAGCCTCCTCCACGGTCCTACTCTTTCTAAAGAAGCTCTTCTTGCCAGAACGTCTTTGGACAGAAACGTATTTCTGGGCAAACCCGGTCAGATACCTGGTGGCTCTCCTGTGGGACACCTGGGTTTTCTGGGAGGGCGTCATGAGGGCCCTGTGAGGGCTGATAGTGAACCTCCCGTCTTGCTTAGGTGGGGCATAGAGGCTTCACCTGCAGCCTCTATGTTACCTCCTGCCAAACCACTTTCCTTTATTAACTGAGATCGTGACTATAAAACATCTCCCTCTTCTCTCTTCCCCTCCCCTCCCCTCCCCTCTCCTCTCCTCTCTTCATCAGTGGCAGCTGAAAAGGGAAGACAGGAAAAAAACAAACAAACAAAAAACCTGTGATGACAACACTAACAGCGAAGAGCTAAGTTTAGGGATTTGGCGTTTTCCCCTTGATTTTCTCTGCTCCTTTCTGCCAGCTGGTCGCTCCAGGAAGCAAGCAAAACACAGCTTTCCCTGGACGCATCACACAGAAAACTCCTTTCCTCATGGAGAGAGAAACATAATCTTTTTGAAAAAGCAGGTTTATATCCGGAAATAAGGATGCAGAGTTATTTCATAGCATCGTCGGACAACCTGGGACACTCTCGCTGGTTTCCACCCTCTGGGACCCTGGTCGGGCCTGCAGGGTCTCCCCAGGAGCTGGCAGGAGCACTGCCCCTCCCCCCGCCACTCAAGGACGCTCTGGAGGTGGCCAAGCGTCAGTTCAGAAAGCAATAAGTCACAGGTAATGTCTTTGTCTTCTCTCTTCAGTCCGAGACCATTAAACGGCAGAGGCCATTGAACTGCATATATCACGCCGGGAGCAAAGTGATGACTCGGGCAGTAGGGACATTAGGGCTGGTTCCTGTAAGTGTGAGAGGAGCCTCCTCCTCCACTGCTCCTGAGGAGGCGTCAGTCTCCACCTCAAGTCAGAGAGGAGTGTCCACCCTGACAGCCAGGCAGGAACAGGCTGAGGGACAAAGAACTGTCTCCCAGGAGAATGCCAGGCCGGCCGGAGTGCTCAGCAGTTGAGTGTTGGGGTCCAACCCCAGTGGGTCCAGGGGTCCCCAAAGGTGTGGACGGAGTCGGCGAAGAAGGAATGACACGGAGACAGCATTCAGTTGATCAGCAACCTTGCCAGCATCTCTAGCCACAATCTCCAGCCAAGTTCTGTGTCCATGTCTCTTGCTAGGGTTCTCCAGCCAGGTTCTCCAGGTTCTCCAGCCAGGTTCTGTAGCCATG
>NW_006297021.1:466730-486201 GCF_000327345.1 Myotis davidii | reverse complement strand
CTCCAGCCATCTTCTGTCTAGGTTCTCCAACCAAGTTCTGTAGCCATGATTGTTTGTAGTTAAAGTGATTAATTACCCTCCTGGAACTTAGTTAAGAGGTTTTATTCCCTCCTTAACTTCAGGGGGAAATACCTACCTGGGGAAACAACCTTTCTCGGAGAGGTGACCTTGGTTAAAACACATAGTGCCAAGAAGGTGAGCAAACATATTAAGAACAGTATGCCATATATGCCAGGTCCCTTGAAACAGCAAGGATGGACCGGCTCCCGGCAGTTGAGCATGGACCTATGAGCCTGGAGGTCATGGTTCCATTCCCGGTCAGGGCACAGGCCCAGGCTGCAGGCTCGATCCCCAGTGTGCGGCCTGCAGGAGGCAGCCGATCCATGATTGTTTCTCATCATTGATGTTTCTCTCTCTCTCTCTTCCTCTCCCTTCCTCTCTGAAATCAATAAAAACAAATTTTTTTTAAAAGGGGGTGGAATGCCATGTGGAGCCCTCACAAACGGGGGAGTGGCATTTCTGAGCAACACAGTGGCCTATGGCGACCCTGAATTTTCAGAAGGTAGCTCCATCTAGCCTAGTCTTCAATAGAAGTTATGGCCCAACCAGTGTGGCTCAATGGTTTAGTGTCGACCCATGAAATAGGAGAACACGGTTCAATTCCTGGTCAGGGCACATGCCCTGGTTGTGGGCTTGATTTCCAGTAGGAGGCATGCAGAAGACAGCCAATCAATGATTCTCTGTCATCCTGGATGTTTCTATCTCTTGCTTCCCCTGCCTCTCTGAAATTAATAAACAAAACAAAACAAAAACCTTCCATGAGCTCAGGATTAGTGGTGCTAGTACCTTCCATGAGCTCAGGGTTAGTGGTGCTAGAAACTTCCATGAGCTCAGGGTTAGTGGTGCTAGAACCTCCCTTGAGCTCACGTTTGTGGTGAAGAAGCCTCTGTGGGTAGAGCCGAGGGAGGAGGAGGAGGACCATGTGTAAGTTGCTACACTGGGTCCCTGTCCGAGGTGCATGTCGGGTTTTCCCTGGCAGCCGTTATGCGCAGAGGCGAGGACACAGGGGTTCATGTCACTCTCTGTATGGATCTGTGGCCCTCTTAACATTGCAAGCTGGCAGGTGGTAGAATGGAACAATTGTGTGAAGAAAGTGAGTAAAAAATAACCAAAGGACAAGAAAAGTGTGCTTTTTATGAGAATAGTGAACACCAACCCAAAACAACCCATTCGCTGTTGTAAACACATACAGCCATTAACTCATCTGATCCTTACGGGCGCCTTGCGATGGAGGTGCGGCCGGTCCCTAGCCCTGGTCTTGCCTTCCTTCCTCAGGCCACGGGCCTAGCACTGAGTGCCCGGGCGCTGAGTGCCAGTGTCATGCATGGAAACAGTGCGGGCAGGAAGTAGACCACCTGGGGCGGGGCCTGCTTTGCTGGTCAGGCTCTGCTGACTTTGAGGACATCCCCTGCCCTCTCTCCACATTAGGGTCCATATCTGCAAAACGAAGGCGCGAGGCCAGGCCAGCGGGCTTTGTGTCTCTCTGCCCTTTTCTTGGCGATGACCTGGAGGCCTACTGTGCCCAGCTGATGGCTGGAGGCCGTGTGAAGATGGAGCCCACGCCCAGCTGACGCACCACAAGGCAGCTCTCAGCTCCAGAGTCTTTGAAGCCATTTGTGTTTGGGTTTTTAAAATATATTTTTATTGATTTCAGAGAGGAAGGGAGAGGGAGAGAGAGACATGGATGATGAGAGAAAATAATTGATCAGGTGCCTCCTGCACCTCCCCCCCAACCCACTGGGGACCAAGCCTGCAACCCGGGCATGTGCCCTGACTGGGAATCGAATGTGACCTCCTGGTTATAGGTCGACACCCAACCACTGAGCCACACCGGCCAGGCTGAAGCCATTTGTAAGTCCCTAAAGTAGATGGTCACTAAGTCCCCTTTTAGCTCCGGGACATGAGGATTTCTCGTGTTACTTTGACTATTGGTGAATCACTTCTGTGCCAGAGAAGCTGTTACACAGAGAACCCAAGATCCTTTTGTGAATGTGTCACACCCACCTCGCCTCCCCGAGTGCAGAGCATGGCGGTTACTCAGCCCAGCTGCTCGGAACAGCTGGCGTGAGTCACCAGGACACATCGGGGCAGCTATTCAGGAACAGCCCCGTGGTCCCCGGACAGATGCTCCTCATTCCCTTCAAGGGTCACAGCGGTCCCTGGCACATCGCCCACCGTTCTGCTCTCCTGGCCGCTGGGGCCTGTCCCCCGACATCTCCTCCTCTCCACTGTGACTCAGGAGGTGCACACGGCTCCTCAGCTCTAACCGAGAAGAGCTGAGGGCAGGGCGCAGATCTTCGGCAGATTTGGGAGGTTGTGGCGTGGGATGGGGGGCTCCCAAACACCACCGCTTAGGATAAAGGGTAGCAGGTAAAAGGAGCCATAAGCTTTGCTTGCTGTTAACACCCTCTTCGATTTTAGTCTTTTGGGCTGGCCTTTCTGTGTTAATTAGTATTTTCTTCACCACGAACTAAACTACATTGGGGAGAAATGAAGAGAACTCACTTACAGGCTTTAGAAAGAGGTTGTGAAGCAGAAACCTGCTTAAACACCATCCTAGTCGAGAAGTAGCCAACATTCTTGGAACCCAGAGGTTTCCCAGGTAAACCTACCCAGCCCTCGCGTCCACACCCCATGCCCAACAACAGGGCGCCTCGCTGGTATAGCCATCATGTCTTGCCTTTCTTTATGGTTTTTTTGACTACATCCCCAGTGGGTAAGGTTTGGCTTGGCCTATTTTAACATTTTGTCGGAATTAAATCAGTTACTTCACATTCTTTCATGACTTTCTCTGTTCCCTGGACACCATGATGGAGAGATTTGTCTATATGCATCCGGGGTTCCTTCACTTGCAATGCTGTGAACTCCGCTCCCATCTGGGGCAGTTCCGAATGACGTTGCGATAATGAGTGAGGAGAGATGACCTTGCAAGGCTGGCGGCGTGGTGGGGCCAGGCCACACAGCACACGTGTCTTTGCTTTTAAGATAGCGCCAGATGGTTTTCTGTCACAGTCGTGTCCATGGAGAGACAGAAGTGCATGGGAATTCCTGGCACTGCCCGTTGTTGCTAATATTCGGTATTGTCCGTGTTCTTCAGTGTAGCCAATCAGGTGGGCACGCAAGTGTATCTCATGGTTTAAATTTCACTTCCCTGACTAATAATACCATTTTCCCATGTTTATTGGGCATTTGCATTTCCCCTTCCTTGATGTGCCTGCCAAATATTTTGCCATCTATTCTTTTGAGTGATCTTCCATTGGTCTTTAGAAGTTATTTATATATGCTAACAATTAGATAGACAATGAATGAAACTTAGAGAACCAACGACAATGATCTTTTGTGGCTATTTCACTTTGTATGGCTTTTTCTTTTGGTGAACAGAGCTCTTAATTTAAAATAGTCACATTTAGAAAACTTTTCCATTTTGGTTAATACTGTGCCATTTACCTTAAAAATCCTGCTGTACTTCAAGATAATAAAAGTATTTTTCTGTATTCTCTTCTTAAAGCTTTCCTTTCGAATTACCCACTCAGAACTGATTTTTTGAGTGGTGTGAGTCCGTTTTTACTAGTGGGCAGCCAGTCTTCTCACACCACTTGTCGGAAAGTCACCCCTACATTCCGTAGCCACGGCAGCGCCCTCTGCACCAGCAGGGGCTTGGTGTGGGGTCTGTTTATGGGTGTCCTTGCAGTTCCACAGCCCTTGCCTTTCCTGGTTTCTGCAGCTTTAGAATATGTGTTGGTGCCTGGGAGAGCAAGCCCTCCCAATTTGTTCTGCCTTCTCAATAGTTTGCATCATTTCTATCTTGGTAATTTAAAATTTCACATATCAATTTTAGAAGCAACTTCTTTGGTCCATAAAACGCCTGTTCGGTTTTTGTTGGAATTCATTGAGCCTATTATGTAATCACTTATTTGAGGAAGACTTTCCATCTTTGTGATACTTTGGCCTTCCCATTTATGTTATGTTTCCCATGTGTATATGTTTTCTGTAATGTCTATGATTATCCAAAGGGGGAGACTTATATTTTTTTTAAAAAAATTATTCCTAAGTACTGAATTGTCTTATGCTACTGTACATAGTATCTTGTTAAATGTTTTTCAGTTTCCACCTGTATGTTATAGGCATAGAGAAATACAATTAATTTTCGCATATTAGTCGTATACCAAGCAACCTTGTTAAACTCATTAATTCTAATAAGAATCTGTAGGTTCTGTGGGGTGTTTTTAGGTAGAAAATCCTACTACTTGTGAGTATGACAGTTGTGTTTATTCCTTTATAATTGCTATACTATTTTTTATTTCTTCTTTATTTTATGGATTAAAATTTTTGGCACAATTTTAAATAGAGTGCTGCTCCTGAATGACTTTTTTTTTTCTTTCAAAGGGAAAGCTTTGAACATTTTGCCTTTAAGTATAATGTTTTCTGAAGTTTTGTTCATTTTTGTAGATAACCTTCAGCATTTTCAAGGAAGTTTCTTATTATTTCTGTCGCTTTACCTGAAATTTTTTCTGTTCTGTTATTAACGACTCCGGCACCTTTACCTGTACACACACCTGGGCATTGCAGTCACCGAAGAAGAGCTTGCTTCTGCAGATGCTTCTTTCTCAGCATCCCTGGGGCCTCAGTGATGTATGTCAGGGTGAGCCTTCCTGTCTGGGAGACGGTCCCCAGTGCCCTCACGCACTGCCCAGCCCGCATTCTCTGCTCACATCTGGTTCTGCAACACTGATCCAGGCCTTGTGACCTATCAGCGTCCTGTCCACAGCTCTTGGCCACGTGGCCTGCACATTTCCTACAGATGGTTTGCAGAGGCGTTCTTTTTTAAGATGAGCTTTTCCCCAACGTTTTTAAAGCTTATCTCAGAAAAATCTGATTTAACAGCGTTGTTCTTCCTCCCTCCCTATTATATCCTGGTCAATCATTTGTCTTCATAGGGTCTGCAAAAGGCTTAACCTTTACTAATTTTATACCGAGATCAACCTGGGGAGACTTTGTGTGTGTTTGATTAAGTGTACATGGTTCACAGAATGTGTCTCACTGCTTCCTTGCGGTGAGCGGGGGGGACTGGCCAGGCCACCTGGACACTCCTGAGAGCCCAGGTTGGAGGACAAAGTGTCGGGAGGGCAGTGGCTGGGGCAAGGCTTGGGCCACCTTAGCTGAGGTGACGGGTCACAGGTGGGTGATGTTCACCTGGTTGTAGGATAAAAATGAGATTTATCAAGGAGATGCAATGAGTGTGTGCTTGGCGCACAAGGCCCGTGTCAGTCCCAACTTATACTGGAGAGATTCTACTTACAAAGACAAGATTATAGCTCCAATCCTATTTTAGCTCTCCTTAATGTCAAATCTGCATAAAAGTTTAGGCACAGACAGTGTTTAAAAACTAAATATGATGTATAACTTTCAGAGAAGAGGGGAAGTGGAATTTAAAACTAATCAAATCTCACTCATCAATATAGACACAAACATCTTAAATATCAGCAAGCCAAATCTAGCAAGAGGAATTAGCTTTCTAAGAAATCTATTCTCAGAAAGTCTCCTATCTTAAATAACATCCTGGCCCATACATTGAGCAGAAAGATAATGTCCTGTTGGGAGACAGGATCTGGCTTTGGCAGAAGCACATGATCAAACTTGTGAAAGTTACTGTGGGGATTATTGTGAAGCAACTCCCAGACATATCGCTTAATCAATAAAGAGAAAAGGGATTGGATGATGCCCAGAACGGATGCCGGGAGAACACTTAGTAACTGTTACACAGGAGCTTGGTCCAGACCTCTGACTCAACGTTGTTGCTGGTATTGGACGTTAATGAACATGGACAGAAGAGAAATTTGGGAGGAAAAATGGGCATGATGAAGTCATGGCTTGGATTATGCCCATTTTCACACCAACATTGGAAAGCTCAGAGGCAATGACCATTAAATTTATCAGCATTTGCAGTGCAAGACATGGGCATTATTGCTCATCTAATGACTGCCTTCAGTTCTGTGCCTGTTAAACCGCATTTGCCTAGCAATAAACAGCTACCATTCAGCTTGGCTTGAATTTGATTCAACTCAGCAAAACTCACTCGGGAACTGCCCAAATCTTCTTCCTTCATCCCCCCTGACACAATCTTCCAGAACCAGGGATGTTGATAAGAATAAAGAATATTCCAGAGACTTTGTGCTTTCAATTAATTTGAAATTTGTGGCTTCTTCCCTTTATTTTATTTTATTTTTCATTTCTAATGTTTTAAGTATTTTCTAAACTCTGACTTTTACCTGAAAATGGCTGGTCCATTACATATTATAGATCAACTAGCATTTCTTTCTGTGCAACCAGTGGACTCACATGAGCTAGGGTTGACGTATCAGCTGAGGCTGTAACTCTTCTAGTCTGTTTTTTGTTGCTTCATCTTCATGGGCTGTTTTTGTTGGCTCGTCTGTTGTGTTTTGGTTACAAAGGAATGACATTACAGGCTACCAGGAGTTGTTTTACATACACCATCGTCACTGAGCCGCTGATGGACCACGCAAAGGTGTGATGTTTACGGGTAACTGAAGTACTTGAAAGTTATAAGTCTTTAGTTTGCTTTTGAATTTAACTACTATACAGAGAGACAAGATTTGCTAAAGTCAGCATGAATAGCACATTTCTATTTACAATGTACAGGAGTAAGAATAATGCCGTAAACACTAACGTTAATTGAGTACTGTGCACCACGCGTTGTTCTTATCTGTTAGCAATTCATTTCATTCTCACAGACACCCTATGAGGTAGGGTTGTTATCCCATTTTCCAGATAAGGAAATCAAGGCACCAACAAATTAGGTGACTTTCCCAAAGTAACAAGTTTAGCAATTAGCTGACGTTGAATACAGACCCAGCTCTGGCGATTTGTGGCCGAGTTGAGCCTCCTAATTGCACCCTTATTTTGCACCGAGTGGCTTTCCTGGAATTTGTTAAATCGAAGGCAGATAAATTGCTAAGTCAAGTAAAATTGATTTTTATTTATTTATTTATTTTTGTTTTTGTTTTTTTGGACAAAATTGATTTTTAAAAGTCACATCCATGAGAGTTTAAAATATTTTATTTCTATTGTGTCTAAAAATAAAACTAGGATTTTTTAAAATACACTCTATAAGTTCTTCTATATATATGTTTATCAGGAGTCTGGAGAGATGTCTAGTCCTGTTTTCAAAAACAGAATCGATGTCTTTGGGTAGATCTTCCTTGGTTGTTCTTCTTTCACAATGGCACCTTTCACGTTGATGCCTTTCGTTAATTTCACACCTTACACGCTAGCTTAGCGATTTCAAAGATACCATGGTAAGAAGAACGGCGGCAGCCCGGACAGTTTTGCCTACTTTTCCGCAGAACGTTCTGGGCTTCTCAGAAGTCTTGGTCATGGAAATGCACGGTCTCCGGCAAGGTTGTGTCCTCTTTCCTGAGGACCGCGGCTCACTGCTTCCCATTTGCGCAGTGAAAGTGCGTGTGCATCAGATATTTGGTGGCCTTTGTAGTAGTTATGGGGCCATCGCTGACCCCACCATGGGAATTTCTGAGTTCGTCACGACCGGAAGAACCTTTGATTCCCAGATGTACAAAGGTTACTTAGACAGCGATTGAGGTCCATGCGATTCTAAAATGCCTCCCTGGAGTCTCAGGTTCAAGTGGGCAGCAATTCTCTTTTCGACTTTGTGCCCCCAGGACATGTCACTTGGCACCTGATGAGTACTGAATGAATGAATGAATGAATGAATGATATCCCACCACCTTATTCTCTCATTACACAAAGAGAGATGAGTATATCTTAGGAGTTGGAATTTATGCTAGTGTCTTGTGACTTAAGCATTTGGGTACTTTGAATTAAAATCGTATTTTATTATTTTCTTTCTACATATAGGGATTAGTATTCATGTCTCTTAAAAAAACCATTTCAGTCATTTGGTATAGTTTAAAATATTCCAAATTCAAGGACATCGTTTCTTTTATAACATCATAGAATAGTGGTTCTCAATCTTCTGGCCCTTTAAATACAGTTCCTCATTTGTGACCCAACCATAAAATTATTTCCGTTGCTACTTCACAACTGTAATGTTGCTACTGTTATGAATTGTAATGTAAATATCTGATATGCAGGATGGTCTTAGGCGACCCCTGTGAAAGGGTTGTTCGACCGCCAAAGGGGTCGCGACCCACAGGTTGAGAACCGCTGTCATAGAAGCCATTTTAAACATGTTGAGAAGATGTTAGCCCTGGATGTTAACACACATTTGAGTGGGGTAGAAATCACCCGTGAGCTCCAGCGAAGGAGAGTTACTCTTCATTGTGAAGTTTCCTGGACATTGGGGTCAGGTACATTTCCCTCAATAAGAGCCCCTCACCTTTTGGTTCTGTATCTACAATAAAAGTACAAGCTAATAAAGTGTCCTTCACCATGGCGTTTAGGCCCTGATGTTAGATGTGCGGTTTTCTAATGATCCCAAGTTTGTTTTCTCTAGTGATGTTTCAGACCCCTGTGGCCTCTCCTAACCACGCAGCTCCCACTCAGAGGGGAGTTCCCAGGGACCACACGATGTCACTGTCGGTTTCCTAGCAACCGTTGTATAAGCCGTGAATGCCCTTGAAACAAGGGGTAACTGTGAGAAAACAATTGCTCCATTTCCCCGGGACACCGAGGTCAGAGGTCAGGCTTGCCCCCAGACCTCATCTGCCTCAGTCCCCATTACTAGGCCAACAGATCTAGGCACTCATGTTTCAATAACATAGAATCAAAGATAAAATGGTACAAAAATGGGGCTCAGAAGTGATTCTTGAGAGTTACACAGACGCGTGGCTTCCTAAGGAAACTTGCAGCAACGCTGACCGAAGCGCTGAATAATGGCCAGTTCCAGATGGGACTCAGCGGCGGCGGGAGTATAGCAACCGCAGGTAGCAAAACATCTGTGATGATTCCAGAGAAACACTGAACATTCCTGTTTTCAGGGCTGGGTAGCTTTTATTTTTTAAAAAGGCATTTTAGAAAATGGATAGACACAGACTTTTGCTCCAAGATAAAGGATTTGAGGGTGATATCAATTTAGGTATAATTACAGAAAGCAGTGTACGGACGGAGCTGCTCTTTGGGAAAGAAAAATGTCCACCCTGTATTAGCTGGTCTATTGGAATTAAGGTTTTTGTGCGATGATCATGTTGTAGTTATGATGACAAAGAGTCCTCGTCTTTTAGAATGCACACTGAACTGTTTATGGATGAAACTATATAATGAGATTTGCTTCAAAATAATCCTAGGATCGGGGATGAGAGGGAAGGGAGTGGGTTGCCGATGAAGCCAGACTCCCTGTGAGTTGATAACTGTTAAGCTGGTTGGTGGGTAGTTCTATGTTTGGAATATTCCAGAGTTTATAAGTGGGGGAGGTTGCCACCCCAGATCCAAGCAGGGGTCTGTTTATCTTAATATTTTGCTGACAGGGGAGGAACTTCATGATCTAAGTCCCCAAATTCAGAAATACACCTTCAAGAATCTGTGTCTGTGGATTACTCACTCATGAGTTTAGCTAAATGCCACTCACTTGGTTAAATAACATAGAATCAAAGGTACAAAAATGGGGCAATTTTCCTTTTGGAAGCAGTGAACTCCTGACGTGTGTGATTGGTTGTGTAAACTAAAAAAAAAAAACTTTACATTTTATATCTGTGTCCCTAATATACCTGTTAAAACTGTGGATGGCGATTGGCCCAACATTCTGGTTTTTCAGAATTTCTTGGAAAAGTCTATTCACTCAGCGCAATTGCATGATTCTGAGGATTTGCATCACAATCCCGCGTTGGTTCCTGCTTTCCCTTGTGAGGTATCTAAAGGCATCAGGGTTCCTCCCCACAGAGGAGCCTTCATCTCTCTGAGGATTTCCACTGCTTTTCTCTGACAGTCTTACTGTTCCTTTCTCCCTACGGAGTGGTAGCCAGACAAGCACAGGTCCCCGAGTCCTCCCTCAGACACTTCCGCGTTGGTTAAAATGGGAATAGGACGGCTCCGGGGAACGGAATCGCCCTGTTCCATTTCCCATCGCCTCCCTCAGGCTTTGCACTGTTACGTTAGCCTTTGAGGGTAGAAATAGCATGCCACCTCCCGTCTGTGGAATATCTCCTGCTGCTTCTCTGACATATCGTTCCCAGGCCTTCATCACCTATGGAATATAATGTTCATTCATTCCCCTGGTGTTCCCTCTCATCCCGGTTGGCTTTTAAACTTCTTCCTGCTCATAAGGCCCATCGATCTCCTGCGGTTGGTCCAGTCCACTCTTGTGCTTACACTGAGGAAGCGGCCAGGCTCTCTGCACACTCTGAGGTCCCCTGGGGCATCCTTCCTTACCCCATCACAGCACGAAATGATTCCGTCCACCGCATTCGCTCCCCTGTGGATTCTTTTAGGAAATCACACAGGAGAGGGAGCATGCTCAGTTGACTCAACCTCTTGTTCCTTGTTGTTTTTTTCTAGTAAATTATCTGTGATGCCATTTTCCTTCCATGCCATGGAGTCACTTTTAAAACTGACTTATGCTTTGGATGCATGTAAACATTCTGAGAGAATTAGCTCACTAGTCCACCTGATTATTTAGGTGAATTGTTATGTGTGCTCCACTGGCCAGCACAGCACAGGGCTCAGTAAACTAAATCCGGGTACTTCTCCCAGAATGCACTGCACATCTATACCCATGGACTACAGGAAGCCCTCTGGAGGTATTCTTGGGAATTCCCCATTCAAAGGAGGGGAGCTCCCAGGGACCACACTCCTTAAACTAACATTTTTGTGTGAAATCACAGATGCATATCCTCAGTCCCTGCAATCCCAGTGCACAGCCCTGTGGAGGAGGCAGGCATATTAATGGATCATTATACACAGGCATCCAAAGTTGGTTTAAGAACAAAATTGTCCCCATTTTTATAATCAATCCTCCTATAGTTTACTATAGCAAAATAAAAGTGCAAATCCAAAAAGCCAAAAGTTTAAAATTGAAATTATTTTTACCCACAAAAATAGTGTTGACTTCACCTTTATCACCCATTGCCCCACCTCCTCCCCTCTGAGGGGAACAGAGTTGATAATATTGTGATAGGTTTGCACGGTGACGGGTGATTCCTAGCATTAGTGTAAGGTATAGAAATGTTGAATCACTACATTGTACATTGGAAAGTTACATAACACTGTATAACAACTCAAAGAATTTTAAATAAAAATATTAGTGCTTACTGTGACTGTGTGGCTAGTGGAGATCTTCAAACTCGCTTATGGACTCCATGGGGGGACAAGGAGCGGTGGGCATGACAGCAGGCACATGGGCATGTGCTGGACTGAGCAGGCCCTGTGCTGACCACCCTTCAGCCTTCCCTACCTTCCCCTGGGGTCCTGTGCCCCATGCAGACAGCCTGGGATGAGCTGATTCCATTGGGAAGTTTGGCCTCCTTTGTGGTAACATTACATGCCTAAAGCTCGTATGCCACCTCGCCCTTTGTGTGTGAGCCACAGGATCTGAAAACCAAAGCATGGTACAGGCCGAAAGAGGGATCTTCTCCCGGTCTCCTCATTTTATTTATGTATTTATTGTTATTTATTTATTTATTTATTTATTTTAAACTGTGATTTCTTTATTGAGAGAAGGAATGATTACAGACATGCACCACATAAAGTTTTGTCAGTGATGGACTGCTTATATAATGCTTGTCTTATTCTATCTAATAAAGAGGGAATATGCAAATTGACCATCACACCCTCACAAGATGGCAGCACCCACAACGGAGCGCCTGCCTCCAGAGTCCCTCAGCCCCACCGGGGGCCTCAGGTCCTCCTGAATACCCCACTGACTGAGGCTCAGGCAAGCCTTCGATGGCGGCTGCCCAGCCACCCAGAGCCGGTCTGAGGCTCAGGTAACCAGGACCAGCCGAGGCTTGCGCTGCCAGCAGTGGTAGCAGCAAAGGTGTGATGGGGGCATTGCCTTCCCCTGATTTCTGGGTCACCTACCACCCCTGAGGGCTCCCGGACTGTGGGACTGTGAGAGGGGTGAGGCCGGGCTGGGGATCCCCCTCCAGTGCATGAATTTTCATGCACCGGGCCTCTAGTCTTACTAATAAAAGCCTAGGTGATCCTCATGCCATCATGTCGCGATGCCCTCACACAAGATGGCTGTGCGTGTCATGGAGGTGGGACCCCTGGCTCCGGCCTACCTTTTTGGAGTAATCCATCGAGGAGCCCTGGATGGGTAGGCGGGGCCTACCTCTTTGGGGCCATCGATCACGGGGCTCCCACATTGTGAGAGGGCACAGGCCAGGCTGGGGGACCACCGCCCCCCTGAGTGCATGAATTTCGTGCACTGGGCCTCTAGTAAGATTATAATGGAGCTGAAAAATTCCTGTTGCTTCAGGAGGTCTAGCCATGGGCATATTATCATCTGGATGGACCACAATTTCTGGGCTCCTCATTTTTTTTTTAATATATTTTATTGATTTTTTACAGAGAGGAAAGGAGAGAGATAGAGATAGAGAGTTAGAAACATCGATGATAGAGAAACATCGACCAGCTGCCTCCTGCACATCCCCCACCGGGGAAGTGCGCACAACCCAGGTACATGCCCTTGACCGGAATCGAACCTGGGACCCCTTAGTCCGCAGGCCGACGCTCTATCCACTGAGCCAAACCGGTTTCGGCGGCTCCTCATTTTATAGGAAAGGAAACTGAGCAGAGATTAAGATACTGGCCCCTCCTGGGTCACAGAGTTTGGAGGATGAGAACGTATTCAAAATCATTTGGAACTTAATTCAAGATAAGGAAAGGATATTCTTGGTATTCATTAGGGATAACTTGGAGGTAAATATTGGCAATCCACTATGGCAGGAAGTGCATGGGAAATAATTTTACTCACAAAATGTTCTTTTCTCCTGCTTGTTCTCTGAAGACAGTACCCCAGTGATATTTCCCCCCCGTATATGCCCACAGAAGGTAGAGTCTAAAAAACAGTGATTAAAAAAATAAAGGTGGGCCACAGGATCTGTGGCCACTTTTCCCCAGGGCAGGTCTCGGCTGTGAGTGCCGTGTACGGGATCACCAGCTCAGTTAATCCTCGCATCCCCGTCAGGCTCCACTCGGCCATGGGCAGGGTCAACCTCCCGTGCCAGCCAAGCACGCCAGCCACATGTTTGGTTTTTCCTCCCCTCTCCCCAGCTGCTCTCCCTCTGCCTTTTAGGGTGGAAAACCTCAGCTGCACTTACACTGCCTGCTGACGTCTTTTGGTCTAGAAGTGACCTCCACAAAAACACACAAGCATGAGCTGTGCCTATAAAAAAATTTTTTTTTTTAAAAAGCAACTGTGATCTTGTAGGGCCGCCAATTCTAAACTTAGATCCTCACCAGGTGAAGCAGGAGCCAGCGGCCAGCTGACCCGGATTACAAACACTTTATTCCCGAGGAGGAAGGAGGAAGGAGCTGTGTGCTCAGGGCCTCTGAGCCTTCTGGCTGCGAAGTGCTGTCTGGAGCCGCGTCCACCGGCCACCTTACGCCACACTGATGTGCTGTGCACATAATTCATGTTTGAAAAACAGCTCTCGCTTCTATTCAGTTTCCGACCAGGAAAGGCACATGGACACGTTTTTACTTGTTGTATCACAGAAATAGTTAAATACTTCCGGCTGCAGCTTTAAAAATAGAAAATGGTCCTGCAGGTCTGGCCCTTCCCCCACCCCGCACCTCCCAGCCGTTCTGCACAGAGTTCAATGTCAGGCCCTTCTCCAGTGACACGCAGGGCCTGTGACAGTCCCAGGGAAGGAAACAGGAGTCAGCATCCGCCGCGGGTACTGCTCGCGGCTGGGGCACCTGCTCCTATGCCGCCTGGTTGTGGCGGACACGCGCCCAGCACGCGATGCCCGGGGGTGCTGCTGGGGAAAGGGGCCGCCTTCAGCAGAGCCCCCCGAAAAGAAGGCTGGAGAGGGGAGAAGAAGGTGCCTCCAAACGACACGCTAGCTGGGGCCTCCTGACCAGTCAAGGTTAGTGGCAGCCACGGCGGTCTGTTGGCTCCTGAAATAAACTCTGTGGAGCTATGTTTGCAAAACTAACTTCCCCTGGGGTTGCCTTCTGGGGGCAGATGCTGAGACGCAGGGCTCGGTGCTGCGGGCGCACCCGCCCCAGCTAGTGTGGGAAACGCACCTGCGCGTGCAGTTTGGTGTCAGACTTACAGCCCCTGGGCTGCTCGCCTTTCTGTTTCGGCAGGTGTTCCTAGGCGGCGTGGAGACAAGGGAAGGTGCTGTTAAGCAGGAAAGGACCCTTTGCAAGCAATTCAATATGGAAATTTTGAATCATTTAAATTGTATCGGAGACCAGCTGCTTGAGTGTGGCTCTTCCACAAAATACTATGTGCTGGCGTGCACGTACAGTGCAATTGAAACTTGGTGAATACTTCAGAAGTCGGTATTTTGTGGAAGAGCCACACTCAAGGGGCCAAAGAGCCGCATGTGGCTTGCGAGCCACAGTTTGCCAACCACTGTACTAGGGTGATGTGGACAAGAACACGAATAGAACTTTTTAAAGTGCTCTGACATAAACATTAGTTTTCACAATAGAAAAACATGAACAGTATCCAGGAGAATGGGCACAGTACCAAAGAGGAGCTAGGTGAGGAAACTGACGTTGGAAAGGCCAACCTAAGTGTTCATTCTAGTAGAACACCAGTGTGGTCGATGGTAGACTTAAAGGTTGGAAATGAAGATTCAGAGGTAAAAATGACACCCTACTTCCTCCAAAACTGTAAGAGCTATATTTACTGTGTAATGGTTGGAGTCTGAAAACTATTTATAAATTATTATAAAACTAGAGGCCTGGTGCATGAAATTTGTGCACAGGGGTGGGGAGGGTCTCTCAGCCAGTCCTGCGCCCTCTTGCGGTCTGGGACCCCTCAGGGGATAGCCAGCAGTCAGACATCCCTCTCACAGTCCAAGGCTCTCGCAGTCTGGGACCTCTCGCTCCTTACCAGCCACCTGCAGCGGCGGTGGGAGAGGCTCCCACCACTGCCACTGCACTCGCCAGCGGTGAGCCTGGCTCTGGCTGAGCAGTGCTCCCCCTGTGGGAGCGCATTGACCACAAGGAGGCAGCTTCTTCATTGAGCATCTATCCCCTGGTGGTCAGTGTGCATCATAGCGACTGGTTGTTTTGCTGGTTGTTTCATCGTTCAGTCGATTGGCATGTTAGGGTTTTATTATATAGGATTTTAAAATGTATGAGCATGTTTTTAATTAGAATAAATACTGTCATTTCTTTAAAAGACCAAGGAAGCAACTTGGCTCTTTTTCCTCACCCCAAATTACATGTCCTTTTAATTACTTTTTAAAAATATATGTTTTCATTGATTTTAGAGAGAGAGGAAGGGAGGGAGAAAGAGAAACCCATCTGAGAGAGAAACATCAATCAATTGCCTCCCATATGCACCCTGACTGGGAACCAGACCCACAACCTGCACATGTGCCTTGTCTGGGAAGCGAACCAGGACCTTTTGGTGCACCAGGAGATGTTCAACCAACTGAGCCACACCAGCCAGGGCCTTTAAGTTACTTTTTAGTCATGCAATTATCAGTGAAGATTACTAGAAAGAACAAATTAGCTTAGATAAAAGGTGGTTAACTACAAAGAAGACAATTTAACAATTTGGCAGGTGTTTATTGAGGTCTTACTGTGTCCTGGGCACTATGCTGGTTCTGGGAAACAGTATGAATAGTCTCGAGGTCCTTAAGCCAAGAAGAAAGTTGGGCAATCAGTCTGTGTAGAATAAAGAGCTTCCTGTCCCTCCTGAAATGAAGATCAATCACCTAAATATGCACATGACCACAGTTGGATGAGGTGAGAAAAAAATTAAAATAACAGCACATTAATTCACCTAGAGAAGACTCACATATCTTCAAGGAAACTAGAGATTCCAGAGGAAGTTGGAAATAAACTATAACATTCTGTGAAAAATCTAATTTTGTGTAAAGAAAATATAGGTTTACACGATCTTCTTTGATATGGTTTAAATATAGTGAAATTATTGTAAAAAATGTCCCATGCTTTGATTTAAAATTTAAAAAAGGAAAACTTAGCAAACTTTCTTTAGCTTTTGTTTCAAATTTTCCCAGCACTTTTAGTGAGAATGTGAACAGGCCCAGTCTTGCTGGAGGTAATTGGATCACATATATCAAAATTTTTAGACTTTACATTAAGCTGATAATTAAACATATTCTATATATAAGAGATAATGTTGATTCCCTAAAACTGAAAAGTGCCTACACATCATTTAATAGGGGATAAACTCAATCAGTAATATAGAATGAAATATCCTATATAATAAAAGCCTAATATGCTAAGTGTCCAGTCACTTTATTCCCTGGCTCATTCCTGGTCATCGTTCAACGAATCAAAGTGTAATATGCTAATGATATGCTAAGGCTGCTCAAACACTCATTATGACATGCACTGACCACCAGGAGACAGACAGTTGACTGATCAACAGGTCGACCAGTTGCTATGATGTGTACTGACCACCAGGGGCAGACGCGCCAACCGGTAGTTTAGCTTGCTGCTGGGGTCCAGACATCGGGAATGAATGAGACGGGCCGGACATGCTCTGGAGCCCTCCCACGGTTCCTCCCTGGCTGGCCTACCTCCCACGTCCCTCCCTGGCCCCGATCATGCACTGGTGGGGTCCCTCGGCTTGGCCTGTGGGATTGGGCCAAAACCAGCTCTCTGACATCCCCCTAGGGGGTCCCAGATTGCAAGAGGGTGCAGGCAAGGCCGAGGGACCCCACTGTGCATGAATTCATACACTGGGCTTCTAGTATATTATATAGTAGCATTTAAAATGTTGTAGAGTTGTATTTTGTGACATTAAACAATGACCCTATGATATCTACCACTGGAAACAAATAGGTGAAAAGCAATCTGGACAGTTGCTGCATCTTGCTGAAGATGACAGGTAGGGCCAGGGAGGACTTCACAGAAGGTAGTATTTCAGTGGAGACCGGAAGTCAGGGAGGAAGCGTGTGTGTGTGTGTGTGTGTGTGTGTGTGTGTGTGTGTGTCAGAGTGAACAGAAGGGCATATGGTGTGTTTGAGGAAAAACAGGGAGGCAGGTGCAGCTGAGCCTGGGAGATGGAGGGAGGGAGAGGTAGAACCTGGATCCAGGGGAGACCCCTGCTGGGCATGATAGGGACTGTGGATTTTACTCTGGGTGAGTAGACAGGCCACTGGATTCTTTCTGGCTCCTGTACTCAGGACACATTGATGGAAGGGCATGAGTGCAGACACACAGACCAGCCAGGAGGCCTTTGCAATAGGTCACAGTGTGGAGGGTAGAGGGGTGGACGGTAATGGTGGCTTGAGTGAGGATAGTAGCAGTGGACATCATCCTATATAATAAAAGGGTAATATGCAAATTACCCTTAACGGCAGAATGACTGGTAGCTATGATGTGCACTGACCACCAGGGGGCAGATGCTCAATGCAGGAGCTGCTGCCCAGTGGTCAGTGTGCTTCCACAGGGCGAGCGCCACTCAATCAGAAGCTGGCTCATGGCTGGCCAGCGCAGCGGTGGTGGTGGGAGCCTCTCGGCAGTGCTAAGGATGTCTGACTAATGGCTTAGGCCCGCTCCCCAGGAGGATTGGGCCTAGGCCATTAGTTGGACATCCCCTAAGAGCTCCTAGGCTGCCAGAGGGATGTCTTACTGCCAGCTTAGACCCAATCCCCCGAGGAGCAGGCCTAAGCAATCGGTCGGACATCCTCTGAGGGGTCCTGGACTGCGAGAGGGTGCAAGCTGGGTTGAGGGACACCCCCGAGTGCACGAATTTTCATGCACCAGGCCTCTAGTGAGATGATAACCAAAGTCAGGGTCATGTGTGAATGGCAGAGGCAGAAGGATTCACTGGGGTATGAGAAACGGGAAAATTAGTGGTTACACAAGGTTTGGGCCTCGAAGCCCCTGGAGGAGTTGGGGTGCCATGTGCTGAAAGGAGGGAGATTTAGAAGAGTCGCAACAAGGGTTCAGCATCAGACATGTACGTTGGCTTTCCTGTTTCTATGTGGAAACACAAGTTTAGAGCTGGAAGCACAAGTCTGGAATTCAGAGGAGAGAGCTGGTCTGGAGATATAACTTGGGGTGACCAACAAGTAGATACTTATATCGATGGGACTAGGAAGGATGCGCACAAGGGTGGGTGTAGCGAGATGCAAGGACTGGGCTCAGGAGGACGTGGACTCATGAAAAATAAAGGACTAACAGGAGTTCCTATAACAGGAGCCAACAATAGCTGCCTCCTTGCAAGGAAGCACATGACATCGTCAATATCTTTATAATTCCCTAGGAATGACTGTGCTTGAATTTAGGACTATATTCTCCGTGCCAGGTGACAGAGGGTATGGTCATACTGCGTAAAGCCAGAGAAGCCAAAAGGAGCTGGCGACCACTGGACTAGAGAGTTATCCATGTGGATATGATCATTGTCCCTGACTTTTGGCCATTTCCTATCTATATCTCCTGCAGCTACACAGTCAAGAGGAATGATGAGCTAAGGCTTCATTATCTTAAATAAGTCAAGCTCGCCTATCTTCTGTTGAGAAGATGTAGACAAAAACTTGTGCAGATTTATGGAAGTCACTGTTTACAATGGAAGGTGGATTGCATTGTCACACATTATGTGTTTTGGTAGGCTGCAAACCACTTCAGACTCACTACAACCCTCTGCTGTAGGTAGACCTTCCATCCCTTTACTGCGGAGAAAACAGGCTCAAAAGATTAAGTAACTACCAAAGGCCACATAACTCATCTCTGTGGGGACCTGGAACTCAGGTCTATTTGATGATGGCCAGCAAGCCGTGTCCACGGCACCAAAGATCAGTAATGAGTCATCTGCCCAAGACTCTATTCAGCACTATTGTCTGAAAAGTGTCTGAAAAACTTGCCCTCTTAATTTTGGGAAACCACTACTTGTTGAAAATGTTGTCTTGTTTCTTGAAATAAGCCATGTAGTTCTTTCACTTACCTGTGTTGTTTTTTTTTCCTATTAGGCCCATACACTATTTTTTTATGAAATACTAGAGGCCCAGCGCATGATTGAAATCGCGAGAGGAGGCGCCCCGCCTCCCGCTGTGCAGAGGAGGCACTTCGCGGGCGATGTGGGAATCAGGCCGGTCAGGCGCTATGGGTGGCCAGGACCCGAGCCTGACTTCTTCCCCAGGCCCTCCTGCCCCCCTGCCTGTGTCCGCTCTGGGGCTGCCAGAGCCACCGCGCCAGCTCAGGCAGGCCCCCCTGTGTCTGTCTCCATCTCTGTTCCAGGCCTCACCTGCATGCGCAATCTCCTCCTATCCGCTTGTGACCCGTTACAGCGTCCTGGCCTAATTTGCATATTCTCTCT
>NW_006297021.1:458729-466679 GCF_000327345.1 Myotis davidii | reverse complement strand
TATATATATATATTTTAGAGGGCTTTAGACCATGAACAAGAACTTGGTTAGGGTAACTTGCATGCTCATATAATTCAGTATATACTAGTACACCTGAAGTTCCCAGGGCACAGAAAAATCTGGTGGTTTCAGATACTGACTAGCTTTATTCCGGGAATTTTCAGAGAGGTGATGAGAATGGAGAAACAAGGTCAGTCTCAATCTTTGAGGGACAGGTTTTGGCAACACATTTCTTTCCTCCTTATCAGCCATATCCTCCAGAGTTTCTGTGGCTCCATTCTTCTGCTTAATCTGGCCAACAGGAGTGTAAACAACAGAGGTCTGCAAATGCCTGCTGGTTTGAATTATTCTGTAAACCTGTGACTACGGATGAGCCGAAAGTGGTTGAGCCTGCAGCTGATCCATATACAGTGAGGCTTTGACTTACGAGTTTCATTCGTTCCGTGACGGAGCTCGTAACTCAAATTACTCGTATGTCAAATCAAAAGTGAAGACACGTGATGCTGGGCTGATGTTGTGGCGTTCACTGTGACGTTCGCTGCGCCAACTAGTGGTGGGGTATCTGAAGCTGGCTCGAAAACCGAATTTTAGCTCACAACTCAAAGCAAAAATCAGCTGAGAGACGGCTCATATCTCGAAAAACTCATTAGTCAGGACACTAGTAAGTCAGGCCCCACTGTATAGGGATCTCCTTTAAGAATGCTAATATGAGCCCGGCCAGCCTGGCTCAGTGGTTGGGCGTCGACCTATGAACCAGGAGGTCAGGGTTCAATTCCTGGTCAGGGTACAGGCCCAGGTTGCTGGCTTGATCCCCAGTGTGGGGTGTGCAGGAGGCAGCCAATCAATGATTCTCTCTCATCACTGATGTTTCTCTCTCTCCCTCTCCCTTCCTCTCTGAAGTCAATAAAAATATTTTTTTAAAAGAAAGATAACATGAAATTACACAGAGTCTTAACAAGAATCTGTGCAATTGGGGCCCCACCTCTGTTATGAAGAAGATGGTTGATGTAATATTCTGTAGCATAAGGAGCTATAAAATGTATTCGGAGTTGGCACCCTGCTTCCTTTATGCAGGTATCACTGCTCCTAGCCTCTTCAGCATGTCTACACCCCACCTCTAGGGTGGGACTCAGGTGGGGAGAAGTCAGAGTCCCTAAACAATGAACTGGTTTCATCACAGCCAGGGGCAGAGATCTAAATGCAAGACCTTTATTTCTTGCAGGGTGAACCCTCTCAGGAGAATCAGTAAGGTTAGGACCAGCAGTTTCTCAAAGAGGAGTGGTAATTGGGAGGCCATTTTGAAAGTAAGTCACACTTCCCAAGCTGTTTTGCTTTTTGGAGAAGGAAGGTCATGTTACAAGGAGCTCAGAGTTCCTTAAAATGGCCGAATAGAACCAGCACCTGACAAGGCACTTATTTTTTTATGCTGATAAGAAAGGAGCTATGAGTCGGATTTACCTCGAGAGTGGCTGGCTTGAGGTGCCCTGGGGAGACGGCGACTTAGGTGGGTGCAGCCCCTCAGACTGTATGTGTCTCAGGATGGGAATGTTGCTGCTCTGGTGTTGTGATGTTTACCCATCAGGGCAGGCTCGCTCCCTGCAAATTAAATACCAGATGTCTGGGAACTCGTGTCGTTTCTAAATATATTCTGAGTCACCTCCTGTGTAGCGACAGGGAGGCTGTGCCAGCAGGCATTTGATTAGAGTGCTGAAACTTACAGCTATTCTGTAAAAATGATTTTCACACTGAATAATTCACACTGAATTATCCCAAAGAGTTAAATTGGACGTTCTTAAAAAAAATCTCAGATTCCGAATTGAAGTCCAACAAGGCTGTAAAGTGATTGAAGGGTTCTGTGTGAAGATATTTTATTTTGTTGGGTCTTAAGAAAGCTTGCAAACCTCTCTAGTAGGAAGCATATTTGTATTGGATGGTGAGATAGTATTGAGCTCATTTGACTAGAAAAGTGCTAAATTTCAGGCTCTGGAGAGGAGAAATGGGGAGGGGGGAAGACCGAGTTTAAAACAGAAACTGGAACATGATATAGTCCCTTTGATTCTCACCTCTGTCCAGATTAATTGCAGAAATTCTTCTAAGGACTTACAAGGAAACAAATGAGGGGTGGTTGTTGGGGAGTTAGGTCAGCAGAATTTAAACAAAAAAGAAATGTGTTTTGTTTTTCACTGAACAGCATGTGTATACTGTAAACTACTTTAATAGATTGGTACAGCTTTATTTCTCACAGCTTACCGGAGAGAAAATGTAGCAGCCATTGTTGATTGCTAGCTTAAATACCTTCATGAGTCATGCTGTTGCTTCATATAGTGTCTTTAATTAAGTTGATAACATTGAAAATCATTTCAGTCAATAGATGCTGTTATTGCCCTAGCTGGTTTGGCTCAATGGATTGAGTGTTGGCCTGTGGACTGAAGGGGCCCAGGTTCGATTCAGTCAAGGGCACATGCCTGGGTTGCATGCTTGGTCCCCAGTAGGGGAGATGGGGGACATTCAGGAGACAGCCAATCAATGATTCTCTCTCATCATTGATGTTTCTATCTCTCTCTCCCTCTCCCTTCCTCTCTGAAATGAATAGAAATATATTTAAAAAGTAGATGCTGTTATTTATGGCATGAGTTTCCTTACTTTTGGAGAAGAAGGATCACTCCCTGAAGCTCACGTTGGAATCTACCCGGTCTGTCGGTCTTGTGGAGCAGATGCTCAGTGTTGTTTACTGTGCATTTATAGACCAGGCCCCAGAGCAGGGGTCCTCAAACTACGGCCGCGGGCCACATGCAAGTACAAATATTGTATTTGTTCCCGTTTTGTTTTTTTTACTTCAAAATAAGACATGTGCAGTGTGCATAGGAATTTGTTCACAGTTTTTTTTAAAACTATAGTCCGGCCCTCCAGCGGTCTGAGGGACAGTGAACTGGCCCCCCATTTAAAAAGTTTGAGGACCCCTGCCCTAGAGGCTCGCTCCTGACCTCCGTGTCCTGCCCCACAGGCGATGCTTTCCCATTTGATGAGGACACTGGCCCTCACATCAGATGGCTGCATGGAGGCCACCGTTTCCTCTGGGAGCTTCTGGGCTCTGCACCCCACCTGGTTTCTCACTTCCTCTGGGTCTCCATTTCCATCTGTCCTCCTCCTGCTCTTGCTTGCCCCCTGCTGGAAGCAATAATAACAGGCAGCAGGGGTCCCAGGCAGTGAGCAGAGCTGAGCTCAGCTGGAAAATACTAACCTGGCAGTTATTTCTTCTAAGCGTGGTCCCTGCCTGGTGGGCCAACTGGTCCCTCGTCCTACATGCTGTGTTTTTGGTGGTTTTGTCTCAGACCACCTGCCTACACTTCCAGCAGATTACTGTGACATTTAACTCCCTTTTCATGCCAAATGGAGGTCATATTAGTAGAAATGATAGCAAATACACATAAGTCAGATCTGGCGTCAGCATTTTTTCTCTCTACCGTAATGGACTTAAAAAAAATAATAGAGTGGGACAGCAAGGTATGTGACAGTCCTGGGAGGGAGGCCTGGGGTTGGGATATAGGTGGGAAACTCAGATACTTTATTCTCTATTTGGTCCTTATGTAGCCTATTTTCTAAATGACCCATTTCCTTCTTTTTCTTTTTCTGTTTTCTCTGGTGAACACCAGCAAGCAATGTTCAGATGGGTCAGAGGGCAACCAAATCATTTTGATGGACAAACACAATAGTGTGCACAAGAGGAATATCAGGTTCCTCATAGCTGCACATATTGTTGCTGCCCCTTGAAGGTCTCATAATCTACCTGAACAATGTGAGTCCAGAATGAATCCCAAAAGGCCATTTCTCGGCTTTCCTACCCCGGCATCTGGTTAATTGCCGTGGTAGCTAATGATGAGGGAAGATCGCTTAATGCTAGCCAATGGGCCTCATTTAATTCAGCACAGCTTTTAGAGATAAGCTAAGGGTAATGAACTCCACTAAGCCCCTAAGCAGAAGGGCACACATGATTCTTATAAATATTATAGCTTATCATTAAATGTTGAATACTCAACGCCTTATTAATTGACTGCTGCTCTGATGAATAAACTGAACATTGTGGCTTCACACATATGCAATCTCTCTGGAAAGTGAATATTATAATTTTCTTTTTTAAAACATATGTTTTTATTGATTTCAGAGAGGAAGGGAGAGGGAGAGAGAGAAACATCAATGAGAGAATCATTGATTGGCTGCCTCCTGCACGCCCCCTACTAGGGATCCAGCTTGCAACATGGGTGTGTGCCGTGATGGGGAATTGAACCGTGACCTCTTGGTTCATGGGTTGACGCTCAATCACTGAGCCACACTGGCCGGGCTATCATTTTCTTATTTAAATGTTCACAGTGAGAATGGGCATATGTTCCAAAGTCCTCCAGAGTTTCACTCCTCAATCAAGTTGTTTAAGGATGTGTATGATTTGCAAAGATTCAGATTTCAATTTAAAACCTAGAACTCGAAACGTGTTCCCGAAAATGATATTATTTCCAATGGAGACTTTTGCAATGCAGGTAGTGAGAATACAATGCTCCAATTTCTTATAAGTTATTATCTCGCCACCAACGTTTGTCCTATCAATGGATAGTTATGGGTGTGCAATATTTATTTCAACCCTGCTTCTAATGTATAACAGGAGTGTTGCATGTGGAAAGAAATAATACACAAAAGCTAATAACAGTGACTTGCTTTCCGTTGAAAACTCAAGGAATCGGATGTCTGGCTTAGTAATCTTGGATGAGCAGGAAATAATGCTAGACGGAAAGGAAAACCAAGATAGCAAGGGTGGTGTCTAACTCAGGGGTGGGCAAACTTTTTGACTCGAGGGCCACAGTGGGTTCTTAAACTGGACCGGAGGGCCGGAACAAAAGCATGGATGGAGTGTGTGTGTGAACTAATATAAATTCAAAGTAAATATCATTACATAAAAGGGTACGGTCTTTTTTTTTTTTTTTTTTTTTTTTTTTTTTTTATTTTTATCCTTTCCAACGGGCCGGGGCCGGCCCCGCGGGCCGTAGTTTGCCCACGGCTGGTCTAACTAGATCAGCTCGGGAGGAAGACCATGTGACTCCCTCTAAGTGATTTCCTTTCTTCTAGCTCCCAGCTCCGCACCTTTCAGTTAGAAACAATCATTGCATCCACCTGACAGAGCAGTGAGACCTAAATGAGAGGCCGTACGCAGTGCTTCGACGAGCGCATTCGCGTGGGGAACACTATTCAGCGTTAGCTGTCATTACCATTAGTCACAAATCAATGCCAGTGCGTAGAAGAAAGGCTCTTCCCTCCCCATTAGGAGCAGTGTTTGTAATAAAACCCCAAGTATCACCGGTTATGAAAAGGCTGGTGATTGGCAGTGGACTCGTGTGTCTAGAGCAGGTTCGCTGGGCCACTCCGTCACCCTGTGGTATTCAGTGGAGTCTTATGCAGTGGAGCTGTTTGGACCTCACTTAGGGTGTGGGCAGGTCTACTGCAGAACCAGCACACAGAAGCACCGGCGTCCGTGGACTTTTCCGAAGGACGATGCGGAGGCGTCTAACGGACACGCCCTCCCAAGCTTCCAATCGCTTTCCTGACCCCTCCGCTGGCACAGGCTGCAGACGTGCTCTGCCTGAGATGCGTGTCTGACGAGCAGCCAGGGGACCATTTAAATTGCACTAGAATTGACTGTAAAGTCATTTGTTGTGTAAATAACATGAATTTCATTTGTTGCAGCCCCTCACACCTCAGGGCAGGGGAACAGCAGGGTGGGGGTGGGAAGGGCGTGGAGAGGTGGCTTGTCCAGCCAATTCTCGGCTCAAAGTGCCAAAAACAGCATCTGGGGGTTCTGTCTGGACAACCAGGAGACAGAGGTGGTTTTTCAGTTTTTGGTTTTGGTGGCAAATCTCGTGACCTGAAACCCCCTAGTCTTTGAAGGAGAGAATGCCAAAGGTGAGGGATTTGGGGTCAGCCAGTCAGGATCCTGTAGAGCAGTGGTTCTCAACCTTCCCAATGCCTCAACCCTTTAACACAGCTCCTCATGTTGTGGTGACCCCCAACCACAAAATTATTTTCTTTGCTACTTCATAACTGTAATTTTGCAACTGTTATGAATCATCATGTAAATATCTGATATGCAGGATCTATATTCATTGTTACAAATTGAACATAATGAAAGCATGGTGATTAATCACAAAAACAGTATGTAATTATATATGTGTTTTCCGATGGTCTTAGGCGACCCCTGTGAAAGGGTCGTTCGACCCCCAAAGGGGTCGCGACCCACAGGTTGAGAACTGCTGCTGTAGAGACTCCCAATTTCCTGAGGGAGGGATACGTGTCCCGGTCCCCACAGGAGCCCTGGATCTGGGGTCCCTGTTTCTCCGGGGCGGGTCCTAGGAGGGCTCACCTGGACTCAGACCTGTGTTCCCTCTCTTCCACAGGTTCCTGGGCAGACCGCTCCCCTCTGCACGAAGCGGCGAGTCAAGGCCGCCTCCTGGCTCTGCAGACGCTCCTGTCGCAGGTGAGTGTCCCATATGCTTACCGCCGGCCTGGGCCATGAGCGGGAAACATGAACCCCCAAGCCATCAGCTCGAAAACGCTAAGGCCGCTTCGGAAATTCCATTAGCCTTTTTAGTTGAACTCCCCAAGCGGTCAAGCCTGTGGTTCCTCATCTATTGGAAACCTCCTTATAAATATGTTGGCGTCTGATCTGAAGTCTTAGCGTTTCCGATTTCCTGCGCAGTGCATTGTTTATTGATAGACACACGTACGTAGGAAACCATGGGAATCGCGTGTTATTTATTAAGCGTGTTAAGTATCCTTCACGCTGCAGTGTGTGCAGCTTATTCAGTTCAGCCTGAAATATCCCAAAGAGGCTCATCAGACCAGCCGCCTAGACCAGTGGTCGGCAAACTGCAGCTCGGCAAAGTGCGGCTCGTGAGCCACATGCGGCTCTTTGGCCCCTTGAGTGTGGCTCTTCCACAAAATACTGACTTCTGCGCATGGGCCATGAAGTTTCAATCGCACTGTACATGCGCACCCACACGTGGTATTTTGTGCAAGAGCCACACTCAAGGGGCTGAAGAGCCGCATGTGGCTCGCGAACCGCAGTTTGCCGACCACGGGCCTAGACCCTTCATGGTAGCTTGTGATGCATTGTGGGGAACTGTCTGTGAGAGCGAGGGACCGGTCATTCCCACCTGCCCGCCCATCCCTCACCAGAGGGAAGATGGAAACCACAGGGCTTTGCTGAAACAGGAGGCGCTCTGGCTTGGCCTGTGGGTTTTTAAAAGTTCCCGGCGGCGTGCAGCAAAAAAGAGAAAAACTATTTGCCAACACGACTCCAACGGACACCCCGGCCAGGCAGCCACTGCCCCGTGTCTCCCAGGATCGAGGAGGGGCGCTTTCTCCCAGGGCCACGAGGGAGGAGAGCAGTGTCTGTCGCTCAGGGTGAGGGCACCTGGGGCTGGGGACCTGGACACCAGGCTGGCACTGAAGGTGAACCCCAACGTCTCTGGCCCCCACTGTCTCTCACCTGTGAAGGGAAGAGTTAGGCCCGGCCACTTCTCTGATAACCATGTGACTCTTTTGTTTGCTCATCCCGTCATGAAAACAACCTGCAAAAAGGTCATGCATGTCTAAAGGGGACCCCCTGAAGGGTCATGCAGTTCTCAGAGAGGCAGGCAGTCTGAGGATATTTCATAACACGTATGTCATACCCCCCGACAGCCCAGCCAGGCAGAACCAGAGATAGGGAATCTCCCCTTCCCGAGGCTTCCATTGTCCGGTCCCTGGTGTGTGGCAGTGGGCAGTCCCTTCTCCAAGTCTGACGGCTGGCCAGCCACCTTGAAATCTTGGAAAGGATCATCTAAGGCAGCGGTTCTCAACCTGTGGGTCGCGACCCCTTTGGGGGTCGAATGACCCTTTCACAGGGGTCGCCTAAGACCATCGGAA
>NW_006297021.1:443779-458350 GCF_000327345.1 Myotis davidii | reverse complement strand
AAACTTAGGGCCAAGAATGTGAGCAAACATATTAAGGATAGTATGCCATATATGCCAGGTCCCTTGAAACAGCAAGGATGGACCAGCTCCCAGCAGGAAAACACATATATAATTACATATTGTTTTGTGATTAATCACTATGCTTTAATTATGTTCAATTAGTAATGAAATTGGGGGTCACCACAACATGAGGAACTGTATTAAAGAGTTGTGGCATTAGGAAGGTTGAGAACCACTGATCTAAGGTATCTTCAAAATTGCCACTTGCCAGTCACAAAGATTGAGGGTGATGATTTTCTTGCCTCCGATTTAAGATTCCTCATGTCCCTCTGGCATTTCAGACTGTGGGGATCTGCAGTCCATTAAGGGGATCTGGCCCAGAAAAGTCTCCTCAGGATGGTGCTTAGTGTGATGGTCAACAGACAATGAATCACCACCCACAGCAAGAAGGCAAAGGATCGCAGATCCTGGTCAAACCTAATTACGTTGGTCTGATATCTTTAGTTTAATTAGAATGGCAGTTTTAGGCGTGTTCCACTGTGATTGAATAATCAAATCAAACCTTTCCCCTGTGCTGGGCACTGTAACAGTAACTGCTCTCCCTGCGCCAGCTCATTTAATCTCCATTAATTCTGAGGCTAATGGGCTCATCTGAATGAAAGCCATCACTGCCTCTGCATCAAGGCGTCCAAGCCAAGCCTGCCTCCGTAGTCAAGGCCACTCACCACCAGCATAGAACCTGCTCAGGCCTACTTCCTGACAAAGCTTCACAAAGCAAGGGGTCCAGCCTGTACCCAGCCTCCAGTTCTACAAAAAAAAAAAAACCACCAAAAAACCAGTAGCAACCCAAGCAAGAAAACAAACAAACAAACAAAAAAACCCCACAAAAAACCAGTAGCAACCCAAGCAAGCCCTAACGAGAAAGAAAAATGTTACGTAGCCAAATGTCAATAATACTTTCAGAATCTATTGAGCACAAGACTTAAAGCAGCACTGGGTCTGGGTGGGGTGGGGTCACAATTACAGGGCGCAGGTGACATTCCTTGACCTTTTGTATCCCTCTTTAGTGACAACTGTAGAGATGACTTTACAGAACTTTTTCTCACCTTCCAACATTATTCACGTCACAGGGTTATAACGTAAACGCGGTCACCATAGACCATGTCACCCCACTGCATGAAGCCTGCCTCGGCGATCACGTGGCCTGTGCCCGGACTCTTCTGGAAGCTGGAGCCAATGTAAGTCCCTGTTCAGTGTTCACATCTACCAGGTACTCAGATCAAGAAAAGTTCGCACTCTGCCTCCCTTTCCTTGTTGGTGGTTTTCAAAGAAAACAGAATACAAATAAAGCTCTCCAGCGGCCCAGCCTTCTCTCATTTGCAATCGAAGAAGGAAACCCAATCATTGCCAAAGCGGGGTAGCATGCCACATCCTATGGAGTACTCTGTAGGCTGTTCCCCGCTTTCGTGGCTCTCAATAGGAATAGATGAACTTCTTTGTGCCCATAATGTTTGCCCATCTTTTGGATGATTTTCTTTTTTAAAAAAATATATTTTTGTTTTTATTGATTTCAGAGACGAGGGGAGAGGGAGAGAGGGATACAAACATCAATGATGACAGAGAATCATTGATTGGCTATCTCCTGCACACCCCAAACTGGGGATGGAGCCTGCAACCTGGGCCTGTGCCCTGACTGGGAATCAAACCCTGACCTCCTGGTTCACAGGTTGACTCTCAACCACTGAGCCACGCCTGCGGAGTTGGATGATTTTCTTTAGATAAATCCTCAGAAATTTTATTTTCAATTTAAACTGCTCCCGGCAAAGTGGCTTTGGCTTCATTTTCATCCATCACTGTTACACTTGTTGATTTTTTTACCTATTGAAAAGTACCTAACCATTAAATTCATTTTTGTGCATTTGATCCTTGAGTATGTATTTTTTCGTCATTTTGATTGTAGGTTCATTCCTATGAATTACCTACCACATCCTCTTTTTATGTATCTCTTGAAGTTGTAAAACTTTCCTTATCCACGTGTCTGAGCTAAATATCCTTTGTCATATTTACCACACACGTTCCCAATTATTTTTGTGAGCAGATCACCACACCTTTAACATGCCTGAGAGTCAATCACGTGTGATCCTCCGAATCTCACTCTGAGATTTTGGTTCGGTTTAGGTCAATGCAATCACAATAGATGGCGTGACGCCGTTATTCAACGCCTGCTCCCAGGGCAGCCCGTGCTGTGCAGAACTTCTGCTGGAGTATGGAGCCAAGCCACAGCTGGAGTCCTGCCTGCCTTCCCCCACACACGAGGCTGCCAGCAAAGGTCAGCTCCGGGGGAAGGGCAAGGGCAGCGGTCCCTGCAGCCACCTGCGCGGTTGCAATGACCTTTCCATGAATAACAGGCTGGAGCCGGGGGCACAGGTGCGTAGGGGGATGGGCCTCAAGGAAAACAGGTCTCTACTTTGTGTCTGCAGGTCACCATGAGTGTCTACAGATCCTGATATCCTGGGGCATAGATGTTGACCAAGACATTCCTCACTTGGGAACTCCGCTGTATGTAGCTTGTATGTCACAGCAATTCCACTGCATCCGGAAGCTTCTTTACGCTGGTAATGACCTTTAAAACATCTTCCATTCCATCCATACCCAGCTCTTATTTCTTTTTCTTTAAAAAAAAAGTATTGATTGATTTGAGAGAGAAGAGAGATTTGTTGTTCCACCAATTTATGCATTCATTGGTTGAATCTTGTATGTGCCCTCATCAGGGATGGAACCCTCAACTTTGACATATTGGGGTGAAGCTCTAAGCAACTGATGAGCTACTTGGCCAGGGCTCCACTTGTTTCTCTACATGAACTACTTTAAAAATTATATCTCATTTAAAACATGGTCTTATTCTAAGCTTCTCACACATCAGTCTATAGCCTATAAACAAGAACCTCATTCTTTTTTTAGTCTTTATTGTTGAAAGTATTACATATGTCCCCTTTTTTCCCTCATTGACCCCCTCCAACCCCAACCCCGCCCTCCCACCCCAGGCCCTCACCAGCCTACTGTCTGTGTCCATGGTTTATGCACATATGCATACAAGGTCTTTGGTTGATCACCTCCCACCACCCCACCCGCCTTCCCTCCAAGATTCCTCACTCTGTTCCATGCAAGACCTCATTCCTTATAACTCCACTTCACCTCAGAGCTCCAAACCCTCTACTTACAAAGGTCAAAGGTCATAACATTCAGATCTTCAAGTTTGAATGTAATGTTGCTAAATATGAATATATCTGGGAAGAAAATAATCAAAAAAATTCTAGGGATAGTTAACTGCTTCATCGCCTGACCCCTCACCAGCCCTAACTCCCGCATGGTCCTAGACCTCATCATCTCACGTTTGTCTACTTACGTGAAGAGACGTGCTGCCCACTTACTTGAAGCAAACCAGGTCCTCAAGGTTCAGTACAGCCCCTCAGAAACTTCTCCTGACCTTGGGACCAGGGCTGGGAGCTTGGTTAAGTTATGGTTTCTCTCTTTTTCCATCCTCTCTTCCCTCTAGTACACTGCTTCTCATGGCAGGTGCTTAAATATACTCAAAATGAGTAAATAAGTTTCTCTTTTTTTGTTCCCTAGAGGCCTTTTTTTGTTCCCAAGATTCGTGCACTTGGGGCGGGGGGTGGGAGACTCCCTAGAGGCCTGGTGCACAAGATTCGTGCACTTGGGGCAGGGGGTGGGGGATCCCTTAGCCCGGTCTTCTCCCTCTCGCAGTCTGGGAGGGGAGAGCTGGCCAAAGCCAGCAGTCAGACATCCTTAGTGCTGCCATGGAGGCAGGAGAGGCTCTGCCACTGCCACTGAGCTCACCAGGTGTGAGCCCGGCTCAGGGCTTCTGGTTGAGCAGTGCTCCCCCTGTGGGAGTGCCCTGACCATCAGGGGGCAGCTCCTGCATTGAGCGTGTGCCCCCTGGTGACCAGTGTACATCATAGCGACCGGTCATTCTGCAGTTTGGTCAATTTGCATATAAGCCTTTTATTATATAGGATGGTAATCGTTTGGCCTCTGATACATCCTGACAGATCTCTGGTGACCCCTTACTGTTTCTCACAGTATCTTCACTAAATTACACATTTCCGGCAAGCAGTCTCCATCTATTCCACTCCCTTTACTAATAAGACTCTTAAATGCAAGTTCTGCTAGTAATTGTTGGCAGATTGATATTTCCTGGCCTTGTCTCCCATAAGTTTACATAACCAGGAGAGTGTGTTCTTCATCACCTTTCTTTACTCTGCTAGGAATATTTTCTTTCCATTGGATATTTTATGGGGAGAAGAATACTGAGAAGTGCGGGTATAATTAGGATGGAGCTCCACTCTCAGGCTCTGTTCTCTCCTAACGGACATACCCAGCAGAGTGTATGCTCCCTTGATGGAGATTTTGTTATGCAGTTTTCCCACTAAGCATTTCCATTAGGTTAAAATGTTGAAAACAATTACATTGATTGCAGCTTGAGCGTAGCAGGAGGGCCACCCCCTACTTAGAGTGCACTGCTTCTTACAAATAGGAGTTTGACAGGCAGGACCAGGAAGTCAAGTTGAAAGGACTAATGCATTTTCATCGATACATTTCTGGGTGTTGTAACCACGCATGTGCTGGAAAATGGGATTCTTCTCATTTCCACATTAAATAGCATTTCGCCATCAGTCATGCATTCAGCGGCTGCCACTGAGATAAAAGGCTATGCCGTAGGTGATTTAACATGGAAGTTATTTTTAAATGTAAGCATTTGAAAAAAAAATTGCATGCAGAAATAGAATGTGCCCTTTCATTGAACAGGCTCAGTGCCTGTGTGTCGTTATCGCCTTCCACTACACGAGTGAGAAGTGACAGGAACATCTATTTACATTTTACCTAAAGAGCGCGTGTCTCAGGAATCACGAGTTTTCCAAGAAACAAAAGGATTCTGTTGCCTTAAAATAAGTGAAAAGAAGAAAAGCAATAAGCTCTTGAATACCCCTGAGAGCGATCCATCACGATGCAAATAGATACGTGTCAAACTAATTGTGCACTGTTTATAATACATAGGGTAGCTAATATGATGAATGTTGGAACTGTTTAAAATTAAAAGTTCTTTTTGTTAGGTGATATTTTAACCATATAGAAGAATAGTAGACAATATAAAAAATATGTGCGTTTTTCATCCAGATGTACCAAGTTTTAAGATTATGTATATGTGTATGTTGTATGTATATGTATATGTACATATACATGTATATGTATGTTTGTTTGTTGATGTGTAATGTTAACATAAAAACATTCAAACCTGTGAAGAATTTTGTGAGTTTATTTGAGCCAAACTGTTGCCGGGAAGCAAATTCTCAACGGATTGGGATAACGCTCCCGAGAATGGCGGCTTTTTCATCTATTTTTATACATTGCAATCAAACGAGGGGGCGTAGGTGGGTACAGGAAATCCATTGGTGAAGGATTAGGGAGGCGGGAGAAAGCACCACGGGGAAACCTCTGGGATTGGATAGAAAGTAAAATGATGGACACATACTTAGGTGGGTGCAGGACAGTTAACAGTCAACAATTAACAGGATAACAGTAACAACGAAGGAATCTGTGGTTTCTGTCCTGGTGTCAGGCACATTAGGCTGTGCCCCAATCGCGACCCACAGGCTGAGAACCACTGTCTTAGATGCAAAAAGACAGAGGCTCAGTTATGGTAAAGATGGTCGGGGAAGATACCAGCCTAGGACATGACTACCCACCAGAACTGCTTGTGGTTAAAGTGTAAATTTAGACCATCCTTAGTGGTTACTTTAGGTCTTTGAGTTTGCAAGACCGCCATGCAGGCCTTCCCTGAGCTGGTCAGGTTAGCATGTGGCCCCTTTTGTCTATAGTATGTGTATGCATGTGTGTGTGTATATATGTTCATATATGTGTGTGTATGTGTGTACATGTACATGATACATATACATGAGGCACTCAGTGCCAAGGGAGCTGAGGTCCTTTCTGCCACACCTTCCTCCCTGCGCTGAGGGGACTTAGAACAATTGCTGTCTGAACCCATCACAATCCCGTATTTCCCCGTAGGCGCTGACGTGCAGAAAGGCAAATACTGGGACACGCCACTCCACGCTGCTGCCCAGCAGTCCAACACGGAGATTGTCCATCTGCTGCTGGAATTCGGGGCGGATATCAACGCCAAGAACACGGAGCTGCTGCGGCCGGTGGACGTGGCCTCCTCCAGCAGCCTGGTGGAGAGAATGCTGCTTCAGCACGAAGGTAGGGGAGCCTGCGTCTGTCGGGAGCAGGGAACAGGTGAAACCAGAGGCCTCCGAGGGCGGGCAAAGCAATCATGGTGTGCGATTTGGAGCATTTTGTGAAAGTGAATACTTTTTAACTTAGGTTCTATCTGTGAAAAAGACAATCACAATGATCTTAATTTTCTTTTTTTCCATCTGACCTAAACTTTATAGTCCTTTGTTTAAGTTACATAGATTCGGTTTTGACCCTACCTAATATGCAGTTCTGCATCCTATCTGTGAATAAACACTTAGAGGCTCGCCTCATGTTATAGGGGCGGGCGCCTTCTGCAATGTGGGTAGAAACATGATCAGGACGTATTTCCACACTTAAGACTTCAGTTCCAAAACAGAATCTCTCTGACAGAGTAGTTCAATTGGCTTTGGCTTAAACAGTAAATCAAATTTGAGAAGAACAATTAAGAATTTCCTCTACAGTGGGAAGGCCAGGGAGGGTTGGGGGGATAGTTGGTAATGTATCAAGCAAAGGACTTGTGTGCATGCATATAAGCATAACCAATGGACACAAACACTGGGGAGTAGGGAACGCCAGGAGAATGTCAAGGGGGGGGTGGTGATATTTGTAATACTCTTTGTAATACTTTAAGCAATAAAACAAAATTAAAAAAAGAGAATTTCCTCCTATAGTGCATGCCCTCCTTTGATCTGTATCTCCTTCACAAAGCAGAATTTGTTTCTGAGGTTTTATTTTTTTTAATGTATTTTTATTGATTGCAGAGAGGAAGGGAGAGGGAGAGAGAGATAGAAACATCAACGATGAAAGAGAATCATGGATCGGCTGCCTCCTACACACTCCCTACTGGGGATCGAGCCCACAACCCTGGTATGTGCCCTGACCTGGAGTCAAACAATGACCTCCTGGTTCTTAGGTTGATGCTCAATCACCGAGCCACGCCGGCTGAGCTGTTTCTAGCCCAAAGACTTCAATGTCTTAAAGGGTAGATGGGATATACCTCGATTCTAATAGTCTTATGAAGGCAGTGTAAATGCTCGTATGATTTCCCCAGTACAGGGGTCATACTGCCAGTTTGCTACAAAGCACTGCAGATTTTTCTGGTTTGATTTCACGCACCTTGCAACATAAGAAAATCCATGTTTTGCTTTCATGGACACAGCCTGCTTGTCTCTTGCAGCCACGCCCAGCTCCCTCTGCCAGCTGTGCCGCCTCTGCATCAGACGCCGCATCGGACGGCCGCGCTTGCACCTCATCCCGCAGCTCCAGCTGCCCACGCTGCTGCAGAACTTCCTCCAGTACCGATAGACAGTAAAAGCCGTCTCCGCGCGCAGACAGTGCAAAGCTCCACGTCATCCGCACAGTGCATATTTCATATTAAAATGTGCTAACGATGGGGTGGAAGCAGATAGGGCCACACCCCGGGAAGCAGGGAAGTGTGGATTTTACCTGTAAGTGTACGAGTGGGCACTGTTGTGTTAGGTAGGCATTGCTATTGTTTTTGGACATAGTATATTTTGAATATTTATATGTTATTATCCCAGAGACCCTTTTGTTGGTTTAGGAAAAGAAAAGAGTTCTCCATTTTATGTTTTTTAGAAAAGGAAATCTGTGAACTCTAAGCAAAATTATTCTTTATATGGCGTATTTTAAAAGGTCTATAGTCTTCAAGTAATGCATTCACCTTTCTATTTTGGTCTGCAGTGATTCTCTGTATTTTTTTTATATTCAGACAAACTATGAGTGTGGTTTAGAAAACAGCAGGGAGCCCCGCTGGTGTCACTCAGTGGTGTAGCATCGACCCAGGAACCAGGTCGTTGCTGGTTCGATTCCCAGTCAGGGCTCATGCCTGGGTTTCAGGCTTGATCGCCGGTGGGGGTGTGCAGGAGGCAGCCCATCCATGACTTCCTCTCTCATCATGGATGTTTCTCTCTCTCTCTCCCTCTCCCTTCCTCTCTCACTAAAAATCAATAAAAATATATTTTCCAAAAAAGAGCAGCTAATACCTGTTTTGAAATAAAGAAGATTCCCTGGGGAAACCACTGTGTGACACATGCACTGTCATTACATGATCAGTTCACAGCGAAAGATGACGTCCCTCCTCCTGGCAGAGAGCTCCCTGGCCGCCTCCCCTTCCGTGGGCCTGGTCCAGAGAAGGCTGGGACTGGAAGCTATCGCTGCCCCCACACCCTGAGGGTGAGGACATCGCACACCTGTTGGGCTATTTTAAGGCCTCCCCCTCCTCAAGGGCAGCCTCTGAAGGCCTCTCTCCAGCGCTTTCAGACACATCCCTCCAGCCTCCTCCCGGCTCAGGAATCACCGGCACCTGGTTCTGGTGCTGCCTGGACCGAGGGAAACGGACTTCCTGTCTGCTTGACAAAGAGGCCCTGCCCTGGCCACACCTCAGGGAGCAGGGCAGCCCAAGACCTTAGAAAGTGGAAGATCAAAAGCTCCTTAAACGGTGGGGTGCCACTTAGCAAACTTAGAGACCTTAAAAAATGTACCTCTGGGATAGACCCCTGGTTAGTAGGGTGTTTCTAATTCTCCTTACCCAAGGCAAGGGCTCAGCACACACTGGGTTGCCAGGGGGTGTTGGATCCAAGAGGACATTCCTGAAACAGTGTCCTCTACAGCGTGAATCCCGTGTTTACCTTCTGCTCTAACTGTGCCCCTTTCCTGTCTTCTTACTTCTCTTGCCGACTTCCAGAGACCCCTGGGAAATAAACCATTATTGCATAAAATTCCAACGTCACGGCGATGGCGTTAAAAATCATTTGTTTGGAGTTTCAAAAATAGAAATAAGGCTGCAGCAAGTTTGGTAAAATATGTTCCCGATGTGGGTAGAGACCTTTAAATACATCTGCTTTACTGAATCTCTGAGAACATTTGTAATGTCCTCATAAGTGTTGTTATTGTAGAGTAACCTCATTAATACCATTAGGCACTGAAACTGCCTTTCAGTAAAAAAGATCCCGATGGTCCTTTTCCTGCGTCAGAGGTTCCCGCGAGCGTGGGCGGATGCGCTCCCTTCCTGGGTCTTGCCTCTCGGAGAGTCAGCACCACATGTTACCATGAGCTTGCCCTTCCCATCACGAATGCTGGCACCCGGTAACTCAGCTTGAGTGGCTGTCTTGTCAGAGAGCTGTCCGAATGTAACTATATCACATGTTTGCCCATGTGTTCCAGTGTGATTAGTGTCCCCGGAATAAAACCTCTGTTTTTTCGGTTCTAATTTGTCTTTGATCTTGTCACGGGAGGCCCTGGAGAATGCGGTTCAGGGCACTGAGAGTGACACACGGCGATGGGGAATGGCCCCTCCCTGACAGCGAACAGCACAGTCCCCGACATGCAGGCGCCTGGGGACACATTTGGGGGTGTTTGGGGTGTGTTTGGATGCACAGCAACCAGAAAGAACTGTGCAATGTGCACCCCATGCCGCCAGCAGCCCTGGCGTCGAAGCTGCTGGACTTGGCTTTCAGAGTCTGGTCAGGGTCATCATCTCCCTGGAAATGTGAGGGGCACATGTCCTTTTAACTGCTCTCTATTCCCCAACTCCCCCCCACACACACACCCTGCAGCACCCGAGCACCAATTAATTCCAGGGGCAGTAGCACCACCCAGCACGTAAGGTGGAAGGAAATGTTGTCCTCACGTGGCCATTTCCACGGCAGCTCTCTCAGGAGGAAGGCAGCGCTTCGCGTGGCAGGTCTCGATGATCATGCAGACGCACATCCACTCTGCACAGGCCTTTGCCTCCGCAGGAAATGACTCCTCGTGGGAAGGACTCAATTAGTCCTCAGCCACACGGTCTCAGTCAGGGAATGGAAGGCCGTGATTTCATACTTTGAGCTGCATTCTCCTTCGGACAAGCAGTGGAAAGTATTGCAGAGACTCTCACCACATTCCTCATCAAGTTGTGTCTGAGGAGGGACAATTATGTGACCAACCCACCCCTGTCTGCTTATTTTAGTAACAATGGGCTGGACTCTCACCCAGACCCTTCGCAGGCACCCCGTGCTTGGTTAATGGTCTGCTGTGTCATCTGAAAAGCTTGCTTTTGGTTGGTCTGCCCGCATTTCTGTGTTGCACGGTGCCCTGCAAATTATGCACCTGCTCCCGCTCTGCTGTGACGCTGTAACTCACAGTAAATATCATTCACCCATAAAAAACGTGGTGGGGGAGGTGCTGGGTGACTCTTGAGCGTAGACCTCTGGGGATTTTGTGTCTTCTGCTTCCATCCTCTTGGCAGCCTGGCCCACCTGTGGGGAAGCCTGGGCCACCTGTGGGGGAGCCTGGATCTACCTCCAACTGACAGGTGTGTGAGCAAGGCCACCAGCAGCGCCCATAGCCTGAGCACCAGGCTGACACCAGGCGGGAGGAGCCGATGCTGCCCACCTCAGTGTGAGAACATAAATTATGGTCAGTAAATCAAGCTGCTGAGTTTGGGGATGGTTCTGTTACAAAGCACAAAGCAATAGGTAATGATAACTACTTTTGGCCCTCCTATCTCTCCTGCTCACTTCTCATTTCCCGCTGCTCCATTGGGGGACTTCCCAGTTTTGCGGGGCCGGGGAGGGCCATGGATGTCCCTCCTGGTGATGCTGACCTGGGGGAAGAGAGCTGTCTCCCCACCTGGGAAACTTCCTTCCTCCAGATGCAGAAGGTCAAACTCTGAGGTCACCAGAAGAAAAGAATGAGGGACAGAAATGTGGTGACAGACAAAGCATCTCTGAGACCATTTCCTACCCAGAATCCTCCAAATGGAGGAGGACTGAGTTTCCAGGGCCAAGCCCCTGGAACCCGTTTTTCTCTGATGCCCACGTGCAGCCCACCTGCGGGATCAGACCTCTTCAAGAGGAGGCTTCCCATCACAGCGGTGAGCGTGGCTAAGTGGGTCACACACTCCCCTGCCTCCCGGGACTCCCACACAGGTAGAGGAGCGTGCACGGTGACATGAGCAGAAGCGACCCGGGTCACCTGCAGGCTCGGCCACTTCCTCTCTCTCTCCCTTTGCCCCAGCACCTTCAGAGGCCACGTGTTTCCAGCGAGGCAATCTGACCCAGCTCGGGTCGCCACACGTGGAAACCCGCCCCACTGACCCACAGTGCCCGTGAAATGTCAGCCACAAACAAACCTTCCCTGGTGAAGCCACCGAGATCTTGGAGCTGCTGTGCTCTCGCAGTAATAACTTGTCCAATATATTAATTTCCATCTGTTGAACCTTCAGCAATCAGAGGCGAAGATCCAAGGGCCTCATATGTTTGCCGGTTCCTTTGTAGCAGTCCATTCTTTCCCATACAAATGCACGTGTATGTAGAAAGAAAGGTTTGATTTTAAGTCTTTGTGTGTTTGTGGAGGGAGAAAGATACTGTTCCTGCTGGGGTGTCCATTTGCGAGGGGATGATTATGGCCCATTATGCCATTACCAATGGACACTGAGCTGACCAGGAGCTGTAATCGCAGTCACAGGGGTGAGCAGGACCCAGGCTCATCTGTACAGAGGGAGACGAGAAATGGTCAAATGCACTGGAGCGCTCCACTGAGGAGAGTGCTCTGCTGTGAGTCCGGCCTGAACACCGTCGCGGGAGGCCCCCAGAGGGGAGATAAAGGCTGAGACTCCGCCTCAAAATTAGCAGAAACTAATTTTAGCATCTGCGATCTTAAAATATCCAAGCAGAGGATAAAATCCTGCACTCACTTTTAAGAAGTTGATTCTGACATGGACCTGTAAAATATTTAGATAGTAATTTATGGAAGTAGACGTGTTCTGACTTAAGTTTATAGTTCTTGTTTAAGTAGAAAGGGCATTCCCCATCCATGCTTAGTTTATTGCATTCTCAGAGCTATGCCTTCCAACTTAGGAAGGTCATTAGCAGGCAGCATAAGGGGGTATTTCGTCACCAGCACCGTACGAACTGGACCATAATCTTCCCCTAGCACCCTGGAGCACCCACAGTCCAGTGGCAATTATGAAATAACGTGTAGTTCTAGGACAGTGATGGCGAACCTATGACACGCGTGTCAGAGGAGACACGTGAAATCATTTTTTTGGTTGATTTTTCTTTGTTAAATGGCATTTAAATATATAAAATAAATATCAAAAATATAAATCTTTGTTTTACTCTGGTTGCCAAACCAAAAAGTGTCTATATGTGACACGGCACCAGAGTTAAGTTAGGGTTTTTCAAAATGCTGACACGCCGAGCTCAAAAGGTCGCCATCACTGTTCTACGGTGAGCCTCCAAGTTCAGCATAAAACAGTGGAAGGCAAAGGTAGGTAGTTGGGCGCTGCAGCCGGGGATGAAACCAGATCTTAACGAATTTTAAATGGAGGTTACAGTGTAGAGCAGTGGTTCTCAACCTTCCTAATGCCACGACCCTTTAATATAGTTCCTCATGTTGTGGTGACCCCCAACCATAATGTTATTTTCGTTGCTACTTCATAACTGTAATTTTGCTACTGTTATGAATTGTTATGTAAATATCTGATATGCAGGATGTATTTTCATTGTTACACATTGAACATAATTAAGGCATAGTGATTAATCACAAAAACAATCTGTAATTATATGTGTTTTCCGATGGTCTTAGGCGACCCCTGTGAAAGGGTCGTTCGACCCCCAAAGGGGTCGCGACCCACAGGTTGAGAACCGCTGGTGTAGAGCAACGTCACTTTTTCATAAGCAATCACACAGAAGCCTCACGTTTTTGAGGAATTTGATGTATGTCCTATTGACTTATAGGTCACAAATAGCCATAAATATTTCATATGTATGTATGTATGTGTAGATTCATCTCAGAGAGGAACATGGAGGGAGAGAGAATTATCAGTGATGAGAGAGAATTATCGATTGGCTGCCTCCTGCATGCCCCACCCTGCAAGCTGGGCATGTGACCTCCTGGTTCATAGGTCGATGTGACACTCAACCACTGAGCCACACCGGCTGGGCTAGACATAAAATATTTCTATCAAAACTTCAATTAGTATTTACAATTTATAAAAATCCCACGTTCCTATATCTAGGCTGAGTCTTGACAGTGTCAGAATCCGTAATAAGCGGCAGGCTTCGATGTTAAAAGAAATGTGCGTCTTTATCCCACGTTCTCTAGATCCCTTCCTTGTGTAATAGCTTCTGTTCCATCGTTTGAAACAGTGGAATCTTGGAGGAAGCCAGGAATTAGTACTTCCGCTCTTGCCCAGATTGAAAATTAAAGGCTGGGAGCCCAGTGGCCTGCAGTGTGGCTGCCATCTGGGCTGGCGCTCCCGGGTGGGCAGGTGAGCGCCAAGGGGCCTGAAGGAAGGTTACTCTGCCATTTCAAAGGTATGTTATCTTAGATGCACAGAGACCATGGGCAACTTCAAAATGATTAACCTTTGTCAGGCAGCTACAGGCCTGCGAGTGACTGTCCACATGACTCACTTTTAGTTAGGAATTTCCATGTGGAGACTGCGTGTGTGCGCGCGTGCGTGTGTGTGTGTGTGTGTGTGTGTGTGTGTGGTCACTTTGGTCTCTGCATTGTAAGGTGGGCCGTGCAGGCCTCCCCTGATCCTCTCAAGTATGTGTGTGGCCCCTTTTCCAACCACAATTATATCTTTTGCACAATAACATGTAGCTACATGTCACATTAATTTTTTTCCCCCTTTGGTATAATAGATTTTTAAAAACTGTTGTGTAAATATTTCATTTATAATTGTCTATGCTGCTCTGCAATCACCTCCTCCCTCCCCCGCCCCCGCCCCCCATTGTTCACTGATAAATCCCAAGTACCTGTGTCAGCGCACAGTAGGGACTCAGTGGAGACTGAATGAATGAATTGCACACACTGGGGCATCTTCAGGAAGTGGGAAAATCCAACTTACAAATTGTTCCCAAATACTACGTAATTTTTTACAAACACTTAATGTAATAATCAAGGAGACAGGCAGGCTGCGTTTAGACAGTAAACATTTATTTAGACATTAAGCATCTTATTAAACATTTAGACACTGGGCACTTAATTTGGAAGGCCTTTTTGCCCATGGGTGTTCAGGAGGAAACACCATATCGTTCCCAGTTTCCAAGCAACACTGTCCTGGTCCGCTGGAGCCCCCTCACCTGCTCCTTAAAACGCTTGGCTGGAAACAGGCCCCCAGCTGGGCTTACAAACCGCGGGATGGGATCGAAAACTTTGCCCTGCGGCCTGGCGCCCTGGTTGCAGCGCCCCCCACACCCCCCTTCGCTTCCCCCTGCGGGGCGTGCAGGAGGCAGCCCATCAAGGATTCCCTCTTATCATTGTTGTTTCTACCCTCTTTCG
>NW_006297021.1:442411-443735 GCF_000327345.1 Myotis davidii | reverse complement strand
CCGCCCCTCGAGGCCCCGCCCCTCGAGGCCCCGCCCCCGCGGGTGCTGCTATGGAAACCCAGAACGCTACATGGCAGCCAGCCGCCAGAAGAAAGAGATTTTGCCAGTGCCATGGGGAGCCCAAGTCAACTTACCTCCACTTTCGTCACCGGCCTCAGAGGCAGCCCCGGGGCGGCCTGAGAAGTACCTGGTCTACCCGCACCCGCCCAGGAGGTCCCGCCTGTCGCGGTCCATCCTGCGCTGGCTCCAGAGCTTGGATCTCACCTTCTTCCCCAGGAACATCAGCAGGTGGGGGAGAAGCGCCCGGTGGACCCCGCCCGCCTCCTCCAGGCCGCCCACCACGCCCACACCCACACCTGCGCCCTTAGGGAGCGGGCCTGAAACAACATGATGGAGCATTTCATTCATTCATTCATTCATTCATTCAAGCAATCGATCATTAACTGTTGGGCCTACGCTAATATAGGCAGAAGGCTTTGGTGACTCCAAGAGTATTGAAATAGTCCAGGTTCTTCAGGTTCATTAGACCAGTCACTTGCTGTCAGGACAGAATATTAGGTTGGTGTTCACTGGAGCGCAGACGGTATAAGTAACCACATGTTCTCTCATTTCCTTCCGGCCACGGATCAGGGATTTTTCCAATGGCTTCCTAGTAGCAGAAATATTCGCTATCTATTACCCCTGGGACCTTAGCCTCTCAGCCTTTAGAAACGGCACTTCTTTAAGAGTCAAGTTGGATAACTGGGCGCAGCTGGAAAAGGTAAATCCGCGACCGTTGGCGGCGTTCACTGCTCCGTGGGTGGTTTTAAAGGGCTGGGTTTCTAGACGTGTGTGCGGCGGGCTCGGAGGGGACACTGCCGCGTGGGCACCTTGCTTCCTGAGATTGAAAAGAGGGCTATTAACACGCTCACTTCACGTGGGAGTGGGGTGTAATGGTTTTCTTGCCGAATGACATCATTTAATGATAAACAGGTGAGACAGAAAATTGGTGGAGAAATTAAAAGGGGGATTGGCGGGAATTCGTAGCGATTGAACCTTTGAATAAAACTATTCACGATGCAAATGTTTTCTTTCCACTGTTAAAGTTCCTGGCCAAAAAGAAAATTAGATTACCCAGGGAACTAATCTACGGGACGATCCACTGCAAAGCCGGCGTGCCGGAGATCCTGGTCCAGGAGGTGTACCGCTTGCTCACACACCAGGAGTGAGTGAGCTGGGGTTCCCAGCAAACACCGCGTCATCTGAAACTTTGGGTAACACACTTCTCACTCCTAAAATGCCGTTGGTGATCCGCATGTTGTTTTTTATTTCCAGAACCCAAAGT
>NW_006297021.1:440039-441386 GCF_000327345.1 Myotis davidii | reverse complement strand
CCCCTGGGACCTTAGCCTCTCAGCCTTTAGAAACGGCACTTCTTTAAGAGTCAAGTTGGATAACTGGGCGCAGCTGGAAAAGGTAAATCCGCGACCGTTGGCGGCGTTCACTGCTCCGTGGGTGGTTTTAAAGGGCTGGGTTTCTAGACGTGTGTGCGGCGGGCTCGGAGGGGACACTGCCGCGTGGGCACCTTGCTTCCTGAGATTGAAAAGAGGGCTATTAACACGCTCACTTCACGTGGGAGTGGGGTGTAATGGTTTTCTTGCCGAATGACATCATTTAATAATAAACAGGTGAGACAGAAAATTGGTGGAGAAATTAAAAGGGGGATTGGCGGGAATTCGTAGCGATTGAACCTTTGAATAAAACTATTCACGATGCAAATGTTTTCTTTCCACTGTTAAAGTTCCTGGCCAAAAAGAAAATTAGATTACCCAGGGAACTAATCTACGGGACGATCCACTGCAAAGCCGGCGTGCCGGAGATCCTGGTCCAGGAGGTGTACCGCTTGCTCACACACCAGGAGTGAGTGAGCTGGGGTTCCCAGCAAACACCGCGTCATCTGAAACTTTGGGTAACACACTTCTCACTCCTAAAATGCCGCTGGTGATCCGCATGTTGTTTTTTATTTCCAGAACCCAAAGTATCCAGGACGACCTTGTGAACTTCACAGACTACAGTTACCAGATGCAACTGCCGCTGCTCCCCAGGTCCACGGCCTCCAAGTTCATTAAAGATAACATTAGGTTGTCCGAACTCATGAGCAATCGCAGCCTGCTCAGCAATGAGCTGAAAATCGATTTCCTCTTCCTTCTGCAAATGTTGCAAAGGAAGTTAAGCAGAAAGATGCATCCAAGTAAGTTTTCCTTGGAAATCCTCAACCGAATTCCTCCGTGCCCAACGACGCTCCTCTTGGGCACGGATGAAGGAAAGGCTCTCATGTCTGCTGTCTCCGGTCACCAGTTTAACGGGGAAATACTCCCGTTATGCAAGCAGTGGGATGAATTCTTTTCGTCGGGGTGGTTAGTGTTATATGTAATTCATTCCTTTTGATGAAAGCATAGGTTACCAGTGTCTAGGCACGTTTCTTTTTAGAACATCTTTTAAGTGAATCTGTTCACGTAAAATATTGTGGGAATTCATCAGTTCACATATCAACTCAAGATACCCAGGAGGATAGGAGTGCTTAAGCGTCCGTCAGGGTGTATTTGACCCCTAGCCGCTCTCTGGAGTGTGTGTGGTCACTGCTGTCCTTTCTGTGGTCGCTGTTGGTGTGGAGATGGCCAGGCCGACGGGGTCAGCCACAGCGTCATCTTGTTGTTGTGGCTCTTCTGACACTTATTCAG
>NW_006297021.1:400477-440001 GCF_000327345.1 Myotis davidii | reverse complement strand
CCCCCCCCCCCCCCCCCACCCCGACTGCAGACACTGGGAGACTCGTCATTACCTAGACACCCACGCCATCCCGGAGCGAGGCGGGTGTAGGTCATCAGGATTTCTCGCTCCCTTTTTTGAACCCAGTTTTCCGAAGAGCCATCTTACTCTAGTCTCTGGAAGGAGCGGAGAGCCGCAACCTGACCTCCCTCCCTAATTAATTGTGAGACAGATGTTTTGTCCTTCCTTTATCGTGTCTGTTCTACCAGCTTCTGTCACTTTCTGTGTCTCTTCTTTGTTCTACTTGTGAATTTGAGCAGAGGCAGAGCTGTAAATTTTAGGTTCAGATTTTTGGGATGTTCTCAGACACTAACGTTTTGCTGTGAAATGTATCATACATGCAGCATATAATGCATATACATGTGTGTACCCCCTTGTAAGAAACAGAACATCACCGGTGCCTTCACATTCCCCTGTGCGTCCTCTATGATAGCATTCTCTACGCTTCCCGCCGAAAGCAGCCATTGTCCTCCTGCCTTCTGATTTCCTTGATTTATAAAAAATATATTTTTATTGATTTCAAAAAGGAAGGGAGAGGGAGAGAGAGAGAGAGAAACATCAGTGGTGAGGGGAAATCATTGATTGGCTGCCTCCTGCACGCCCCACTCTGGGGATGGATCCCACAACCCAGGCATGTGCCCTGACCGGGAATCAATCGAACTGAGACCTCCTGGTTCATGGGTCCACTCTCAACCACTGAGCCACACCAGCCGGGCTTAAAGTAACTTTTTAAAGCAACTATTTTGTGCATGAAGAAGGCAAGCACTGCGGGGAGAGGAGTGCCAAGCTCTGTGGTCACAGCACCCCTAGGATTATGGGGAAACGGGTATCTACACAATTTGCTGAATTTCTAAATCGCGGGGCTTTATTTTGCCAATGGCCACCGTGAATTCCTAAGAAACGACGTTTGTGTCTATTTTACAGGCAGGTTTGAAGTCAAACCGACCGTGGGAGAGCTCACTCTGGACCACATCTCTGCCCCGGTCTCTCGCCACAAGCCCAAAGCAGCGAATCCACGGCCGCGGGACGTTTCTGTTCTATGTACGTGCTTTTGCTGTGACCTTTAACTTTCTATCTGTGAAAAGGGATTTTTTGGTTTGTTTGTTTTGCTGTGTTCATTGACATTTTTAAAAAGAGTTAAAATGCTGGTCTCAGCCTTCGGTCTAAAATGATGCCACAGTTGGTTGACTCGTCGTTTGCTCTTGTTTTCTTGTTAATCCTCACCCAAGGATATTTTTCCATTGATTTTTAAAGAGAGTGGAAGGGAGAGGGAGAGACAGAAAGAGAGAAACACCGATGTGAGAGAAACACATCAATTGATTGCCTCCTGCGCATGCCCCAACCAGAGCTAGGGACTGAGCCTGCAACTGAAGTACATGCCCTTGCCCGGAATGGAACCTGGGACCCTCCAGTCCATGGGCCGACGTTCTATCCACTGAGCCGAACTGGCCAGGGCGTTGTTGTGCTCTTGATAGAGAGATGGGGCCCCATCAGGGGAGCTTCCCAAGCAGAGGCCCTCCTACTGTGGGAGCCATCTGGGTGCTGGTTTCTAGGTTGATGCTCAACCACTGGGCCACACCGGGCAAGCTGTTTTTTTTTTCTTTTTCTAACACTTAACTTCCTCGATCAGTTTACCTAAATCTAGCATAAGCAACATGATGGGCCAAAGAATATAGATTTCTTAGTTGCAACGGGACTGTCCCTTGAGAAGTGAGTGAGCTGCAGGGCCTGGGTGGCCGGCTGGCTGCTCAGAGTTCCAGCAGCGGGTGTGCACGGCGCGTGCCACAGCAAGGCTTCTGGAGTCGTGTGCAGTGGCCTCAGCTGTTTCTGAAACATTTAAAAACAGCTGAGTCATCTTCCGGATGAAAATAAGCCGCGGGTATTTTTAGGCCCTGCTGGCGCCTCCCGGAGCTCTTATTTATGGCTACTGTGGTGATGAGCCCATCTCCGCCTGCGGCCCTGCGCTGTGCGCACCTTTGATATATCAGAAACATGGGGGGTTGCGTACATAATTACTAAACACACTGATTTTAACTTTGCTTTAAAAATATTCCGGCAAATATAGGCAACGCTGGCAAGTAGGAAACCAACCCAGGGGACGCAGCCTGGAACACCTTCTCTCGGCCCTGAGACGGCGCCTGTCCGGACCTGGACAGGTGACCTTGGAAACCCCTCATGGACTTGAAGAAGGGCTGCCGCCACCTTTGCCACGTTAAAGGGACAAAATCGCCTCCTTAGCTGATACTTCAATGGAAAGTAAATTAAAGTGGTTGTCGTATCCATTCTTGGGCTGTTTTTTCTTCTCAATCCCATTCAACAACCGTTTATTAACATCACCTGTGCCACATCCCGTGGAAAACACAAAGCAAATTAATTAGCGCAGAATGAGCCCAGATCACCGTAAGGGTGCAGTTAAACACAACTCACCTCGGCGAGCAACAGGTCTTCCCCAGAGAGCTGGTAGGAATGGTGACTGTACTCTGTGATATTTTCCTCATTAGAAATGAAAAGAGTCACTAGGCAGCCGGACAGTGTTTATTTACACATCACATCTATAAATAAAAACATTTATTCTGAACGATGATCCTTGTACATTGGCCCACAGACCATCTTGCCCAGGTCCATAAACAGCCGTTAATGTTTCTTACAAACCGGCGTCCTTCCTTGAGACCGAGCTGTGGAGAAGGAAGACCTTCACTTAGAAACTGGTCTGGGGTTTAGCGACCCGTTTCTTCCATCTAAATGTGCCCACGGGCTGCCGCCATCCCCCACGCTCTCACTGAAGGGAAACCACAGCAGGCTGGCATCCTGAAAGGCGGTTCTCTTCCATCTTTTGGAAATGTTAGGTTCGTATTTAAGACATTTTCTTCAACTGGAACCACTCCTGTGAGACGCCATCTTGTTCACAGTCCCTTTGGCTTCCCAGATGAACATGGTAAGTCCCACCGTGTGTGGGTCAGTTTCCAGCTACCCTCGGTCACTTTTCCCGCAGTGTGGAAGGCTTCCACAGTTTTATTAGAATTTCTACCTCCGGAGACTTCCTTGTTTGGTTTTACATTTTGGGGGAGAGCACATTCAGTAAAAGAAAGAGAAGACTTCTTAGGAGGGTGTTTAGAATCTGGTTTGATCTGCGGTAAAGGATTCAGTCCAAATGCACGTCCTAACCAGCTCTCGGGTCCCTACCTGCTGCCTTGCGTTCTAACAGGACACATCTAAGTCGCAGCTGGTGGGAATCACCACTAAGCCATCCATTCCCGATCCCAGGGTAGGGTGTTAGGAAGAAGGCAGCTGAAGTTCCCAGGAAAAGGCCTGGGTCGGGATAAACAGTCAAACACGCTGCTCTCTCCTCTTGACACTGCGTTCAACCTCCTGGAAAAGCCCGTCCCCCGTGGCCTGTGGCCGGTCCCTAGGACCCTGAGGGAGGGCGGAGGGCTGGGAGAGATAGGAAATGGTCCCCAGGCTTCCTCCCCGAGAGTGAGTGAGTGAGTGAGTGAGGGCAGCGCGTACGGAGCAGAGTGGGGAACTGTGAGAACTTCGGGGATGAGTGTGCCCTGGACGCCAACGCTGGGGCACATCTTAGGAAGGCCATTGGCTCAGAGCCTCTTTGATGGAAGGAAGGAGGGAAGGAAGGAAGGACAGACTTTCCTGGGAGCTAGGCCACCTCAGGAACAGGGTCCTGTCCATCAGGTGGCAGAATGCTCCTCAGGGCCACGGAAGACCCTGCTGCTCTCTCCTGCTCACGTGGCGGTTTACATAGTCGTCGTCTCCTGTGCGTGGAGGGTCTTCCCTCTGACGGTCCGTGGCGTGACTTTTGTAGGCTTCCTCCCGGGGAGGGTAATCTCTGATGGACAGCCCACCCTTCACACCGCAGTGCCCTGGGAAGGAGCGGAGCGTCAGGGACAAGACTGATGCTCACCCTACCGGCTAACCATGTCACACCTGGCTTTCCCTGGGGGACCTGGAGTACGTGCGTACATACACACCTAGACAACTACATGCACAGTCACATGCTGCTTCAATGCAGCATGAAGCGGTTTTCAATTTATTTACGTACAAATGTTTCAAAGATACGGTACAATGAGCACTCACGAGGAGTGCACTGTAAACATAACTTCCGTGTTACGGGTGCACTAAATAGGAAATACCCATTTTACAAATAATGTGTGATGCGTATGCTACATTCAGAATACCTTTGAAGACCAAAAAAAAGCCATTTTTCCTACCCTAGGGACAACAAAACACAGTCATTGCTAATGCGACCATGTTCCTGAGCACATCCGAATGGTCTTGTGGAAATTTATGTTTTATTGACTGACATAAAAATCAGAGGTTTTCACAACATGTAAATCATTTTGATATGGCAATTTTGTGAAACACCTGGTCATGTTAGAGAGAAAAAATTTTCCCAGTCCTTTTAAAATTCACTGTCTTATGAGACTTCCTCCATAAAGGCAGGTTTAAACCTGCGAAATTATTTGTCCACACTCTGGACATCTTCAAATAGTAAAATAAGCTCATATTATTTATGGGATTGTCATGCATATGAAATCTAACCAAGGAAAATGCTTTTATAATTTAAAAAATTATTTCATATTAAGGTACAATATATACAGATTGACATAGTCAAATGACATTTACAATTCTGCAAAGAATTCATAGTTAAAATTAACATTAAGGTATAGAACATTGTAGATGTCAAAGCATAATGGAATTGCACTTGAATCAGCCCAGTTTAGATTTCAGACATGATTTTTTGCATACTTTATACATAAAAATATGTTTTTCCTGCATTCATTAAAATACAAAATGTCATTACTTATATATGTATAACTTAAACTCAATGATGGCTTTTGAAGGAATTAAAGCACAAAAGATAGGCTTTTTTATTTAAAACAGAATAAAGAGGAATATGGTAGGACTTAGACCAGCGGTTCTCAACCTGTGGGTCGCGACCCCTTTGGCGGTCGAATGACCCTTTCACAGGGGTCGCCTAAGACCATCCTGCATATCAGATATTTACATGACGATTCGTAACAGTAGCAACATTACAGTTATGAAGTAGCAATGAAAATAATTTTATGGTTGGGTCACAACATGAGGAATTGTATTTAAAGGGCCAGAAGGTTGAGAACCACTGATTTAGACTCATTTTGAAGTAAGGCAATTCTAGTACACATATTCCAATTAATAAACAATTCTGTTACATTTATCACCAAGGGTTAAAAAATGCTCAGATACACTTTATATTACCCACTGCCTCTCTGAGTTGCATACATTCTCGTTTATAATATTAATTTTTTTAATAAAATGAAATTTAATGAGTTAGAAGTGATCAATGTGATAGATAGGTATATAGTATATATTGTTTTCTGTTTTAAGAAGCCGTTTAAGAAAAATGTTAAAATATTTTAAATGCAACAAGTTTAAAGATAATAACAACGATTATTAGACAAAAACATCTATATTATAAACTCTGCATGACTCGAGTATAAAAGTACTGTTCTTCCTGAAATGCATTCATTTCATAAATTTCAAAGGCAGAATTCTAGAACAACTGAGATACTTATGGCCATGCCTCAGGCTTTTCTTTTTTGTAGCTTTACTCTTTTAATTAATATTTTAAAAACCTGAATTTACATACTATATCCAAACTTTTAATATCCTAGTTACAGGAAATTTACTTCAAACTAAATTTCATCAAATAAATTCAGTTATAGTCAATATAAATCGATTAGAGATTATGTCAGTATTACGTGCATTAATGAAAATTAATATCTATACATATCCAGTCTCTTTTAAAACAGTCAATTATCATAAAATGCAAATTCTCATACAGATGCCACTGCATTTTGGTTTTCACTCCCCAGTTGTTTTCATGCTTATAGAACCGATTCCTTTATAATTGGACATTTGAATTTTAGATAGAAACCTTGGTAATGTTCTCTCCATGTGGCTCAGCTAGTTGGAACACCGTCTGTTCTGAACACCAAAAGACTGCAGGTTCGAATCCGGGTCAGGGGACATACCTAGGTTGTGGGTTTGATCCCCAGTCAGGGGTGGAGAGTGTAGGGGTGGCAACGGATGTATGCTTCTCTTATATCGATGTTTTTATTTCTCTCTTCCTTCCTCTCTCTTTAAACAATCAATTTAAAAAATATCCTTGGACGAGGATTAATAAAGTATTTTGATTGTGTATCTATTTATTGATATATATTAAACTTATAACTGTAAACTTTTATTAAAGATGAGCTAAAACCAGCGGTTTATGATACATTAAATAGAAGACAAGGTATGTGTCTGTGAACGGACGCTCAGCCCACACACCTTCCGCATCGATGCCTGGAACCCCGGTCCTTCGAGTGTTCAGTAGGATTATACTGCACACCAAGCACTGTCCTAGGGGTCGCACCCTTTCCTGCCTCAACAATAAATACCTGGGTTCCTTCTGCGCTTTGTGAAAGTCTTATGTGCTCTTTTCGATGGTTCATTCAGTCCTTTATAGCTCAAATATTTCCTTTCCCCCAAATATGGCTATTCTATTTTATAAAGGAGACACCTATTTTTTCTCAAAAGTATATAAATATTTTATTTTTTGAACTTAATGAATAAAATCGACCGTTATTCCCTACTTCCCCCTCTCCTCCTCCCAACCTTCAGCTCATGGGCAATAGAGGTTAATACTAACCAATAAAAGGTCTTCAAGACACAATGAAGCCGGAGAACAGCCTTCCATCAGAACGGGTTGAGGCGAATGCCAGTCCCTAAAGGTGAAAAGGGATTCACCTTGGCCCACATCAGAGCATCATTCAGGGAGATGGCGGATTTCCCATCTTCAAGGAGGTACACGGGGCCCTGCACACGGCGAGAGTTGAGGGAAGAAGAGGAATAAAAATCCGCAACATGTTTTTAAACAAAGACAATCCCTCCAATAGAAAACCCACAGGTGATGTTTGCACGGTGCTGACAGGAAATGAAAAAATATAGACTTGACTTTGGGTGGCGAACCCACAATACAATATACAGTGATGTATTAAACATTGTACTCCTGGAACCTCTATCTTTGTATTAACCAATGTCACCCCAATAAATTCAATACAAATGTTAAAAAAATATGAGAAAAATTAGTTTTTTTAACTGCTACAACTATAAAAACATTTTAAAACATCTTAATGTTATATATATCCTGATGTCTTTCAAAATAGGACTTAGTTTCATAATTTGAGATCTCTAAATACAGCAGTGTTAACAGAGATAACAGGTAATGTTAATCTGTTAAATGCTACAAAGTTACCATTTTATAAAGGCAGATATGCCTCGCCATAGCCTTAAACGTACTTAACTGTTTAATTTCACAGCTAGGAAGTTATTCAAGCCAGAACCTCTGAACCTGCTGTGTGTGTGTGTGTGTGTGTGTGTGTGTGTGTGTCTGTATAATTAAAATTGCGCCAAATGTGTGATTTGCCAGCAGATCTATAATTTAGTTATATCAGTTAGTCCGTATGTCAAGGGCAGTTCTGAAGAACTAAATGCAAAAAAATAACAACAAACAAAAAAAACCCCTTTCAATCTGTATTGCTCAGCTCTTAGAAGGAAAAGCACATTTTCAAACACAAAAACCTTGCTTATTTATGTTCTAAAGTTACCAGGTTTCTGAGCATGATTTCAAATAATACAGCTTGTCAACAAATTATTTGTAGACTGGAGGCCTGATGCATGAAATTCGCAGCCCCGTTAGACAGTACCTGGATTTTTAACCCCGTGAGACAAGAGATGTGAGCGTCCGAATGGCTGGGAAGGTGGGATCCCGTCACATAGTCCGGCCCCACCATCCCTCTGAGCGGCTCGGCCTGCAGCCTCCGGAGCAGGGCTGCGTACACCCTTCTCTGTGACTCGGAAGCGGGTGTGTAGGGAGAGTCCTCTGATGATCTGTGTGTCAACACACATTGCATTTGCATTTTTGTAAAATCACGGAATCATTAAGGCTTAGACTAGAAACAGTCCTGATGCTTTTCAACCCCCCTTCATAGATGACGCCAAATCAACTTTAGACGCAACTTACAGCAAACATGAAGGACTTAGAAAAAGGGCAGCATTGTAAATTATTACTGACTATCTGCTAAGCAAACCCAGAGTCCTGCTTTTGCTCGCGTGAATAACAACAATCGCATTCTGAATGAGCCTGTGGACACGAAGCATTCCCGTTCTTTGTCAGAGTCACTCACGGGTGGACGGGCTGCGTGCAGGCTCTCCACGCCTCCAGCTCTTCGGACAGGCGCTCGATGGTCAAAGGCACGGACACCTCCCGACGTTTCAACAGCTGGCTGCGGCGTGAGAAAGAAATAACAGCTGGCATCTCAGACTAAGACACCAGGAAAGCAAACAAACAGCTGCAATTGTAGATTTCACAGCTATTGTTCAAAAATCCATGTGTATACCTGAGTGTGTGTGTGTGCGTGTGTGTGTGTGTGCGCGCGCGCGTGCCTGCTCACTGTGTAGTTAGCCTGTAAGTGCTGGCGAGTCATGGATGGTCCCCAGCTGTGGGCTGGGTGACAGCCTGAGGAGGGAGGGACGGATACATGAGCTGCATAATGCAGGGAGGACGGTTCGAGAAGCCAAACTCTGCTGTCTGATGGCCACGCACGGCTACTGTAGGGCAGTGTGTCTGCACTAACATGGATGTTGGGAGTAAGAAAGCACGCGGGAGCAGTCGGACAATGTCAGCTGGTGGGGAGGAGGGGACGCGGCTGCGTGCTTTAAGACAGAGCTGGGCCAAGGGGCAGGGCCCGGCGACGCAGGACCCACCCGTCCTCACGGAGTGACACAGCGCAGGCTCAGCGGATAAACGGGCGCGTGTGGCAGTACTGGGGACACCGCTCAGTGAAGAACCCCCTCCTCTCCCGGCAGCAGGGGTGCCCTACCTCGTGTACTCATAGAGCGCGGGGACGATGCTCGCGTACTGCCTCCTGGCGGCCAGCAGCGCGCCCGCGTAGCCACTCAGTATGAGCAGCTCGTTCCGCGCTCTGCGGGGGAAGATGGTTCGGTTTAAGAATCCCAGTGAAGTCTAGGGCATCATTCTCATCTGTAGTTACTGTACTTGTGTCTGTTTTAATGGGTGACACTGACAGCAAACTCTGTTTAGAACATTTTCTGAACTCGAGGGTGCTGCCTTCACCAGGCAACTCAGCCAGGCGTCGTGCTCTGACAAATTCACAAATTTGTCAAAACACAGGTCTTCAACGTTATCTCACTCTCGCCTTCTTGTTTTTCTCGGTTGCTCCGCTGCTTCTTCATGCGCTCGCTTCCTCGGGAGCTGCCGGGTCCGAGTAGGAATCCCTGTCACACGGACTCTCACCCACAACCTTCCTGCCTGGGATCTGCCACGCGTGCAGACATGGCTTCACCGTCCCACACGGGCATCAAGCAAAAGGGGCCCAGGCCTCCATCACAGATTATCCACAGTCTCGGGACCTCAGCCACATGGAACAGTGACCTTGAACAAGGGGTGGGGGGACCTCTGGCCCGAGGGCCGCGTAAGGCCCGTGAAATCATCTGGTCTGGCCCTGCCAAGGCATGAGGGGTGAGCTAATGATATGTTTGACCAAATAGAGCAGGCTAGTTTTTAAGTTGATAACTTTGTGTGGCCCAAGAATGATGTTGTGAATATCCAACTGGCCCTCAGCAGAGAAGGTTCCCCACCCCTGCCTTAACTGCCTTAAATGACACGTGTTTCTGGGGGCGGCGTCCACCTTTGACGTCCTAGCGCTTTCACTTCTTCCCCAACCCAGCATGCTTTGCACACACAGAGAGTTAACAGATAAGACCACCAGTTTCTCAGGACTGTGAGGTCCAAAACCACCCAAAAGCTTTAAATTAGCCCCATTTGAACCTGGTGTGTATGTGTGTATGTGTGTGTACATACCTATATAAACATACAAGCACTATTAGTAAAGGAGCCCACTAAGATTTATGATTCCTGGTTCAAACTGACCTCTGCACTTTTTCTTAAGATGACAACAGATAAAAACATAATTTTTTCGACATGTCCTTCTACCTGTCCAAGACGATCTTAGTTCTTGATCTAAACACCAAAACTCGCAGAGCCCCCGTGAAACACCACGTGGCTGGAGTGATGGGTTCTGGGGAAAGGTACTCACTCGGTACACGTGGGCAGGAGTAACTTCTCCGTCTGAATGTAACTCAGCAGGTCAAGAACGGGGTGAATGGCATCCAAAGTCCAATCGGAACTACTGATGTGTTCTGGCAAAACAGAACAAAATGAAGAGTCTCTAAGTAGCAGCGTTCATGTTTCACCCACTGTTGAGCCCATGCGATCAGCTCCCTTCTGGTGAGTCCTATCTGTCCCTGGGATCAGATCACAGGTATTCATTCACCCACCCACCCTCTCTCAGGCCCCACCCAGATGGTCAGCAGTGTCTTTCCTTTCTCAAGGTAGGGTGGCTAGTGCTTGATGTGAAAGCTTTTTAGCAGCATGAATGAAAATATGAGGTAAATGAGCAGATTTTAAATGTCTCTACCAACTAAACACTCACCTTTGACGAAGTCAACACCAACAGGAAGGGCTTTTTCAGGTTCTTGACTTAACAAGTAATACTTTACAGCTTCAAACACATTGCCGTCTGCGTGCGCTGTCTCCGCCAACTGCATACATTCTCCTACGGGGGGCAGCTTGCACTAGAAAATCATCGGGTTGAGATCAACATCACCAAAATGTGCAGAGATAAAAGTAACAGTATAAGTACTAAATAAGCTTCATATTTATTCCTTATGAAAGTTACTCAAAATAGATGTGCATAAAATAACTTATACTAAAATGTATTTATAAAGCTATCTTGAAGGTGTAATAATAATAGTGATAATAATTAATAATAATAAATAGGACGTTACCCAAGAGTCAGTGGTGTTTACCACCCATCACCTAATAAAAGAGGTGGAAGTGAATTGCCTTGGTTGTGATATTGGGACTGGTGCCTGCAGCTGTAACTTAGGAAAAAATGCTGAGATGGTCATTTTAGAACAAATATGCTGACCATTGTAAAGAGCTACTGTACACAATACAGTAATTTCATGTGGCCTCTGAGACAAAGCAGCTTCATTTCAATGATTGTACAAGCTCTACAAGTTTTAGCTTTGCCGTCCGGAAATCCTCCACTGTGTGGGGTTGGAGCCCATGGAATGTCATCACTGTGGCATGAGAAGCAGTACTACTCATGGTCTCCATTTTTAAAAATCTGGTTAAAACCCAGTCTATTCCTCCTGCAGGTGAGTTCTGCTTCCATAACGAGGCAGGAATTACGTTATCTCCTGGATCAAATTCCAATAATGCCCATGGTTGGTTCAGTTAAATTGTTGAATGTGTTGGTTAGTGTCTGAGTGACACTGACAAACAGTTTGATGCTCTGGCTCCCACCACTCTGGCCACCCCTGCAATGAGCTGCCACAGCAAGAAATGGTTTGTGTTCTGACTCCGGAAAGTGTGCCTCACCCCCGTGAGGTCACCTGTCCCTTCTCCTGGGGTACCTGCCACCCTCTTCCCCTCACTTTTCTCTTATATCCCCTTAAGTGACCGAAAAGGTTTATTCAATTCACTTACTTACTAATGCATTTATTCAATAGTTTCTGTTGTTTAAAAATTAGATATATTTAACATTACAGATCACTCAACCTCTCAGAAAAATCACCACAAACTACAATACAGGAGCTCTCATGTGTATGACATCTCCTATTGTTTCCTATCTCTACTCAGTAAACAACAGTTATTTATTGGGCAACTCCTATGTGCGTGGTACTGTGCCTGGCTAGATTAAAAAAAGGCTTCTTCACTTTGAGGAACGCTCAAAGAGCGGAGGGGATGAACCCCTTGGACGCCATCAGCGTCTACAGAGGCAGGAGGCGGACCTGCCCCACACGCCACCCGCATCTATAGCCGCAAACCTCGCGTATCAACTCTGGTTGCCCAATTTTACAATCAGACTTGCTGGTGACGTCTCTGGGTTTGTAAAGAAGATCATGTAACTTAAATTTGTAAATATTCCAGCGCATATGGAAGAAAAAGGGATGGTTTCCGTTTTAGACGCGTGGCAGTTAACTGGTAAAAACAGTGGTCCCCATTTAAATTTCTCACTCAAATAGGATAGGACAAGAGGAGTAAGGTGATCACCCCTGTAATTCTTGTTGAATCTTAAAGTTCTGGAAGTTGTGTAAGTAACATAATATTTGAATATATAATTGTCTGTACTACTTGTGAAGTTGTCCAGCTAGTCGCTTCTTCACACATTCTAACCAGTCTCTCTGAAGTGTTATTAACAGAGTCTGACGATACAGTAATTGTGTTCTCTAGAACGTGCGTGCGGTGAAAAGACTTGGTGGAGACCTTCCCGCCCCTCTGGCCCATCTTTAACGGCTGTGATCGCAGCCAGGGGCTAATCTCCCTAAGCCTCCTGGGCCAAGGACATGCCCGTGTGCAGTAAGACACTGCGCAGCCACGTAAAGCGCAACCGAAAACAGCATCCCTCTCCCTTCCATGTGCATCGATTTCCACCGAAAATAATTTTCATTTGTTATGTTTATGAGCAAAGCACAGCTCATTTATAAAGCGAGTCAGGGAAGACAAAGCGTATAAGGAAGTTAAAGTCACTCAGCTCACAACCCATTGGTAACTCTCAACATTTATCTTTTCACAAGTATTTTCTCTGATATCACTCTCACAAACACTCATACTCTCACAAACACACACATTCACACACACACACTCTCATACTCACACAGACACACTCACAAACACACACACACTCTCACACTCACACAGACACCACAGACACACACACACACACACACACACACACACACTTGGTTTATCTATATTAACACAATACTCAGTAAGTGCCCATTATTGAATGAATAGGGCCACTCACGCTGGGGGGAACATCAAGGTTCATATAAATAAAAAATCTTTGTTATTTTTAGAGTTGAAAGTGAGAACATTTTTTACTTTTATCTTTTTCTCAAAAGAACTATATGTATCTTCTTAAATATGCTGTGTAGTCATTTTCAAAATGAAAATCACGTTGGCATGTGCGTAGTGTCATAATCTGCTCTTCACTTGTTTTACAGCGGACTGATGTCAAGAAAAACAGAACTTCAAGATCTTTTTAATGCATTAGTAGCACTAACATACAGAAATGTCCTACAAGCTATATAAACATATAACCTCCCTATTGTGGAACACTTGGGTTGTTTTATATATAATCTTGGTACATAAATTCCTATATTCTGCAAAGGAGCATTCTTTTAAAGCGCTTAAGAAAAATGCATGCAAATTTCATTATACGTTATCAATTCTTTTAAAGGCCTTAAACTGTCTACTTTTAAAAGTTGGCATCCATGCACCTTGAGTGCAGTGGGGAGCAGTGGGGGCGAGGACAGGCATTGAGGCTGGTGGTCTCGCCCACCGTTCACCCATTTAGGCAACAGCTTCCTTCCCTCCTCTGTGCTTTCTTTATGCGATAGGAACAAAACCCCCTGCTTTTCAGGGTTTCGTGAGGACAGAGTAAAATATAAATACATGTGAACATCTAGAAGAGTTCCAAGCACAGGGCAGAAGCTCAGTAACAGTTACTTCTTAGGATCGTCTTTGTTGTATATGTACAAGGGCCCAGGGAGACCATATCTTTGCTTCTCTGTTTGTATCTCAATCCCTGAACCTGAAATGAGTTAAGTCACGGTGCTGCGTCCCCAACTACCTTCTCTCGGAGATCGCTCATCTCCTCCTCGCAGCCGGGGTAGAAGGCACAGAGCTTCACCAGCTGAAGTTCATTATCGGGAATCATCCGGAGCAGATCGGCTGCCAAATTCCTGGCCACATAACAAAAGGGGAAACGCCCATGAACACAAAACTCCACACACAACACGAGAACTGAGTCCGAGGAAGGAGGCTCAGGGTACCTCCCACGCTGTCTTACCTTCACAACAGCACCAACCTCCCGCTTAACCATGCTGCTCTCAGCACGGATTCCAGGAACCAAAGGGCGTGGAGGAAAAATGTGTGATGAGATTCCTAAATAGTTATTTTTAAAAATATGTTCTTATTGATTTCGGAGAGAGGAAGGGAAAGCGGGAGAGTCATGGACCGGCCGCCTCCTGCACGCCCCTGCTGGGGATCGAGCCTGCCACCCAGGCATGTGCCCTGACCTGGGAATCAAACCCTGACCTCCTGGTTCAAGGGTCAACGCTCAACCACTGAGTAGCACCGGCCAGGCTCTAAATAGTTTTTAAAGCTCTAAACGGAGTCTTCACATGTTCACAATGGATTCTGTCACTGTATAATTGCCTAATCACACTGAGTTGAATTAGATCTGTGCTTTGGAATGAATGACAGACTGTGAAGTGAATGCTCACCAGCCATGGACAGGGTGTCCTCATTGGAGTACGTAGGTTACATTTGGAAGCTGGGCATCCTGCCTATCTGTTAAACATTAGGTGGAAGTCACACACAAATGCAATTTTCTCATTTACATTTTTAGAGATGCGATCAATGGAATAAATCACTTAAAACTAAGGTGTGAAAGAAATTGCATATACAGCAGCTTTACATTAAAAATACGTTTTTTGCCCAGCTGGTGTGGCTCAGTGATTGAGCACTGACCTATGAACCAGGAGGTCACGGTTTGATTTCTGGTCAGGGCACATGCACAGGTTGTGGGCTTGATCCACAGTAGGGGGTGTGCAGGAGGCAGCCAATCAATGATTCTCTTTCATCATGGATGTTTCTTGCTCCCTCTCCCTCCCTCTTTCTGAAATCAATAAAAATATATTCAAAGAAATAAAAAAGTATTTTTTATAAAATTCTTTTCTAAAATCACTAGATGGAGAGTTTTTGGTTGCATGCATCGTAACTGAGAAAACACTAATTATCATAGTTTGAGATGTTATTATTCAGCTTTCAAGAAACGGATAAACATTCAGCATGACTTCAGTAGAGGCGATACCTCAAGTGTGAATTAGGAAGGTGTGCTGTGGACTGAGACAACCCCCCTTCACCTCTGTGCGAAGCCTTCGGGAAATCTAGATCGGCCATTAATGTGAATGAGCTATTTTTAAAAACATTAAGAGATATTTAATCAAGAATATAGGGAGCATAGAATAGAGATAATTTGTTGCGTCTCATTTTCTATTATCATTGCAGAGGTAAATCTTTAAATGTGTTTACAATTTCCAAATTAGAGTAATTCATCTGTTCTTGCTAAAATTATGAATGACTTTGTTTTCTGACACTAACATTCAATTTGCTTAGCTGAATCCGCTATTATTTTATATTGTAGAGAGCCACTGTTCACTTATTATACACCTCTAAGTATAAAATCACAAGTGCTTTGTGCCTAGGTTATAGGAACTTTTGTCATTCCTCTGTGTTTAGGTTTTATGTGCTATAAATTGTGGAAATAAATTGGCATTCTGTAAGACAAAGTGAAAACAGTTAATGATAATTTCTTAATATAGAGTTGGTGTCCCAATATTATAGAATATAAATATTTAATTAAGCAGCTTTTATAAAAGTAGATGATACCTGTATTCATCGGATGGAAAGCTAGAAAAAAACAATTCTGGATATGAATACCATAGACAGGCAATGAGAACCAACCAGCAGCAAACTTTAACCAGCAAACACAGACATGTGAAGGATTTTTGGTTTATGAAGTTACACACATTCTATTGAAACTATGCTGCTATCTTAATTTTTCTTTAAAATTTGTGGAGCTCTACTAGCCATTGGACTTACAGATCTCCCTTCCTCCGCGAATAACTGATCAGCATCATCTATTTCGGAATTTGAACTGTGCCCTGGTTTTCGGCACACATATCTACGTATCGATGGGTATATAAAGGAAGTACTTCTGGGGGAGTTACAGGGAAATAGACGTTTGCTTTATATTAAAAGCACCTAAGATATATAGTCAGCTGAAAGATTTTTAAAACTCTTTTAAATTCAGAATCTATTCCTGTTTGCCTTTTTTTTTTTGCTTTCACATAAACACACACACACACACACACACCCACACACACACACAAACCACATTTCCTTAGATTGGGTGCTGACTTTACATGGAGGCAGTCACCTCTCAGAACAGGCCTCATGCTTTGGGATGGGTCTGAGGGAAGCCATGGCGATGAGGTGACTGACCACTGCAGCTCTCGACTGAGGGAGACCTGGGTCTCTCAAAGGGGCAGCATTGCATACACTGATGCGGGGGGGCCACGGCGTGCTGGCAAAGAACAGCTCTGGGATGCCCGGCTCACTCTAGAGCTCTCACGTGTGGGCAGAAAGGATAGTGGACAGTGTTGCCTGAGTCAGCCCCCACAGGAGGCAGAACTGTGTAATGGCTGCTGCAGTTTGCATGTGTGTGCCCCAAACTCACACGTGGAAACCAAACCCTCAAGGAGATGGTACTTGGAGGTCAGGCCTTGGAAAGTGCTCAGGTCAGCGGGGCAGAGCTGGCATGAACAGGGCTGGTGCCGTCGTAGACAAGGCCACAGAGAGCCACCCTCCCCATGGGACACAATGGAAGATGCCAACTGTTAATCAGGAGGCCAGCTCCATGGACACCTAATCCGCAAGCGCCTGGATCTTGAAGGTCTCAGCTTCCAGAACCGTGAGAAACGCATTTCTGTTGTCTATGAGCCGCCAGAGTGTTTGTTACAGCAGCTGTACTGACTGAGACCCTAGGTAAGAGTGCACGCTTTGGAGACCGTTCATGTGGCCTTGAATCCTGGCTCTGACCACTCACTGAGGCCTGAGGTGGATCTGAGAGTTCATCTTAAGAGTGGCGTGTGTGCAAGGGGTGGACAGCTGGGAGAGGTCACGGTGGACAGCGGGGAGAGGTCAGGGTGGACAGTGGGGAGAGGTCACGATGGACAGCGGGGAGAGGTCATGGTCCTGGCAAACAAGCTTATCCAGAACGTCTCGAGGTGCTAAGTAACTTGGTGAGAGAGAAGATTAAAGTCTAAACCAGGGGTGGGCAAACTTCTTGACTCGAGGGCCACAATGGGTTCTTAAACTGGACCGGAGGGCCGGAACAAAAGCATGGATGGAGTGTTTGTGTGAACTAATATAAATTCACAGTAAACATCATTACATAAAAGGGTACGGTCTTTTTTTTCAATAGTTTTATTCACTTCAAACGGGCGGATCCGGCCCGTGGGCCGTAGTTTGCCCACGGCTGGGCTAAAACCATCTTTATTCAACACGTACCTTCTGAGTGACAGCATCCCCCACATCTTTCCTAACGTTCCTCCCTGGTGAAGGGCTGTCGGCCCTGAGGACGGGGCTCTGCAGAGGTGAGTGGGAACCCACTGGACCGGGAGGCCCAGGTCGCCCCACCACTTCCCAGGGTCTGTCCCTGAAAGCGTGGCCGAGTTCGGGGCAATGGCCTGTGCCAAGTCCCCGGTAAACCACCTTAGTCATTACTCTCCATTGGAAAAGTGACCTTATTTTCCAAACCTGAAACCAAGACACAAGATCTGACAAGGAGCAGGGATGCAGAATTTGACATGTGGGAATGTGTGGTCCTGATAATCTTAAGATGCACACATTACTGTCTCCTGATGCTTTATGGGCTTGGAGTTCTATGGAATTACAGCTGGGCTATTCAGGATGGGCCACGGTAGATTTCATTACACGCCCGTTACTTCATTCTCACACCCCCTTTCCTCTCACAATCTTATCTTTTATTAAAAAAGGAGACCCTGTTCTCAAAAAAGGTGCTTTCTGATATTTGACCAATACAAAGAATGTCTGTGGTAGGTTTTTATAAGTATTCATTACCAGATTAAGTACATTTCTTTTTTATTCCTAATTTAAGAGATTTTATTACTATTATTATATACCAATACTGACTGTTATCAAATGACTTTCTGTATCTTTCTGACAATAATATGATTTTTCTATGGTATTCCATTAATGTGATAAATTATATTAATTGTATTTCTAAAGTTATCCAACTTTATTTCTCTGGTATAAAGGCAAGTTGCTTGTGATCCTTTTATATAGGCCTGACTTTGGCTAGCTAAGTATTTGGGGTTTTTTTGCGTCCATGTTCATGAGTGAGATTCTCTGGCAGTTTTTCTTTTTGTACTGTCCTCATCCAGTTTAGGTATCAACTGTATGTTAGCTTCTGATAATAAGAAAAAAATAGGATACCCTGTATATCCCAACACATGATCAAATGTGACTTGCAAGACTGAAGAGGCGCATTCCATCACCATACAATTCTTGCATTTAGGAGCTCTTACCACATAGGGATCATCATGCATTTTCTGGCCAACAATTCCAGGGCGTAGTGGGTGGCTGGGGCGGCCGACTCGCCCAGGACCGTGCCCACGCAGACCGCCAACTCCAGCTCGTTCCCGCGGAGCAGGGATGCCATGGCCAGCTTGCCAGGGAGAAACAATGTCCGCAGGGTCAGAGACGCACAGGGGGCAGGGGCACCGCTCCCGCCCAGCTCAGGAAGCAGACCGGGTGCATCAGCCAACACTCAGGCATTCTTATAAAATCCCGCCGCACTATTTCTACCCAGGACGTGGGGGGGTGACGGCAATGTCAAGCGGAAAAGCTGATAAAGGGACACACAGGGAATACTCTCTAAGGTTAGAAGTTTAGAAGTTAGAGCGCTTGCTCATATCTTTGTAATTAACAACCGTCTCTCTGCAATGTCCTCAATATGTCCTTCAGTTTCTATCAGAAAAAAAGGTAAATTATTTTTTAAATGTATTTTTATTGATTTCATAAAGGAAGGGAGGGGGAGAGAGAGATAGAAACATCAATGATGAGAGAGAATCACTGATCGGCTGCCTCCTACATGCCCCACACTGAGGATCAAGCCCTCAACCCAGGCATGAGCCCTGACCGGGGATCGAACCATGACCTCCTGGTTCATAGGTCAATGCTCAACCACTGAGCCACCTGGCAGGGCAAAAGTGTCAGTTCTTAAAAGCTTCCTAAGAAGTGTCCGATGAGTATCAATTATCCCAGGAAGGCCGTGTTCTAGGAGCCAGGAGCCCCAAGCCTGCATCTTTCCTTAGGATTTCCCTGGTTCCATTAGTGGGTCCAGTGGGAAACACCCCAACAGTATAACTGGCAAAGAACATACTGAAGTAAAATAAGATCTTTCAAATGTCAGGAATGGAGTGCCAGTGCAGCAACTTCCCCTTTCCCACCCCCTGCTCCTCACCTATGTGAGATACTTCGAGCCAGCTGTGATAGAAATTTAAAATGGAAGGACAGATCCCAGGGCCTGCGCAGTGCCACCCTCGGCTAGGAAAGCATGCAGACCCGGATATGACTCAGAAGTCAGCCTGCTGTCCCTCAGACACCCGCCCTTCCCCTCACATGCTCCCGCACCCCACTGTACCTCCACATCGTCCACGGCCAGGTGGCAGCAGGCGGCCCGCACCGCCCGGCCTCCCTGGAAGTGCCACTCCGCCAGCTGCGCGCTCGCCGTGTGCAGGAGCCTCGGGAGAAGAGGAGGGGAGGATAGGGGGACATGCTATATCAGCAGGCGCCCCAGGAAGGGAGCTGATGCCCTTACCACAGGCTGCTGCGCGGATCGGAGGGACCTCACCGGACACCGGGACTTAGGTAGAAGGCCGGACTTGGGGGAAATCAGGACAGCAGTCTTTCTTAGCAGACGAGCTGGTGAGTCCCCCAAATGTCAGGAAAAAAGCCTAATTTTCAAAACTTGCCACCCCTCGTGGAATGAGTTGAGACTCGGCCGCAGGGGGCAGTTAACCTGTGGAGAGCTGCAGGCGGAACCCTCACTTTCCAAGGTTTGGGTGGTGACGGGCCGTGGGAAGTGTGTGTGTTAGGTCTGCAAGAGCAGGAGTGGGATGGCCGAGGGCAGCCAAGAACCAGGAGGAAACGCTGGTCCCAACACATCACTGCCCAACGTTTAAGGCCCTTTTACCCGGTCAGTGTCCTAAACGTTCCAATGGCCTATGTTCTAGGGCGAAATGGGAGCCGAGAGAAGAGGCCGGGAAGGTGGGCAACTAGATTTGGAAAAGGGAAAGACTCTGGAGAACTCTAGTTCCCTTTCTTTTGCAAACGCAACTCTGGATTTCTTCTCTGCAAGAGGCTGAAATGCTACCCCAGACGCTAACCCTGGGGCCACGGGTGATGAGCAATGTCACCGGGACCCGGTCCGCACTGACTGCACAAGGAGCATAGTGGCCCCACACAGCCCTTCCCCGCGGGCTGCCGCAGCCTTCGGACTCGGGTGCTGGCCTTGCAGTCTCCACACTGAAACCCCTTCGCCTTCCTGGAAGCTAAAGGGCGTCTAGGCCGCCCCCACGTGGCTGGCATGTCCCTATGCCCCTGGGGTCGGACACTGCCGTAGACCTGGATCCTGGTGGGACATGCAGGGGGACCTGAGCCTGCCACGTCCTGTGTGTGCAAAGGAAGACGGGCCACGGGGCCCTGAAATATGCCGAGAGGGAAACCAGCCATAGAAACCTATGACCCCAACACAGCGCCGCCACTCACCCAGTGAAGTCCTCCCTGCGGGCATCCTCAGGACCGGAGGCTCCGTCGGGGGTGGGGACGTGGCAGGTTTGCATGTTTCCCTCACACGCAGCCTGGGATGGAACGAAAACTTTCATCACTCTTTTTTTTAAAAAATTAATCTTTATTGTTGAAAGTATTACCATGTCCCCTTCTTTCCCCCACTGAGCCCCTCCTCTCACTCCCTACTCCTCCCCAGGCCTTCACCGCAATATTCCTTTGTGTGTGTGTGTGTGTTAATCCTCATCGAAGGATATTTTTTGCCCATTGATTTTTAGGGAGTGGGGGGAGACGGGGGAGAGAGAGAGAGAGAGAGAAACATCAATGTGAGAGAGACACATAGATTGGTTGCTTCCCTTACCCACCCCAGTTGGGGCCAGGGGTCCAGCCTGCAACCGTGGTCTGTGCCCTTGACCAGAATGGAACCCATGACCCTCAGTCCCAGGGCCGATGCTCTCACCACCGGCTAGGGCACACACCATTACTTTAATTAATCTTTAGCTCACTGTTGGTAAGTGACACATTTCAGATTAGTATTTTGAACAAAGGATACCTAAGTCATGTTTGAAATTTATACCATAATTTGGAGCCACCTTAGAATTTGAAAAAAAAACCCATAAAAACCACAAACAGGTGAACTCCGTTGTATGAACGTGAAGCTTCAGTGCTTGGTTACCAGGGAAAGCTGGCCGAGCTCATGCAACGTTCAGCAGAGAACAAAGGCTCCGAGTTCAGAGAAGCGTGAGTGTGAGGACCTAAAACGAGGTCAGTGTGACCACGGCACAGACCCTGGCCTTCTCTGACTCTGTCAGGACGGCGATCAGTCTACAGGACCCTCTCCCTTCCACGCCCGCTCTCCAAGGTGCGCAGCGTGACTGCACCTGTACCTGGGCCACAAGCAGAGCTTCTGTAAGCTGGCCCCGGGCCATGAAAAAGCGGACCAGTTTTCTCACATCCCCAACGGCGATGCAGTATGGGATGGCGTCGTCCTTATCGTCCTGGATTAGCTGGTCGGCTCTCCTAATGAAAGGAGAATAATTTCTCTTTTTACAACACAGTCATTTCAAGGTTCTCGGGTGGACTGAGCTTTTCTGAAATATCTAAACTTGGAGGCAGATTTCATAAAGCTTTTTTGCATATCACTTTTTTTAAAAGACAGATGTTACGATCAAATCATAGAAGACAAAAACTTTTAGAAATAATATTTTTTCCCTTCGACCACTACATATAGTCATATTTTAAATGTACTGACCAGGCAGGTCTTAAAATTAGTGCAGCTTATCTATTTGCACGAGCGACATATTTTTCTGAAGGTCAACTAGATAGACTAGACATGGCACCATGGCAGATCTGCTCTCGACTGGATTAACAAATGTGTGTCTGCTTTGTCAAAGAGAATTTTAAATGGTACCGTGAACACAATGATGAATAGAGAGCCTCTAAATGCCACTTGCTTAAAAGTCATTAAAAAGACTGATGCAAGAACATATCGATAATGAAAGGTGGGGTACTGTAAGTGACCCAGGAATGTTCCAGACAGGTGAAGGGGGTGGGGGATCCTGACGCCAAAGATTACGAAGGGTACCTGTGGGTCTCTCTGTCTCTATTGTATCCACGTCTGTCTGTCTCTGCTTCTCTTTGCCTACCGTCATCCCAGGTACTTTCTCAAAGGCCAGCCTAGATCCTTCCACTCGTAGTGTTTAACCTGCTTTGTTGAGCACAAATCTGGCTTATCTAACTTGTGTTGGCATTTGCACTAAATTGCATTTCGATGGCCAATCTTTGAGCAGGGGCAGTAGATGCATTTTATGTTGTTTTTCCAGCTCACCTTCCACCATCCCCAATGTACAGGGTCGCTGGGGTTCCTCTCAACAGCTCTCTTGATACCACGTGACCCTGACTCCCTTGTTACAGCTGATTAGAAACAGTATTCTCCCCCTTGGCATTTGGAACTAGGAAGAGACGGCCAATCAAGCTCAATGGTCGTGTCTATAGAACATAGACTTGGGAGCCTTGGGGAGAGAGATCATTTCCCGGCCACCATGTGAACCATGGAGCAGGGAAAATCTGGTGTCAGTTTTCAAAGATAAATGAAAAAGAGCTTTTGCTGAGGTTAAGACAAAACTGTTTTGAGGAATAAACGTCCTCAGCTAACCTGACCTCCTAAGGCTTCGGTGGGAGGAGTAGCGCTCAGGACCATAGGGAGGACCCGAGAATTCCTTGGATCTTGGACCTTAGGGGAGGGAGCCACTAGCGGAGGCGGGGCTGCCTGCTGCTGAGCTCACAGCTGGGAGAGCAGGTGCTGGGGACCCTGCCTCCATGGCCAATGCGTTACTCCCGTCGTGCTCCAGGCTTCACGTCCCAGTTCCGGAGCCAGAGGTCTGACATCAGGTCACTGGCAGGGGTGGTTCCTGCGAGGGCTCTGAGAAGGAATCAGATCCACGCCTCCTCCCAGCACCCGGTGGGGGCCAGCAGTCCTTGGCTTGCAGACACATCACTCCAACCTCTGCCTGTCTTCACACGGCATTGTTCTTGCGTGTCCCTGTGCCCAAATTCCCCTCTTTTTATAAGGAATGGGAGGTGCAATTCAATTTTATTACAAATCATGTACCATGAAATATAAATGAAAAGGTTTTATTTTTAATGCCAGATATAAAGTAAATACTCATCAAACAGTATTCTATAGGCCTAGCTCAGTGATTAACACATAATAAGCACTAAATAAATATTTGTTGAGCGAATGAATGAATGAATGGAGAATAGTCTTATGTTGCAAGTTAAAATGTGTCCCCCAAAAAGATATGTTGACATTCTGACCCATGGTTTCTGTGAATGTTACCTTATTTGGAAATAGGGTGTCAATGTAATTAATTACAATAGGGTTATAGTGGGCTAGGGGTGAAGACAGACCCTAAATATGATATGGGTCATGTCCTTATAAAAAGAGGGGAATTTGGGCACAGGGACACGCAAGAACAATGCCGTGTGAAGACAGGCAGAGGTTGGAGTGATGTGTCTGCAAGCCAAGGACTGCTGGCCCCCACCGGGTGCTGGGAGGAGGCGTGGATCTGATTCTTTCTCAGAGCCCTCGCAGGAACCACCCCTGCCAGTGACCTGATGTCAGACCTCTGGCTCCGGAACTGGGACGGAATGCATTTCCGTTGTTCCAAACCCCCTCGCTTGTGGTGCGTTGTTATGGCAGCCCTAGAAAGCGAATACATCTTAGAAAAAAAATCTTGTTTATGACATTCGTAAGCAAGGACACCTAGTTAAGCTTGGTTGGTGTTGACACTCTCCTTGACCACCTGCTCCTCCCTAAGTTCCCTGGAGAGGAAAAGGTGGGGATGAGTGTCTGCTGAGAGAGTTTCTGAGATTACAGAGGAAGCATTCCACAAACATCTGGGAACCTTCAGAAAATCTCACCACTTACCTTTCAATAGCAACACAGCCACCAGTGAGCATGTTTATGGACCTGTCATTTCATCCACTGACATGGGAAATTGGCCTTCCAATTACTTTATCAGATGTCAGGTCAAACATAAGAGCAGCAAAATGACTTGTAACCAATTAGTTTATTGTGTCAGAAGACATGGAATTCAGTTATTATTTAAAAGAACATAAAGTATAAATCTCACAAGCTGCCGTCCTCTTCACCTGTTGTTCCCATGCTAACATATTTGGAAGGGCTCTGGGACACCGACGGCCTTACCTCTGCGTTAACTTCCTCCAGTACTTCACCGAGACGCCTGGTGCCACGGACAAGGCTTTGTCCCACTGCAGCAGGGGGAGAAGAGCAGAAACACAGCGTTCTGACGCAAAGTCTCACGCCCAGCAGACTTGTTCTTTAATGAACTTGTATTTATGAAACAAGATTTTAGAGTGTATTTAGAGTGTGAGCATTTCCAGGATTACTTTTCCATTCTATCTCATCCATCCCACAGAGTATAAATATTACTATATCCTATATAATAAAAGCCTAATATGCTAATTAGACCAGACATCCTTCCAGATGACCTTCCTGATGAAGCCAGGGCTGCAATGAAAGTCTGGGTCTTGGGTGCCAGAGGAAAGCCAGTGCCAACATCCAGGGGAAGGAAGGCCTACTCTTGCACCATTTTCATGCATTAGGCCTCTAGTCTATAATAATAAAAGCTTAATATGCTAATTAGACCAGACAGCCAAATGACCTTCCGGACAAATGTCCTTCTGGACAACCTTCTGGATGAAGGCAGGGTATGAGGACCTAGGCAAGCCACCACAGCTATGAGGGCCGAGTCCCTTGCACAAATTTCATGCATCAAACCTCTAGTTTTAAAATGAATGACATGTAAATTGTATTATTTAGCAGGGAAAATCCCAAACTAGTATTAGACAGAGAGACAAGAGCTAGGAAGAGGGGGAGGAAGACAGAAAGAAGGTGATAGTGGGGGAGGGATAGTAACTAGGGTTTTTAGTTTGAAAAATATATAACTCATCGTCCAACACAACACCAGAGTAATTTGTTCTGTGGTATTTTATGTTCTACATTCAAAATAATTTTCACTGAGATGTTATTTCACTGTTATGTTTAACAAGACCAAAGCCTTCCCTCACTTTCAGGCCTGGTGTTTCTTTTGATGTCTCTTTCCCTATTCATTTTTATAAATTATATTTATTGTAAATTCTTCCTTTACAATTGGTAACACCAGTCTTCATATTGAAATATTAGGCTGCTAATAAAGAAGCTCATTGCTCAACCACGGCTGACTGTGACTGTGATTTAAAAATACGGTGTTCAGCCCTGGCTGGTGTGGCTCAGCGGATAGAGTGTCGGCCTGCGGACTGAAGGGTCCCGGGTTCGATTCCGGTCAAGGGCACATGCCTGGGTTGCAGGCTCAATCCCCAGTAGGGGTGTGCAGGAGGCAGACTTTCAATGATTCTTTCTCATCATTGATGTTTCTATCTCTCTCTCTCTCCCTCTCCCTTCCGCTCTGAAATCAATAAAAAAAAAATATGGAGTATATTCAAGTCTGGAAGGGAAGTGAGGAAAAAATATTCTGAAAGATCACTACATAAATCAAAACTTCATTTTATTTAAAACATTTTTTAATCCTCACCCAAGGATATGTTTTTTAATTGATTTTTAGAGGGCGAGGGAGGGAGAGGAAGAGAAGCATCAATGTGAGAGACAGACATCGATCAGTTGCCTCTGAGGTATGTGCACAACAACCTAGGTGTGTGCCTTGACTGGGAACCTAACTCACGACCTTTCCCGTGCACGGGATGATACTCCAACCAACGGAGCCACCAGACAGAGTGCAAAATTTCGTTTTAATGAAGGCTTTTCAAAACAGAGCTCTACTGCAATTAAAGCTATAAACTCGGTAATTAGCCTACAATTAATGTAAAAATCAGGTAATTTTATTTTATTTTTTTAATATATTTTATTGATTTTTTTACAGAGAGGAAGGGAGAGGGATAGAGAGCTAGAAACATCGATGGGAGAGAAACATCGATCAGCTGCCTCTCGCACACCTCCTACTGGGGATGTGCCCGCAACCAAGGTACATGCCCTTGACCGGAATCGAACCCGGGACCTCTCAGTCCGCAGGCTGATGCTCTATCCACTGACCCAAACCAGTCAGGGCAATCAGGTAATTTTAAATATATAATTTATAATCATGTTACCTAAGAAAGGGAATTTAAGTATGTTTAAAGGGAAATTTAACTACACTCTAATAGGAAGAAATGGAAAAAAGAAGTTGAAATGTAGATTAAATTAATGTCACCAAGCTCTTTCAATAAAAACAGGTCTTGTAAGTGAAAAGATTAAATGCTTTTCTAACCTCATAGTACTAGCCTTGCAGGAATAAGCGATCTGTAAGGAGGTGATGATGAACAATTGTAAGGACACCCATATTTCTAAAGGATTTTAAGCACAGTTTCTAGATCATTAGTCTATCGATAAAACTGCACCTGAGTAAAGGATCTTTAATTAAATTTGAATTAAATATAGTTTTAAATTATATATACCAAAATAAAAAATTCATAAAGATAAAGAATTATACTGTTCTATCAAAATTTATTTATTTTCTCTTTGGCTTTTGATAGATACTATTCTTTCTAGTAGTGCCCTGTTAAAAAAGTAACTTTTAGGTCATATCTGTACTTCTTCAGAAGTAAAACCTTTACACTGCTCCTAGATTAAACACTTTTTAATTTGCAGCGCCTTTCAACAATGCTTTTAAATGACACATTTTATTATTTAAGGTCAGGAAGTAATTGTCTCTAAAGTATGAAGCAATTAAAAGGTGCATTCAACTTCATCTTGACATATTTAATTAAAACTATTGCTTAGCTTTATATTATTGCTTACTCATTTTTATAAATTGTATTTACTTGTATGTTGTCATCATGGTAACTATGAAATTAATTACCTTAGACATTTAGAAAAATGATCAAGTATGAAACGAATCCACATCATCTTAGTTGTCTGTTTTTGTTTTCTGGTGGGGTGGGGGAATTTTGTTGGAGTAAATACACACGTAGGAAAATGAAAAGCTCAGTACGTTTCCACCCTGGCTACACTCATGTAACCAGCCCCCGGGTCAAGGAACAGAGCCCGCCCCCTTTTGCTCTGCCGGTCCCCGCCCACCGTCCAGTGCAGGCCCCGGTGCAGGATTTTCCCAGGGCAGCTTCATCCGAACCTCTCATGGGAACTGCTGAGCTCAGCCCTCTTTAAAATCAGGCTGTGCTATCAGATGACCCTCAGTGGGCACTCTGGCCAGTGCGGGACTGAGTTATGACAACCAGCACTCGCGAGGGAACCCACGGGGCAAGTTAGCCAACGGGGATGCTTCTTCGGGGATCAGAGTCCAGCCTGGGGCAGTGGTTCTCACACTTCCTCCTGCTCGAGAGGCCCCGGGAGGGCCTGTCAAAGCTCGGATCAGCCCGGCAGGCGTGGCTCAGTGGTTGAGTGTCCATCTATGAACCAGGAGGTCAAGATTCTCATCCCACAGGGCACAGGCCTGGGTGGTGGGCTTGATCCCCCGTGTGGGGCGTGCAGGAGGCAGCCGATCAATGACCTCTCTCATCATTGATGTTTCTCTCTCTCTCTCCCCCTCAATAAAAATATATTAAACAAAACAAAAGCTCAGGTGCCTGGCTCCCACCCAGGGTTTCTGACTGGGGCCTGGGGTGGGAAATGCGTGTCCAGCAGGTCCCCGAGCCCAGGACCCCCTGGGATGGCAGACACTTGAGGGACCGAGGACCAGCGAGATCCGGAGAAAGGCCAGCTTCACAGCCCCTAACTACCCAAGACCGCCCGCTGCTAGACTCGCGCATGTCGCCCCGCCGGCCCCTCACCTCGCCCAGCTCCACCATGAGCTCGCAGTAGCGCTGGATCTGCCCAAGCCTCAGGTGTATGTCCGCGGCCTCCTTCAGCCTCTCCTCCGTGGTCGGCGCGCCGATGCCCCCTCCGAACTTGGACATCTTGACTGTGGTCAGCTCCTGGGCTTCAGACTGCGGCGAAGAAAAGACCTTTCTCCTGAACTGGGTGACACAAGCGCGGGGGATGCACCTGCCCAAGAGCGCTCTGTGGACACGCAGCTCATCAGCACCCGGCACTGGGGAGCAGGCACTGAGAACCACACTCCCCTCTAAAGGAGGCAGCCTCGCTCACAGGGCGGTGGGGATGGAGCCTGGGGCCTGGGGTGGGTGGTACAGGCGAACTCCCACTGTCCCTAAAGCTCCGAGGTTATGGCTACAGAGGCCCCGGAGCCGGGAGGCAGTGAGGGAGAGGCAGCCGTGATGAAGAGGCATAAGATGGCCGCTGACAGAAGCTAAATTACCAGCTTCCTCGAACTGGCACCTGTACAGCCAACAGGGAACTGTGGCAGTCAGACGTGTCTAGCTGTGTGCAATTCCCTCCCTGCTGACAGGTAAGTTCCCTGCGAACCTTTCACTGCAGACCTAAGAGCTACTTCTCTTTCCGGGCCCAGGCCTGGGGTGTGGTGGGTACCGCAGATCACCAGGTGTGAGATAACCAATGCTTCTGCATTACAATTCACTACCATCAGTTTAATAAGACGTGGCTCAGAAGACAGCCTTTCAGGCCCCTGAGACCAGACCCAGCGTGGCCCCCACATCCCGTCGCCTGGTTGCAGGGTGAATGGGAAGCATTGCGAGCAGGTCCAGGTGACCTTCGGGATTTCGCAAAGTTTGACTTATGAGAACTACGGCTGCCTCCTCGGTTCTCAGGAAATTCCTGCTCTCATGGTCAGACTCTCATGCTTGGTTTTACTGAAGATTTATCTCCAACATTCACGTATATCAGTCGACTAACTCTAATTACATAAAATTTTAAAATAATCTTTATATTTTTAACTAGAGGCCCGGTGCACAACATTTGTGCACCGGGGGAGAGGAGTCCCTCAGCCAGGCCTGTGCCTTCTCACAGTCTGGGATCCCTTGGGGGATGTCTGACTGCTGGCTATCCCCAGAGGGGTTCTTGTTGCTCGCCAGCCATGAGCCCGGCTTCTGGCTGAGCGGTGCTCCCCCTGTGGGAGCACACTGACCATCAGGGGGCAGCTCCTGCATTGAGCGTCTGCCCCTGGTGGTGAGTGTGCGTCATAGCGACCAGTCATTCTGCCGTTTGGTTGATTTGCATATTAGGGTTTTATTATATAGGATAGTGAGAACGCACAACTCCTTCCTGCCAGAGCCCTCCTGGGTGCCACTGCACTCACCGTGCGGAACTTCAGCAGGTGCTTCAGGTGCATGACGCCTTTGCAGTAGTTCTGAGGAAGCAAGCTGTCATCCTGCCCTTTGATCACGGCCACCAAGTTCCACAGGTTGTCACTGCCACCTGGAGGCTAACCGTGGATGCAGAGTCAACAGCCAGAGATGTGCTCAGGAGAGAGAAACCCGCAGCACGCCGCACCTTCACACACGCAGGCACATTGGAACAGCACTAACAAGGGAACAGCCACGCCGCCTCCCACCGCCTGCGTCTGGCTTCACTTGCTTCCTCACACTGTGCAGGCATGTTCAGAGGGACGCAGGGAACCCATGACACGTGTAAACATGTGATGACTTCGTGACCACGGCTGTGACGATCCATTTTGGGGCAAAGGGAAATGCTCACACCTCATCCCTGTCATACTCACGGACAAACACTCCGAAAACCACCTGAGCTTCTTCCCACGCGGGTGTCCACCCAGCTTCTCTATTTCCTGTTTAATGTCCCTCGACACTTTGCCGCACAGCACAGGGGGTGAGCCTCGCAGGATGGCGTCATCTGGAGAACAGACATCACTCAGTGAGGAAAGACTGTCGGGAAATTTGAGTCAAAAATAAAAATCTGGCCCGACTGGTGTGGCTCAGAGGTTGAGTGTCGACCTATGAACCAGGAGGTCGCAGTTCCATTCCCAGACTGGGCACATGCCCTAGTTGTAGGCTCCATCCCCAGTAGGGGGCGTGCAGGAGGCAGCCGATCAATGATTCTCATCATTGATGTTTCTCTCTCTCTCTCCCTCTCCCTTCTCTGAAATCAATAAAAACACATTTAAAAGTAAATATATAAATAAATAAGTAAAAATACAAAGCTGCCACATGCATAGTGTCAGTACCAGTGTTCCCGATAATTTCCTTCCACGGTCTGTCCGCCAGGATGCCAATCTGTAAAGGGGTGATTAAAGGTGCCAGTGACCACAGCCTCACGGTGGAGTCCCGGGAGCAGGAGGCCATGGTGAAGGGGCGGCTCGGGTGGCACGTTAAACCTGAAGGAAGAAGAAACGGTGTGAACTGGAGTCAGCATTGGAGATATTTTTTATCTACGTGGACCTCAGCGAACGCACACAGGATTGGCGTTTTGAAGAAATGCTTCTATCTTGACTGAAAATACTGTAAGAATGGAATAACTTACTCAGCACATCCCGTGAATAATGGCTAAAGAGCGTCCCAAAATTCATGCTAGAAGTAATTTTGATAGAAAACACAGGTTTATAATTAAAAACTGTAAATTTCTTATTGATTCATAAAGTCTACAGTATAGGGTTATGTACGGAATAGCACATTGGGTAAATGGCCTCCACGGCTTTGCTGGCACATAGGCAAAATCGTGGTCTTCGTTGTCCCCGCTCCTGGGCCATCATCGGTACTTGGTAATGCTTATCAAATTGAAGGGATTGAAATCAAAGGGCAACAGATATTAGAATCTGATTCAATAAACCAAGTAAAATTAGGCTTTTATTTTTTGTTGTTGTTAATGTTCACGCAAAATTCAAATCTTGCGTGAATTTTGGGACACGCTTTATAAATGGAATAGTTATGGGAAAGCAAACAGCCTTGGATGAAAATGTTGAAATTATATCTCAGTTTATTAATACCAATGCAGCACACAGCAATCTGTGACTCCGTGGAAGTTCTAGCTACAAGGACGGGGCCCTTTTGATTTAAAATGTCCAGAAGTGCCATTCCCTCTCACGCTCAGTCCTGCGCTGCCTCAATTAAAAGGCCATTGGGCTGAAGCACATGGACACACATGGCTGGCTTAGGGCTACTTTCTTCCAGGAATCGTTTTGGCCATCGTAACTGACCTACTTAGGCCCATTAGGGTGTTGGTGCTGCAAATGAGAGTAAAGATGTGCAAAAGATAAGATATCTGATTTTCCATACCCAACTCAATAATATTAAAACACAAAACACCACTCTGCATATCCTGGCGGTAGAGGAGTGGCTGAATAAGTTATATCTACTTCATTACTGATTTCCTGTTTTATAACTTACTCCTGGACCGATGGTAAGAGAGGAAGAAAAATCCAAGCCACACATGCAAATATGTGCATGGGTGTGTGTGTGTGTGTGTGTGTAAACACAAGTACACCTGCAGGTAAAGACACCACCATGTAAACAAAAGTTATATTCTGCAAATTTCTGATGATGCTTTTATTGTCTGTCTGGTTTCTAATGAGAATGTTGTTTTAAAATGAAACAGTGTAAAACGTCTTAAAAACACCACACTGCTCAGAAACGAGAGTCACCAGGAAGAGGGCACAGTGTAAAAGCGTGAGGAGCACTTTACCATACACATCTGCGCCATGATCGCACACGGTGTCCAGGCACGTCCCCTCGCGCGTGTCCCACACCCTCACCGTGTAGTCCCAGCTGCCGGAGACGAGGAGGTACGGGATCTCCGGGTTCCACACCAGCCCCCGCACGGGGCCGGAGTGCCCACTGAGAACACTGATGCAGGCATCTTGAGTATAATCCCAGATGCGGACAGAACTGGAACAGAACATTATGGGTCTAATACGATTTGAGTTATCAGTTACCTAAAATATTAACATATTCTTATTGGAGCACATCAATTACTTCTCAGTATATTATAAAAGCATTTTATGTTTCAAGATATGCTAAGAATCTCTTATTCGTAAAAGTTGGAAATGAATAATTAGGCTAGCGTTAGCGTACTGCAATACAGAGTATTTTTTCTCCTGACTTTTACTGGTCATTTGCTAATGATACTAAATGTACTATTTCACAGTTTATATGTTTAAAGAATTTATTTCTTAAAATGAAATACCCAGAACAGATAAAACCAAAGAAAAATATGAGTAATAACATGGATACGACAATTTAAGAACACTTAAATTTTTTGTAAATCATGAAAATACTGTATATATGGCAATGGATATTACCTGAAAAATCAATTCAAATTTATGATTATATCAGTCACCATAATAAGTTGCTTATTCAGTGTGGAATCACTCTCAGATCATTACAAAATTTAAATATAACTGGATTCATGATATGACTTGAATCTACTGATTAAACAAAGTACAATTGTTACTAAAATAAAATTTGAACTAAAAATCAACTTAAGATTCCCCCAAATGTCAACTTTGCTTAGACAATTCATACTAATTTTTTAGTCACAGATTTATATCAATCTGCTGATACCAAACTATTGATACTTCAAATATTACATTACACTACAAAGGAGACACATTATATATTTGTATTTCTTTACGGCATATCTATTCTGCTTTCTATAAAAAGACTTCTTCTCTCCCCCTTATCCTAGGACAGCACAGTGTATCCAGGCGTATCAAAATATACTTTTGGGTGCTGATTTCTTACATATATTTAAATTGTTTTGTTTGATATCACACCTTCATAGATAAGACTATATTAATTTTTTAAAACATATTTTTATTGATTTCAGAGAAGGAGGGAGAGACAGAAAACATCAAGGATGAGAGAGAATCATTGCTCAGCTGCCTCCTGAATACCTGCTACTGAGGATTGAGCCCACACCTGGGCATGTGCCCTTAACTGGAATCAAACCCAGGACCCTTCAGTCCGCAGGCCAATGCTCTATCCATTGAGCCAAACTGGCTAGAGCTGTAAGACTATATTAAAGTGATTGGTTTCAAAATACTTTATAGTTACCATAGGGGGCGCTAGCACAGGTGTCCTTGCTTTCAGGACATCAGTGAGATTAGGCAAACATCAGGCATTGAAGTCCTAATGTGTGTGTGTGTGTGTGTGTGTGTGTGTGTGTGTGTGTGTGTGTGTGTTTTTAACATAAGAAAAGCATGTTTGTGGCCCCCTGCACATAAGGAGAGCGGGCTTCCAGGTTGAAGCACAGTACCTGTGAATTCTGGAATAAGGACACTGGCAATTAACGATTTCCCAACGATTCTGACTTTTACGTAAAGGTGCTAGGTAGCGTGTTAGGTACAAACATCACCTATCTGACTACTAGGAGGACCGATAGCCAGAATTCAGCACAGTCTTTCAACTTTCAAAACCATAAGTCAGTTACATGCTTACTGCTGTCTTTCTGACAAATACTGCTTAGACATTTGAAGATTATACTTTTTCTCATGTGTTATATAATTTAGACTAGAGTCCTTATTAAGAGACTGGTGATAACTCATAGAAACACCACGATTATTGTTATTATTAAATTTGGATTGATTCCAAAATTTCAAGAATAAAATATTTAATTTTCAATATTAGACCTGAGGTGACTGTATATTATGACTTTTACTTGCATGAAGATCATCATCCTTACTTAAATTTATCTCCTATTCAATAGTGACCAAATTGTATTATGCAAAACAGCCTTGTTTGAACATAAAATACAGACCAGATTTCAGAAACGTCCACAATGCCCCAAAACGTTAAATCACTCCTGTTACAGCTCTTTTCTTCATGCACACATCCCTCTTCTTTCATCCCTTCTCAGTGAAAACAGTCGCTTGTTTTCCACGACATGTGAACAATGCTAACATGAACTCTTCTCTGTCTTTTACAGACTCGTTTCTGATTGTTTACCCTTTCCCAACAGATCCTTTTAACATTTTGTTCCTATTAACGTTGTTACTAGTGAGATAGGAACAAGCATCCACAGTGAAGTAAAATAAGTAAGAAAATAGAAATCGTGACTGATGATAATATAAGCACAGCAACATTTAATTTACCTCTGGTTGAATGCAGTTAGGTGCTTGTTAACTGCCAACATGTTAAGTGCACATTTAACACATTTCCCCACCACTTGGCTCAGACAAATGGACCAGGAAATTCGGATCCAAAGCCACGTACCCGTCATCAGAGCCGCTGCAGAGGATGCCCTCCCGCAGGGGCGACCAGCGCACGTGGAACACCTTGGCCGTGTGCCCGCTGAACACCTTCAGCGGCTGGTCCGAGCTGGTGGCCGCGTAGTAGACGCGGACGCCGCTGTCTTCACAGCCAGTGGCTATCATGTCTCTGAAAGGCCATCGGTGGCCCATGGAAATAGGAAAGTATGAAAGATGTCATGTTCCTTGTTGCTGACAATTTTAAAACGCACACAGTTCTAACTTCTAACAGTAGAAGTGTTTGCTTCCTTAGTGAAGTGAGACTAACATCTTACATAAGTAAAAACATAATTTGCAGAAGCTGCCCTCTCTCTTACTGTTCCCCTTTAACCAGTTACATTTTTATTTTATTCATCTTAGATCTGAGATAACGGCATCTATATTTCGATGTGTTCTTTTTCAAAATGTCCAGATTGAGAACTTCTTGACTATTTCTCAGAACTACTGGTTCTGAGGACGGGTCCCCAGTGGTGAGTGATGGAGATGTGCTTGCTTGCGGGTAAGCAGATTGTTAATGACACCCGCCCGGCCCTCTGGTGGATTCTGCGGTGACCTGGGTCAAGCAGTAGTCCCCTGGGGAGGCCCGCTGGGATCACCCCCAAACCAGGGCTGTCCATCTGGGGTGAGTCACAGCCCGTCTGCCGATTCTCTTTTGAGCGTGAGACGCTCTAACTGCTGGAGGCAACGAAGGACCTACTAGAATATGTGGATTTGATCTTTAAATGATCTCGTTCCACATTCTCAAGAGCGTGAGAGTGAGCTAAGCAACTGCTTATGCCCAGTGGTCATGCTTGGGATGCTGTTTCCAAAGGGAGTCTGAGTCCTGGGCAGACGGTGGGATGCTGGGCCCATCAGAACAGCCCTTCCACCATAAGCAGTTCCCACCCCTAGAGGCCAAGAGCCCACATCACAGGGCACAGGCCTCGAACTGCAGGGAGCTGACCTTTGTCACAGGGGTTATAACAACTGTACTTATATAGTCCTATGTGAAGAAATACACCAGTTTTCAAATGGGCATGCTCATCTGTAAATGTGCAGGTTACATCTGCCCAAGCCCACTGATACTTGGGCTGGTTTCAATATCATTTGCATAATACAAATATTTATATGTATTAATGAATATATATATGTATACATACACACACACAGATACATAAGTATAAAATCTTAGAAATGAAATAATAAACATGCAAAGAGTGTACATACAGGCATCAAAATTAATATTCAGCAATACCTTATGAATAAACTTTTATAAATTCAAGGTGTTTCTCACTTATCTCCTAACATGCTAAGTAGAACATGAATACAGCAATTGGAATATTTTTAAAAGATCTTGAAAAATAAAATTTATTAGGCAGGCTTGGTAGTGAGCATAATAGTTAAGTATGAAGGACCTTTTGAAAAGAAAAGCTTTCTTAGCCAACAAAGCATATTGCATTAGTCACTAATTTTAATTTCAACTGTCAAATGCCTATTAAGCCTATGAAACTGAGAAATGAGATTATGTTGGTCAGACACAAAGGAATTTGTGTATTGAATACAGTGTTTGGCTAAGAACACAGAGCTACAAGAAGGTATCACTTTGAGAGTTGATTGCTCAATTTTGAAAATGACATGCATTTTAATAAACACGGCCTTCAAATGATTCAAAGTGTGTGTATACATTTTTGGGGGCCACCCTATAGACGGGACTGACTTATATGTTTCATTAGTCAGCCACACACTTTATCCTGAAGCATCAGGAAGTTGTTTTGAAAGCAGGGAATTGATGTTTCTAAATCATATAAAGACAAGTCATGAGATGAAAAGACACCCGGGCCCAATATGCAATGCCAAGGCTAGGCAAGGGGAATGTTACCTAAGGCGTGAGGAGTATTCCCCCTGGGGTGACATTAATCTTTGTGGTTATTTGACATCTCAGAAGTGTAATTATCACTGATTTCGGGGGGGAAATACTCACTTGTTGTTTTGGCTCCAATCACAACCGAACACGGCAGCGGGATGCTTGTACCTGTGCAGCACTCTCCCATCGAGGGTTCGGATGATACTGAAACCGAGTGCAACGTGTCAACAGGAAGCACACAAACGCTTCGTTCAAGGGGACGAAGAATTGCGTAAGTCAAGCCCAAGTCCTTTAGGACAGGGACCTTGGCTGCAGGCACTGGGCACATTCGAAGGGGCTGGGTAAATGTTATCTGCACCACATATTATTGATTATGGTCATCTGCTTATACCCCGTAAAGGGGATACATTTTTATTTAGAAACGACTTCTTATAGAATTTTTTTTATTGAGGAAAAGCACAAGTTACACATATATATTAAACCATAATGATGTAACTGACATATGTCTTAGGTATTCGGCTTCAAAATTTATATTTAAAATAACTCATTTCTAATGCTGGTTACATGTACTATCATACCAAGCCCAAGATGTACAGGTTTTAATAGTTCTCTGCATGCTCTAAGTGATATAAGTAGAAATTTGAAGGACCCCCTTTTCCCTAAAAGGATCCTGTATATTTTAACTGCAATACCATATACATGGCACCATTATGCAGGGGCTACTGATTCCTTTAGAAAGAAAAAAGTAAGATCTGTATAAACGAATGTATTACAGGTTTTAAAAAGTTTTTGGAACAGACCCTCTAAGACACTGTTAGGTCCACCAGAACTTCTGAGGGTATAGGTAGTGTGGTGACCATGCGTATAAGTGTTTAGTCACTGACTGTGCTCAGTCATCAAATAAATACAGCCCTGAGCAGACATGTGTCACCCAACCAAAAAACACGTAGGCACATTTTTCGTATTTTGGTCTGTATCAATTTGCAAATAGTTATTTCAAGGGAAATATCACAAATATTGTTATTTCTGAAAATTTTAATATCCCGGTAAAGAACTTTAGTTTCCATACGTACTGTCTTTTCCACTGAAATTAAAAAGTGAGAATAAGAAAAGTGGTGCCTATACAGCAAAACCTAAGATGGGACAAATGACTCTAATCCAGCGACCGTGAGTGTCTGTATCACCGTCAGAGACAGCAACCCCTGCAGCTGAGGGGGCATCACCAGATTAAAACATTATTTCAGCCCCAAGGCAATTTCTCCCTTGCATGGTATATTTTGGAAACCTACCTTTCCCTAGGACTTAACAGAACTGAGAAAGCATGTATTTCTGAGACAGGGGGTCAGAGAACTGAGCTTCTATAAAAAGGCATTTCCCACATGAATTCCCTTATCCCTATCCTTTTCTAAATAATGGCCCCTCCCCAACTGTGAAGACGTTTCTAGAGCACATGATAGCTCCTGAGTTGCTGCAACACTGATCCACCACTCCCTCCAAAATCGGAGAAACATCTAGACTCTGTGAAAAGTCCTTCAAGCCTCTTGGAGGCCACTCACTCTTGTAATTATTACTCGGGTAGTGCTGTCACTTTGCAGCCATGAATGGCTCCTTGTTATTATTTATTTATTGCTAATTTTTAAAAAATTGACTTCAGAAAGGAAGGGGGAGAGAGAGAAACATCAATGATGAGAGGGAATCATGGATCAACTGCCTCCTGCACACCCCACACTGGGCATCCAGCCCGCAACCTGGGCATGGGCCCTGACTGGGAATTGAACTGTGACCTCCTGGTTCATAGGTCGATGCTCAACCACGGAGCCACGCCGGCCGGGCTCTCTTTATTTATTTGAACATCAACTCATCGTTATTTATTACTGATGCATCATAGCGATACGGCAGATGCCTGTGTGGACGTCTACATAATACTGGTGACAGGTGTGCACAAATGGAACCACAGGTGACAGGTGTGCACAGATGGAACCACAGGTGACAGGTGTACACAAATGGAACCGCGTCAGGATGTTCAGGGAGGAGCTGCCGGACACACGGGCAGGCCCCCGGCCTCTCTGTGGAGGTGACAGCCGCACACAGCACTCACCAGAGGCCATCTCCGCTGCAGGTCGCTATTCGTTTGGAATCTTTATGACTCCAGGCAATGCAGAATATCCCATTCTTTCCATGCTTCAAAAAATGCAAAACACCTATCAATAAGAAATAGTTCACCTCTTTTTCTCTTAGTTACTTACTCCGTCTAGGTGTGATTTCGCTCCGAGGAGCTGCCGGGGTGAGGCTAACAGAGGCCTTAGGGCCCGCAGCAGGGAGGGGATATATACTCTAAGCATGTGTCCGGCTCTCACACTTAACCTCAGGATCACTGTTTCAGGACATGAACCGGGGGGCTCCCGCCTGTCTGCTGTGGACCCCGGTCAGCAGCCAGGAGTGCTGGCTGAGCTCCTTGGGGGTGAAGCTCAGCTCCCGCCTCCTGCACACCCCAGGCTGCAGTGCGGGGTGACCGCCGGCTTCCCACCCAGGGCAGCCGGGCTGGAGTGTAAGACATACGGCAGACACTGTTGCCACGACCGTTCTCAATTTCAAAGTTTTACTTTTGTAAAAGCAAAGAGCAGATTTAAGGTCATTCCCAGAACAAATAGCTTCATTCATCTGTGCGTCCGCGTTCTCAGGCTGCGGGCGGGGAAAGGGACGCAGTCCCAGCTGCTGTGATGGGAGCATTTAAAACTCCAGAAGGATGTTACACACGGGCATGCCATCCTTCAACAGGGTCACGGGCGAATAAGGTGCCGTCACCCCATTTCCCAAGCGACTGAAGACATTTCAACCTTATATCCCACTAAGCTGTGCTGCTTTAGGGGGAGAGAAAATGCCTTTTACCCTGTTTATGGCTGTTTGCCTAAGGCGGTCTCTTGCTGCTGTTCTTACCTCTTTGGAGGTCAAGGGGGAGGCTTACAAAAATGGACACAAAATGGGGTCATGTCCATTCCCATCACCTAAAGCACAGGCCCCCCCCACCATCTCCGCTCCCCCATGCAGGGTACACCCCGGCTCTCGAATACCCTGCTTTTCCTGTGTGAGGCGCAGGTAACTGCTAAGTCCCGTGGGCATTGCTCATTTCCCCCACATTTATCCTCCTAGATTGGAGCCTTTGATACTGGTCTGAACTAGAAGGATATGGTGGCAACAGGCGATAAGAACATGGTGCTACGATGCTGGGCTGCTGGGGTGGGGCTGGGGCGGCTCCAGTGCTAATGGACAGCTCCTATAGGTCACAAGATGCCCTAAGAACAGCCCAGCAGATCTGACACCTGGGTGAATGTCTTGTATTTAGGTTTCCTCTTCAGGTGCCTTTTTTCTCCCTTTGTTATGGGATGCGTGTTGTTCTAGGTGGAGGGGGGGCGGGAGAGCAGAGGATAGGGTGGGCAGTGCTGGGGGA
>NW_006297021.1:391136-393194 GCF_000327345.1 Myotis davidii | reverse complement strand
CTGGGGGAGCTGGGGGAGAGTATAGTTGTTGCATGGAGAAAGGGCAGGAGGTGAGCTCAGTCCTGGGGGCGGGGGGGTAGGGAGTTTCCTCTGCTGAGGGCAACACTGCCCCTGGCGCTGGAAGTTCCCAAACACTCGCCAACCCCTGGAGATGAAGGCTACTTGATCCTCAAAGGGATAAGTCTTTAGTATACATGGTTTGAAAGCCTCAAATATAGACACGATTTTATAGACGTTATATACTTAATAGGCATTAACAGTAATCACTCGAAATGAACGAAATTTCAAAATAGCAAGAGCCAATCCTAGATTCTGGGGTATTTCCCTGGATTCGTATCTAACATGCTGTCATGAGACCAGGCATATTTTCTAAATATCAGTGGGACTCGGTCACCTCTGGGTGACAACTGACTCCAAGCAGAAGTATGAGCACCATCTGTGACACTACAAATCAGAAGAGGATTGGTTTCAGGGCTTGTAGTGGAATAAAAGGATCTGAGGACTGAAAGGGAAGCTAAGACACTATATAACCGACTTCCCTGTCTCAGAGGTGAAGAGTCGGGTTCAGGCACCAAAGGCTTCTCCCTACGTCCACAGCCAACCAGCGCGAGGCCTGGGACGGTGACATGGGAATTGTTCTGGGTTTCGTCTCTTCCGACTACTGAGTATATGCCCAGATAACCTGGGGAGGAGGACTCAGATTCCTCCGAAGACATCATGCCACTTGAGGTGGAGTTCTTTTTCAGAATCCTTTTGAACATGTAAACATCCCCCTGGGTGCCCTTCTAAGTCAGAGAGCACAGTGCCACCTGGGGATTAGCTATGAAGTTGAGAGACAACAGCATGGGGAAAGCCCGGAGCAGCACAGACACCAGGCTGCTCGGCACCAGGAAAGAACACCTCACCTCGCGAAAGCGCTGGATCACTTTGCCCTTTTTAATATCCCAAACGAAGGCGCCGTTCTGGGAAGTTGCTCCGGCGATGCAATCCAAATCACCTGGGAACAATGTGAGCGACGTTACCTGAAATGCTTGCCGGAAATGTGCTTCCCGAAGGTGTAATTTTTGAAAAAGACTTGAGATTTGCTAAGTAGTTCTTAAAAAAAAAAATGTATTTATGTGAAAACCCACAGAATTAATCACACGGTCACAAGTGAACTGTGCTGATGCATAACCATTCATCTTTACAAAACAGCTGCATCAGGGAAAAATCTGTACTGTGATTTAGAAAGCAAATTTTGTAATTTTAGAAAGCACAGTTTTAACACTTTCATATATTTGATGCAATGCATATAAAACTTTTAAGGAAAATGGTCATGTAAAATGCATTATATCGTTACAGGCATGTCTATACAAATGCAGCTAAAATTAGATGGGTCACAACGAACCTGATTTACCCCGGCTTTTCTCTATAGTCACGTGATACCCAAGGGCCCAGAAACCCAAGGGCCCAGCAGGAAGTCTATTCTGAAAACCTCCCCCAAACTCACCCAACCGATACGTTCTTCCTACTGCGCCTCCACCAGCCTTTGGAAGGAGACGACATCGAGGGGAAGAAGGGAATTCACATGAAAACCAAAGTCAGGAAGGCCACTGATTTGTCCTCCCGATTTTAATGACATGCTTCTTACCTGGCGCCCAGGAGAGGGAATAAATCACCCCCTCGTTCCCCGGGGACGTGTACACCGCGGTCAGCGTGTCCACGTCCCACACCTTCACGGTGCCATCGAAGGACGCTGTCGCTAAGAGGTTGGGGTCGTTGGGCTTGAATTTGCAGTCGAAGATGGTTTCCACGTGTCCCTAGGATGCAGCACACGTCACTGAGAAAATTCAGCCACTGGGACAACCCAGGTGATTAATAAGCAAGCCAGTGTGCAGTCAAGTTCAACCCGGTACCAGGGCTTCCAAATACGACTGCAAACATGCAACGGCCAGCAAAGACACAGGACCTGCGTGCTGCTGCTGTGGGGGGTCCCTGTGCTGTGACCGTACACGTCTCACAGACCTACATTCATTCAGCCTCCGTTCCCTACAGCAGCAACTAAGAGAAAGATTTCCA
>NW_006297021.1:357700-371732 GCF_000327345.1 Myotis davidii | reverse complement strand
AACTCACCCCCCCGATACGTTCTTCCTACTGCGCCTCCACCAGCCTTTGGAAGGAGACGACATCGAGGGGAAGAAGGGAATTCACATGAAAACCAAAGTCAGGAAGGCCACTGATTTGTCCTCCCGATTTTTGACATGCTTTTCTTACCTGGCGCCCAGGAGAGGGAATAAATCACCCCCTCGTTCCCCGGGGACGTGTACACCGCGGTCAGCGTGTCCACGTCCCACACCTTCACGGTGCCATCGAAGGACGCTGTCGCTAAGAGGTTGGGGTCGTTGGGCTTGAATTTGCAGTCGAAGATGGTTTCCACGTGTCCCTAGGATGCAGCACACGTCACTGAGAAAATTCAGCCACTGGGACAACCCAGGTGATTAATAAGCAAGCCAGTGTGCAGTCAAGTTCAACCCGGTACCAGGGCTTCCAAATACGACTGCAAACATGCAACGGCCAGCAAAGACACAGGACCTGCGTGCTGCTGCTGTGGGGGGTCCCTGTGCTGTGACCGTACACGTCTCACAGACCTACATTCATTCAGCCTCCGTTCCCTACAGCAGCAACTAAGAGAAAGATTTCCAAAAGTCCGATTTCAACTGCGATCCAACGCATAGCTTTTCTTAATACTTATCATACACAGAGGACGATGCTAGAAATTCATAGAGCAGCGAATTCCTAACAGTTACTATGTAATTCTGGGAACACAATAAAAGACAAGAGAACACGGAAAGCAGCCTTTAATGCAAATATCGCTTTCTTCGTACCAATGACATAGTCCGAAAGGACTTCACAGTTTTAACGGAAAGAAGACGCATCTGGCTTGGTCTTGGCTTTTCATCAAGTTGTTAAACTGTTCCAACGCTTTCTAGCAAGTTCACTCTTTGGAACTCACAATCCTGTTCCCATGACATGGCGACAGGGGTCCCAGACATCCCGCAGGCTGTGCGGTGGGATGGACAGATGTGTGCAAACATGTGCCTGCTAAGTGGAGGTTACTGACTGGGTGCCCGTGGGCGAACCTGGGAAGAATGTCAGGTAAGGAGCCAGCTGCCATGTGTGTACCCCAGCCCTGGGGAAGGGAACTGACCCTCCCCTCCTACTCCAAGCAGCAGACACCGCAGCATGCGGGGCTGGGGGGAATTAACACAGGGACAGGGCGGGCGAGCTCCCCCCCCTACCCCCACCCCGCCGGTTGCCTGCCCTAAAGGTACAGAGGGAGCCTTCACACCATACCAGGGAGCAGGGCACCCAGGAAACCGCACCAGGGCTGCAAGGGAGGGGAGGGGAGGGGACAATCTCCAGAGCCAGGAGAGGGAGGGGAGGCAGGCGCATCTGCTGGTGCAGCCCCAGGGGCTGGGCAGGGGCAGGGGCTGGGACTGCCTGCAGGTGCATTCTTCAAAGTTAATTCATGGCTATGCTTTCAGAACTCATTTGAGAAATCATATAGCAAGAGCTACGTGGTGAATGTTTCTTGTCTTATCGGGAGGAATGCAGGGGTGAAAGGAAGAAAGGGAAGCGTTTTCTTCATTTTAATCAAGTCGACATTGGCGTGGACGGACGCCTGTTAGCAAGTATCTGGCCTGAACGGGGGCTTTCTGATGCCATGCACCTGGAAGCTTGGAGATGCTTGGCTTGCAACACCACGTCGGATGTTTGTGCTGGTGACTGTCTAGCCACCCCGGATCTGGGTCTGCGTTAGCAATGGGACTTTATGAGGAAAAACCTCAAGTCTCTTCTGACTGGTAGGCACTTTTAAAGTGAGAAGAGCCACTGAAATAATTTATAATCAAGGGATGTTTTAGTTTTGATTGAATTATAAATTTAACATAGTTTTTTTAAATAAAACATTTTAATATGAGGACATACACTCAATAGAAAGTCGTTTGAACTTAGATTGTGTAACTTCCTTACTAATATGAATTTTAAAACACTTGTTATGTTTTTCTCCCTTCCCTCTCATAATTCTTTTAAAAGTAGGTGGGAATTTGAAATGGGGAAAAAATTTCCCACACTGGGGAAGCATTTGTATGGGAAGAAAATTCAATAAACTGAAGAATATCTACAAAAGGAATGTTTTTATATAACTAAGCTATATATTGTTAAAAAATATTTTTGCTAATGTTCCATATTTTTATTTGAGGATAAAATTAAATTAGCCTTCAAATAACAGTATTATTGATTATTTCCCTTTTTTTAAAGAAGGGCAAAATAGCTGTAGAATCCTTTCTAAGTTTTTCCAGAGAAAAGCAATTAACATTTAAAAGTCTTAAATGTCTAGATTAGTATAATTCAAACCTGTAGGGGGGGAAATGGGCATTTTATAAACAAGGACAAATTAGGGAAGATGATTCTTGACAAATAGCAATTACAACACAATATACATGATTATATTCATTCACTCACTCATTATGCATGTACTCATTCATTCAGCAAAACTTAATGAAGTCTTGCTATGTGACAGCCCCTGGTTCTGGTAGTGGAGATAAAGCATAGATTAAAACCCAACAAAAGCGCGAGTCCTCAGTGAGGTTGTGCTCTATTGTATACAGAGGCTTAGTGGTCCTGAGAACAGAAGGGCCCTGGCCGGTGTTGCTCAGTCGGTTGGTGCCTGGGCTGTGCTCAGGAGGCAGCCAATCGTCGATGTTTCTCTCTCTCCTTCTCCCTTCCTCTATATGTGAAATCAATAAAAGCAATTTTTTTAAAAAAAAAACCAGATGATAGAATCATAGAATTATAATGATTCAATAATAAAACATAAATCTTAAAAATACTTAACCCAGCCGCCTTGCTCATTTACAGATGCGAACACCAAAGCCCGGGGTAGCTGCAGAGACGGACTTGTCCTTCCTCCTAAGAAAGGCCGGTGCTAGTTCTCTCTTTGCTTCCAGAGCATGGCACAGCGATGCCGCTCCCAGCACTGTACGGGGGGCTGGCATGGTCACACAGCAATGCCGCTCCCAGCACTGTACGGGGGGCTGGCATGGTCCACACAGCAACAGAACACTACCAGCCATGCCGGGCAACCAGGATAAGCGAGACCATAATGTTCACTGGAGTTTCATGTTTAAACCTTAAAGAATCTTAATAGTTTTGTCACCATTCTAGACATCATTCTGAAATGTTTCAGCCACCCAGGTAAAGTCCTAATGATATGATTCGTTTTCAAAAAATATACATTTCTAGACAGAGGGGAAGGGAGAGGGATAGAGACAGAAACATTATGGATGAGAGAGAATCACTGATCAGCTGTCTCTTGCATGCCCCCTACTGGGGATCGAGCCAACAAACTGGATATGTGCCCTGACCCGGAATCGAACCTTGACCTCTTGGTACATGGGCTGACGCTGCTCAACCACTGAGCCACACCAGCCAGGCTGAAGTTTTACAGAAATAAATGTTAACAATACTAATATGTGAGTGAAAGTAAACATCATGAGCTTCACAAAGTAAGTGCCGTGTGTGAAAGAAGGGATGACCGCAGACATACCATGTCCCTCAGGAAATCCCACTTCTTGGCTCCCAGGTCATACAGGCCCACGCCCCCGTCCAGGAAGCAGCAGAGGGCGTGCCCGGGGGGCAGGGAGAACGCCTGGCCCGGGGGCAGCACTGGTGGGGGCACCGCCTCGCTCGTGGAGGACGTGTAGTGATTTGGGGTTGGAGGCTGGATGGAAACTGAAAAAGAAGAAGATCAGCAGGTGAACATTTATGGTGGCAGCTTCCCGTGTGCAGATGACACCGTGAGGCTGGGTTTATAAAGAGGCTCCCGTGTTTCCTCTCAGCGGAACTGCGGGCCGTGAGCTGTAGGCAACAGCCACGTTTCTGCCTCAGGAGTACTTGCAGTTTTGCCAAAAGTCAGTCAGAAATAAGCCAGTCAGAGAAAGATAAATATCACATGCTCTCACTCATTTGTAGATTATAATGAACATAAACTGAGGAACAAAAACAGATCCAGAGACAGAGAAGCATCGATCAGACCGTCAAACCTCAGAGGGAAGGTAGGGGAGGGGCGGGTTAGGGGGAGAGATCAACCAAAGGACTTGTATGCATGCATATAGGCTAACCAATGGACACAGACACTAGGGGGGGTGAGGGCATGAGTAGGGGCAGGGGGCAATGGGGCAATAAGGACACATATGTAGCACCTTAATCAATAAAGAAAAAAATAAAATTAGTGTGTGAGGAATCACTGATGCTGTGAATATCTGGTGTATTATCTCCCCATATATTAAAGCAGAGAATGCTTATTTTTTAATTAGAACCTTCTTTCAAAGTCTTGATATATCAGCTTACTCCCCCTTACACACGCACACACACACACACACACACACGGATTTTTTCTTTTAAAGCTCGTAATTCTCTAGTAATTGCTATTCTAATGAAAATAATTATCCTTGAGATTATATAATTCACTTTAGTTTAGCACCCAAATTAAGAACCATAATTGTCTGACATACATTTTTTTCTACTTATTTTTTAATATGCTTTTATTAACTTTTAGAAAGAAAGGTGGAGGGATAGAGAGACAGAAACATCGATGGAAGAGAACTATCATAGATCAGCTGCCTCTACTGAGGATCGAGCCTGTAACCCAGGCATGTTCCCTGGCCTGGAACTGAGCTGTGACCTCTCGGTTCCTGCTTTTGTAATATGAAAACCAATGTGAAAGAAGAGAATCGGTGATGTTTCAGTCATCCTATGTTATGCACGTCATAGCAACTACACCAGGGGTGGGGAACACGGGGCCCGCTGGTCACAATGCTCAACCACTGAGCCATGGCGGCCAGACAGTCTGACGTAACGTTTCCATCTCAGTTTTTCTCTCTTCCTCTTCAGGTTTACTTCTATTGTTCATATGCTTCCATTTCTCCAACTCAATTGCTTAAGGGTCCCCATGTTTAGTTATCTCCTGCCTAGTCCTTATCTCATACTGTGTCTTCTTTTCAAGAAGTTTTTCCTTAGAACAAGAATATTCTTTTGCAAACATAATCCAAAATAATGATACCACTGTAAATTATCAGATCAATCTATACTAATTACATACTGGAATACAGACAAATACTTCCCAGATATTCTCTCTTTTTAGTATGCTCCCTTCTTTATTCAGATAGAATCGTCTTCCTTACTGCATTCATTTGGGTAACACTATTTCTCAGAATCTGGGAATGGCAGGAAGTTCAAGCTAGAATGAACTTCTCATAACTAAAGAGGCATCTGGTTCCATGAAACTGTATTGACCATTTGGTTAAAATTCATATGTTTCATGACTCATTTTTCTAATATTTTAATTTACTGACATTATGGGTGGTTTTGATAACCTCTATGTACTTATCTACCTGTAAATATCCTTGTTTTAGAATTTGGTATGTCTGTATTTTAAAATCTTCATTTTCACATAATTTTTCTTATTCCACACTTTGTTACATTTTTTAAAATGGGGTAAAAGACTAGACACCTAGCAGTAGATTCCCGAAAAGGAATTGCTCACAAACGACAAGACTGGCATGTGCTTCTCCATATTTTATGACTTTCCTCTAAAGAACATGGACTGCTTTTGTAATATGAAAACCAATGTGAAAGAAGAGAATCGGTGATGTTTCAGTCATCCTATGTTATGCACGTCATAGCAACTAAACCAGGGGTGGGGAACACGGGGCCCGCTGGTCACATAAGGCCCGAGAAGTCATGTGGTCTGGCCCTGCCAAGACACTGGGGAGGGGGAGGGTGGTTAACTAAACGTTTGACCAAATATGGCAGGCTAACTTTTAAGCTGATAACTTTGTATGGCCTGTGAATGATGTTATAAATATCCACGTGGCCACTGGTGGAAAAAGGGTTCCCCACCCCTGAACTAAACAAAGAAACAAATAACCACCAAAAAACAAAACAAAAAATAAATAATTGCCGGGTATACAGTGTATCAGCCTCCAGAACGTACTTCTCCGGTCTCAGCACCCCCAGCACTCCCGTTTCCAGGATTTAGAAGCAGTCAGGCCTGACAGAAAAGCTTAGCTTGTGTGGCTTACGTGGCTCCTTTAGCACAGATTTTGCCAAAGGCTGGTGTTTACATGTGCTTTGCAGCAGCACATATCTGATACGCCTATGTCACTACATCAGTCATTTCATCTGGAAGCAGCAGATACACTGTTTTAAGGTATTAAACTCTGATGATGCTTTTACTCACATTTTTTTCTTGGTGGAGAATTAAGTACGTGTAAGCAGTGAAACCCCGTTTTCTTGAGTTTGAAATTGTCAATCGGTGTTGTTCTTGAAACATTCCAAATGCGTAAAACTCCTACTTGAGAATCTAGTCAGGAAAAAGCATCATGTTAACAACTTTACTTGAGATATGAAATGCCCAGATGTAAGAGGAATAACAAAATCTTCAACTTGTAAGATTTTTAGCACCACCAATGGCCTTCTTCAATAATAAGACTGTACAATAACACAGTGAAAGAGACAGCTAAAGTGCTATTCAGCCTTTACATTTTTGACATGTTTACTATTTTTTTCTGTTCTGGACCCTTCTCTGGGGTGAGAAACTGCCTTCTATGGCACCTCTACCCACAGAGGTCGTTGTGACAATCTGATCGCAAAAAGCACCCTACTGACCCATGCGGTCTAGGAAAGGCAGCCACTGACAACTTCTCACCCACCGTTACACAATCCTCCCTCGTCCGACACATTCATAAGGGGCTCCCTTGCTAAACTACAGCCAGACAAGGCTGTCCAATAGACCCGAAACCCGGCTAGAAAGCCCCCAGAATTCTACCTTCATCAGCTACTTTGGAAAACAATCTGGCAGGTCCTCAAACGATTCAACATGGAGCCAACATGTGACCCAGCAATGGCATCCAATGAGTGTACCCACAGAATTAGGAACGCACCCAGACAAAAGCCTGCACACCAATGCGCATCGCAGCGTTGTCCGTAACAGCAAAAAACGTAGAGAAAAGCTAAGCGTCTGTCAGCGGATACACAGAACCTGGCATAGCCATGCCTGGGGTGTCATTCACCCTTAAAAAGGAATGAGCTACTCACACGCTCAACAACACGGATGACGCTTCAGCCCTCTCTGCTATGTCAGAGAGGCCACATGTTGAGTTATTTCATTTCTGTGAAACGTCAGAGTCCCCAGAGACAGGAAGCAGGTTAGCAGTTTATGTTCACACACGTGCACATGAGGGGTGGTGGACAGGGGGTGGCGGAGAGTGACTGCTAGTGGTACAGAGGGAATCAACTGAGGGGATGATGGAATGTTCTGGAATTAGGTAGCGGTAAAGGTTGTACAACTTTCTGAGTGTAGAAACCACTAAACTGTACACTTTAAAATGGTGACTTTTATGGTATGTGAGCTTTATCTCAATAATAATAATGATATTAGCTATATAAAAAATTCCCATGTCTATCACTAACGTACCCTGTGAAATTAAACGCAATTAAGATATATAAGGATCTGTCTACTTCCATGTGTAACCGAAGTGCTTAAAGTAGTAAAGAATGTCTTTTTTTAAACCGCCGTCTACAGCTAGTACCGTTCGGCCCCAGTTTCAGACACACAGCACAGGGGCTGGAAGGACAGGTACTCTACTGCGTGGTCCCCGCTGCCCACCCACCCACCTGGCTCCCTGCCCGTCACCTCCGCGTCACCGGCTGTGTTCTCCACGTTGCAATCGCATCTCTGCATCCCTGTGGCTATTCTGCAACCACCAATGTGACCTGCTCAGTCCCCTCACCTAGTTCACCCAGGCCCCCAAGCCTCCTCCCCTCTGGCAGCTGTCAGTCTGTTCTCTTTATCTCTGAGTCTGTTCCTATTGTGTTTGTTTTGTTCATTAGATTCCACATATAAGTGAAATCACATGGTATTTGTCTTCCCCTGATGGGCTTATTTCACCGAGCATAATCCTCTCCAGGTCCATCCATACTGTCGCAAATGGTAAGATTCCCTTCCTCTTTACGGCTGAGTGGTATTCCATTCTCATCCACTCAGCTACCGATGGGCACTTGGGCTGTTTCCAGATCCTGGCTATTGTGAATAATATGCAGATAATTTCTTTAAAAATGTCGAGAGGATAAAGACTCTCTTTTATTTTACACTAAGCCAATAACAGGATTTACACAGCAGCTGACAGCACTATCACTTAAGAGACCATACTTTCTGAACCTAAGTAAAGAGTAAATAGTAATACTAGTTAATTTCTAGTGAGTATTTTCAATCCCCCCTCTTCCCATCCCCATCACTCCTTGACTTTGCTCACTCTCTTGATTAGGAAGCCATGTGATAGGTTCTGGGGCTGCCGCGGCATAGGTCTCACTCCGACCACAATCCCCAGGAGGCTCATAGGCCTCCTGTCCAGATAACCCGCTGTTCGAGTCCGTCCTCTAACCCCGTCCTGCCATTCCTGAAACTGAACTGTCTTTGTATTTTTACACACACAAACATGAACATGCACACGTGTGCACATACATCTTCCAATTTATTACCAGAAACCCGGATAACAGGGTCTTAATTTCATTTGTATTTGTCGTTATGTTAATGACATACAGTACAAATAAAAGTCAACCAGGCATTTACTATAATAAATGATAACATTTGCAACATTAATAGGTCTTACACAGAAGTAACCAACGAAAGAGTATCATTTCCTGACTGAATTAAAGAACACACGCGCATTTTAAACGTGGGGGGATGGGGCCCTCACCTCCGGTGATGAAAATGCCCGGGGCGCTGGGGACCCAGGCCACGCACTGCACGCAGGCGGCTGCGCTGGGCAGGCTGAAGCTGGTGATGCAGTAGAGCGACTCCGAGTCCACCAGCCGGATCCCGTGGTGCAGGTTGGCCACCAGGAGGTAATCCGCGGACAGCGGGTCCCACTCCAGGGCCGTGACTGGGTCCTCTTCGTCTGTCCCTTCCAGGGAGTCGGGCCTCAGAACATGTCTCTGACTTTTATTCCCTGTTAACATGCGAAGAAAATGATTTCAAACGACATTCTCAGAAGAAGGTCGGTAACGGGGAGGGTGCTGACTTCCTCCGCGAAGTCACTGAGGACAGAGTTTGTCCCAGTGACGAAGGTCAGACTGCACTGCTCTGCGTTGGCGATCTCTAGTACCCGGGAAGCCTGCCCTATTTGTTACTGAAAAACTGTGAGAGAAAGACAGGCATACACACGACTCTGTCATCAACTACCATTTCACTGGGTGACAAAGCACACAGATAGGAAAGGGCTTCCAGAAGGAAGAACATCCTGTTGTGATTAAAAGCACAGACTTTGGGTCCAGCCTGACCTAGTTCCACCACGTACGGGCTCCGTGCTCTTGGACAAGACACTTCCTCTCCGTGTGCTTAGTGTTTGTGTGTATAGTGAACATAACGATTCCTACCTTGTGGAGTTTTTTTGTTTGTATTTTTAAGATTAAATGAACTAGTTGCTGAAAGTGCTTAGGACAGTGGCGATATGAGCAGCACATCACTATTGACTCTTTGTCATGCATCAGACAATCTGTCATAACCATCATTCACTCCTGACTCCAGTACAACCAAGGCAGCCCGAAACACAGGGGACAAAACCAGGGGAATTAAATGAAGCCAGGGCCCGCCCTCGCTGGTTTGGCTCAGTGGATAGAGTGCTGGCTCTCAGACTGAAGGGTTCCAGGTTCGATTCTGGTCAAAGGGCACATGCCTTGGTTGCAGGCTACATCCCTGGCCCAGGTCATGGTTTGTGTGGGAGGCAACTAATCGATGTGTCTCTCTCACATCGATGTTTCTCTCTCTGACTCTCCCCTTCCTTCCACTCTCTAAAAGTCAATGGAAATATATCCTTGGGTGAGGATTAACAACACAACAACTGCCGGGAGCCGGACTATCCTTATTGTTTCAAGGGACCTGGCATATATGGCATACTGTTCTTAAGATGTTTGCTCACCTTCTTGGCGCTGTGTTTTAACCAAGGTCACCTCTCCGAGAAAGGTTGTTTCCCCAGGTAGGGATTTTCCCCTGAAGTTAGGGAGGGAATAAAACCCCTTAACTAAGTGCCAGGTGGGTAGTTAATCACTTTAACTACGAACAATCATGCTTAAGCTACATAATCTTTACTCCCTGGAATGGAGATAAGAAACGCCCTAACCTTTGGAATAGAGATTGATAGGATTGGAATCAACTGGTATAAATACAGATGTAACAAGACAGAGAGACACAGAACTTAGAAGACAGAACCTACACAGAACCTAGAGACAGAAGAACTTCGCTGGAGAGAACATGGCAAAAGATCCTGGACAGAACCTGGACAGATCCTGGACAGATCCTGGCTACAGAACTTGGTTGGAGAACCTAGACAGAACCTGGCTGAAGAACCCGGCTACAGAACCTGGCAACCGAACCTGGCTGGAGAACCTAGCAAGAGAACATGGCCAGAACTTCGCTGGAGATCCAGACCAGAACTTGGCTAGAGATCCTGGCTAGGCTGCTGATCAATTGAACGCTGTCTCCATGTCATTCCTTCTTCGCCTACTCTGTCCACACCTTTGGGGACCCCTGGACCTGCTGGGGTTGGACCCCAGCAAACAACAACAACAAAACCCCACAAAAAAACCCCAAAATAAATGAAGCCAAGGCCCAACAAATAATCCTCTCTTCCTTCCAAATTACATACACACTGGCAATGGGGGGACTACGCTTCAGCAACGTACCCCAGGGGACTCCACTCCACAGACGCTCTCATTCTCCAAGCACGGCAGTGAAATGACTACACTGAGAGGCGACAGCCCAGTTGTCCCTGCATGCTCTACACGTTAAGATAATTTTTTTTTAATTTAAAAAATAACACAACTGGAAGATAACATAGCTCTGTCATCAGTGCATACGGTTCTCCCACCTTTCAGGTTATCAAAGCAGAGAAAAGCGTTTCCTGTGGGTCTGTCAGGTATTATGAAATGAATTGAAAACCGTACAGCTGGCCCTGACCAGTTTGGCTCAGTGCATAGAGCGTCGGCCTGTGGATTGAAAGGTCCCAGGTTCGATTCCCGCCAAGGGCATATACCTTGGTTGCAGGCACATCCCCAGTAGGAGGTGTGCAGGAGGCAGCTGATCGATGTTTCTCTCTCATCAATGTTTCTAACTCTCTATCCCTCACCCTTCCTCTCTGTAAAAAATCAATAAAAATATATATATTAAAAAAAACACCTTACAGCTTATGCCTTGACATTAACTTCATCAGAATATGATATTATATATATACAATGTGGGTCTTAAACAGGTATTGTTTTAGTCAGAATTTGTGCATATATAGTCATAGAGAGTGCACAACAGTTTTCATTTGGATTTGTCAAATTTTCACAATGACCATCAAGGAAAGTTTGTTTGCTTCTTCTTTCCCCCAAAAAACACCATCTAAATTTATATTTTATGTAACAATAATGAATATTAATAAGGTGGGTCATTACAAGGCCAAAAGAGGCAGAAAAATGATTTATTAATCTACATCAGAGGTGGGCAACCTTTTTGTGAGTGTGTGCCAAAACCACCAAAATCTCTGACTCAAAATTCTTCTGCATGCCAACCCTAATTTTTTGAGAACGTTACACCTACTTGGTATCTCTCTCTTTTTTTAAAATACATTCCATCGATTTTTCACAGAGAGGAAGGGAGAGGGACAGAGAGTTAGAAACATCAATGAGCTGCCTCCTGCACACCCCGCACTGGGAATGCACCTGCAACCAAGGTACATGCCCTTGACTGGAATCGAACCCAGGACCCTTCAGTCCGCTCTATCCACTGAGCCAAACTAGTCAGGGCATGAATATGGCAGTTTTTAATGCCCTGTTTGTATTTTCTAATTATTCTCTAATGGAAACATATCGCCTTTGTAGAAAAAAAGAAATGTGTATTTGTAAAGAATATGGGATTCAGTGGCTTATTGGCGCTAGTACCATTCCCGCCTTTGTGTGCACTGTTGGAGGTGGCTGGAACCCTGACTTGAGTTTCCCAGGAAATGGCATTCCAAGTCCTCAATAGTTCGTTTTTGACACTATCGAAATTGTTCTTCCCCTCTCTCGTCAATCCATGTCTATGGTCTTTAAGATAATTTGTTATGTAAAATTATTTATCTAAGATGCACCTGCACTGAATTTATCTGAAAAATAAAAAAGTTGATATTAAGAAAAAATTGTAAATGGAAGATTATAAGAGAGCGTTTCGCATGCCAGCAAAAGTTACTGGCGTGCCATGTTTGGCACACGTGCCAGGGGTTGCCCACCCCTGACCTAGGTTGTACTTCACTAATTTTTAGGTATTTGCATGTGCCAGTTAACATCTATGACTCATTAAAAATATTCCAGGATATAAAAAAATAATAGCAACAAAAAAATGATAAAATTTACAATGAAAATGTTATAATATCTAAATCATGTTGCTGCAAAGCCCCATCTTACAGTCAAAATGATAAAGAGTTATAGTCACTATTTTCTGTTCTATCAGGTATCAACATTTTTATTATAAAAGATGGAAAAATGAATCTATAAATGTAAAGCCAGTCATTATAATAACTGCTGGTAATATTCCAGTTTACATTATTTACTTCGCTATTACTTGTGTTCTATTTTTTATACAAATAGCAGGCCCCTTGTGCTATCAGATAAGGGGAGGCGCATGCGATAAACTGGTAAGATGAGGTTGACAACTGCTGTGTGAGAGACAAAAACTGGGGCAAGGGAAAATTATGGTTGAAAAATAAAATAATGAGGATGATGAATAATCCAAAGAGCCGTTGAAATTTTGATTTTGAGATCTGGTGGCTAAAGCCAAGAGGAGAGAAATCATGAAAGGTGGCACAATAGGATAAAAATAAAACAAAATGACAAACAAAAAAATGTACTGACAAGAAGCACGTTTCCTAGAACTGACACCAGAAATAAATGCCTCTCCCCTGAGCGCTTCCAAACGGGGACACGGTGTTGTACAAGGACAAGGTCACCAACAACATTTCTAAGGTAAAACAATGCAAACTGGATTAGTGCCCTCCTAGGGGTAACAGCAGAGTCGAGTCAATTAAAACAGCTCTGTGATGAAGGTAAGAACATTCTCTGATGAGCTGGCTTTGTCCAAGAATATAACTGAAAATAGGTAAAGCAGTGGTTTCTCAACATTTTTGGCCCTGGAACCCTCTATGCATATGAGGATTTTTACATGACAATACAGATAATACAGAACAAAGCGGTGCTTTTAGTCTGCCTGAGTCTCCTGGATCCCTTCTCCCCTCCACCTAACACACACACAGATATACAAACATACTCACAATCACAATTTTGAAATCACGGATTTAAAATAATGGGTGAGCTGCCTCATTGTGGGCAGTCCTCCATGAATATTTCCCTTTTCTTCTTCTTCCAAGATAGATGAAATGAACAGCAGTCACCTGCAGGAGCCCGGAGGACGGAAATGTTATCTTGTCAGGTAGAGACTAGACCCCTGTGGGGCGGGAAGTCAGTAACAAGGTGAGGTGGCCGCTCCTCGGGCAAAAGCAAGAAGCTGAGCGCTGCAGTACAAAGCCACAGTCCCAGGTTTCAAACCCACAGCGGAGTGTCTTGTCTGAGTCAAAAGCAGCATTTTCTTCAAGACCCATTTGCTCTTGTCTACACAAAAGGGAACGGCATGGCCGGATGACACCTTCCCTAATGGTGTGTGCGTGACTTCTTAAAAGCCTAGGGCGTCAATGAGAGCAAGAAGTCCATATTGGGAAAAACATTAGGCAGAGAGAAACCAAGATGGCAGCATAGGTTAATGCCGGAGATTGCTGCCTCGAACAACCAATTCAAAAATACACCTAAAAGACAGAACGGACATCATCCAGAACCACAGGAAGGCTGACTGAGTGGAAATTCTACAACTAGGAGGAAAGAGAATATCATACCCAGACTCAGAGGAGGCGAAGTGCTGAAGTGAAATACTCAGGTGCGGAGGTGCGTGCGGAGTGGGCTGGTGGCTGAGGGCGCGGTTGTCTTTTCCAATCCAGAGGGAGTATCAGATTCTGAGCTCCAGATCCAGCT
>NW_006297021.1:334709-356586 GCF_000327345.1 Myotis davidii | reverse complement strand
CACCTATGGATGAGGACAGTGGGTGGGGAGTGAGGGCGGAGGGTGGGGCGGGAACTGGGAGGAGGGGGGTTATGGGGGGAAAAAAGAGGAATAAATGAAATAATCTGAACAATAAAGATTTAATTTAAAAATAAATAAATAAATATGTAATAGAAAAAAAAAAAAGAAGAAGTCCATATTGGGCTCTCAGGGGTAGAACTGTGTCCCTTCAGAGGACGTGGAGTATCTGCGACACTGTTGAGCATGTGACGTGGTCTGAAAACAGGAGCCCCCAGCCCAGAGACGCCGGGTGCTGACAGCACACTGCGCAGGTGCCAGCAGGACTCTGTGATGAGCGGGGAGCCGTTCAGGGAAGTTTTCAATAGACATTTTATCGTTTGAGTTTTAAAAATAAACAAAATTTTCCTACCCTTTTCTTCAGCCGGAGTGATGAACTAGTGGGGTCTACAGAGTGGTTTTTCCTTTCCACCCCAGGACCAAAGACCCGGCTGAGGATGTGGGGCATCTGAATGGCATTGTACACGCAGGTGGGAGAATATTTTTGAGTGGTAAGTCATCAAGGATTCCAGTTCTGTGTCCTTACCCACTCAGGCCGCTTTCTTAGTAAGTGTGCAGAAACAAAGAATTGACTTAAAAAGTAAAACTATGGGACACATGCCTGATTCGGGGCACATCAAAGTAGAATCTGCATGGCTGGGTTGAATGCACGACAAGGCCTGGGATGTAAATTAGCTTCCAATGATTATTTGGAATCAGTAAGATGCTGGGTAATATTTGCACAGCTATTACTTAAAAATCAAAATTCCGTTACCTTTGGCTTTCTGCCGTGTAAATAAGATGTCACAGAAGCTCAGGAAAAGAAGATGTAGGCGCTCTAAGAACATCCTCACCTGGTTGGAAAATCGATAGACTCCCGTCCATGTGACCAAACACAACTTTGCCCTTCTTCTGGGGGTGCCACCTGAAGGTGCAGATGTCGGACATGAAGCTGTGAGCGTCTCGGTGCACGGCCACGCCGCTGTCCGGCCCCGAGATGGTCCAGATGAGCAGCGGGCCCCTGCGGGGAGCAAAGGCCACGGCCTCGCCCACATGCCAGCACCAGCTCAGGGAGGCGGGCGTCCCTGGAACAGAGGAGACGTGGTCACAGCAGAGTTCCAGCGAGAACTGCCATCCAGCAGCACCTGCTCTGTGAGCTCTACAACACGGAGGAGAGCACGTTCATTACTTACAAACATGTGACCTGACTTGGGAACGGGATTTTAAACTTCTCTGAGCCCCCGGGAACGTACACAGGGTGCTTCGTCGGTGAAAGGAACAGCACCTAGTTTGGTTTAAACTACTAACACGATTACACGCTTCCTGTGTAAAGAAGGGCATAGAGTTCTTTCTTTTAGGAAACTGTTTGCTCATTAGAGCAATTAATTTTGACCAAGTTCTTGTGTGTGAGACCTGCTGTAGACATTTCCTACACACGTTAGTATCGGTTACAATTCCTGCTTTAAAGGATCTTAAGTAAAAATTGGGGAGATAAGGATGAAATGTATGAAAAGTTAGACGTTACTGTCAAGGATTTAATAACAATGAAGTTAATGCTACAATCTACATCTTAGCAGGAGTTTAGAATCAAACCTTAGCCTTCCCTCAGGTGAACTAAACAAGTCACTTCCCGTCCGACCCTCTGTCTCCTCATCCGCACACTGGCTACAACTACAACCATCTAACACTTACTTCACATGAACATCGAGAAAAGAAAATACAACAATGGATGTAAAGGCCCCCTAAACTGTAAGACACAATAGGACAGTTCACTGTAAATCTCCCCACTGTCATCGCAATCAAATAGATCCTAAATGAAATAAGGGTTACGGTGAATTCATGCCTCAAGACAGGGATGGGGACTCTTCCAGCAGGTACACTGATCAATTGCATCAGAATCACCCAACTGAAGACGGGCAGCGGATGATGCAGAATTAGGGCCTGGGAATCGATTTTAACAGGGTTTGTGAGCCACTGGGCTACAGTTCCCAAAGTAAATGGGATTTAGATTATACCTGGAAGGAGCCATAGAGTTTAAATATATGAGATGAGCACTATTTCCCAGGAAGAGAAAATGATATAAACAAAGACACAGAGTCCAAAGTTGTTTACTGACCGTAAAATCAATTCGTGCCTCTAATGAGCCAGGAGGCAGACACTGGAATCTTATGCCTAGTTCAGGGCCTGACATACAAGGGGAACTCCACCAGTTGTATTAAATGAATGAATACATGAATATATAAATAAGGTCAATTAAAAAGACGGTGTGGTTTTAAGGTACATTAACAGACATAGAACTTCCCCAATAAGGGATGAGACACACTGTTTGACCAAACCACCACAGAACACTTGAGAAACCATGAGAATTCTGGCTCTCTGAACGGCTATTTCCAGAAGGGCAGCAAGGAAGAAAAGGGGCAAGAACCAATGCCATAGCCTTACAACAGAGACCCCTACCACAGCGGCCTGCTGTATGCAAGTGCTTCTAAGAGCCCTACCAATACTCACTCACTTGATCCTCCCAAGGAGACTCTGAGATAAGTAGGACACATAATTCTCCACCATTAAAGGCTTTCTTTTCTGACAGCATATTGTGACATTTTTCAAGTGGGTGACAACTGTAACATTTTAAAATTAAACAAATACATTTCCTTTAAATTAATTTTTTGATTACTGGGGAAAAGTAACAATGAAGTAAAAACTACAGTTGCAGGTTCAAGTTCAACTGCTGGATGGGGAAGTTCTAATATTGATTGAAAAACTGACATGCAAACTTCTACTTCCTGGATTCTGGAAAGGAAGAAAAATAAAGTCTAAGCCATTTCAAGGCGACTATTTAAAATGAAAATGACCAAACATATTCACAATAACTCTTTGAAAATAAAATATCAAAGTTTTCCATCTTCACATTAGGGAGGTATTTGGAAACAGTATGAGGAACTTATTGATAAGTCTCTGAAAACTTCGGAGGAAAAGGTATGCACACTTGATTTAAATTGTTACCAAAATTATTTAACCATTCTCCCAACATGAATGCAAAGTTTTTTGTGGATTCAGTGGCAAAGGAAGCCACGATCCACACAGCTGGTGAATGAAAAACTTCTCCCTCCAGGAATGGGGGTGATGCAGCCGCTGTCTGATGACAGAGCAGGGGATAGACTGGGTGCTACTACAACAACACACGGTCTCAGCTGTACTTTAACATTTAGATAGCATGGTCTCATGTAGACTTTGTGTGATAACCTCATGAGAACAATGACATTGTGTGATATTTTTAGTTTATGTCACATAAAACACAGACAGAATTTTAAGGAGTATTTATCATGCTGCTTAAAATAAATTTCACACAAAGCTAGGTTTAAAGTATTGGGGAAATGCACGGTTTGTTAATATAAACAATACTGGAAAATTTATAGGGTTTGTGGTTGTTGGAGAAACACACAGGACTAGAAAAACATGAAAAATCTTGATGGAGGCTATCGATGGCTTTTATAATTTTTTAAAATCCTCACCCGAGCATATGTTTTTATTGATTTTCAGAGAGGAAAGGACAGAGAGAGAGGACCATCAGCTGGTTGCTCCCTGGGCGCCCCGACAGGGATTGAACCCGCAACTGAAGTGTGTGCCCCGAACGGGAACCCAGCCACTTCCTTTTGGTGTACGGGAGACTCCGCCAACTGAGTCACCGGCAGGCTCATGGCTTTTCTACATCACAAACCTTGTACCAAAAGTAATCTGGCTTCTCTTACTGATGTATGGAAAGCCTTCAGGAAAAGTTTTACTTGCATTAATGGAAGCTCACTGAATATTTAAAAATATCAGCTCACAGATGACAGCAAATTACTAATACTGAAGTTCACTGGTTGCGGCAAGTAAAAATAGTAAGTAGGGTGTATGAAACTGGAAATAAGACTTACATTTTTCTAGTTGAAAAAAATGAACCTTGTTTGGCAAGTATTTTTAAGATGAGATTTATATAACAAAATTGGTATATTTTACCGGTATTTTCAACATTCCTAATGACCTAAATTTGAAAGACAAGGAAAAAGCAATAAACAAAATACGTTGAACATACCCAGACTCACTCCAACATGCATTATTATTGTTTTGGAAGCAAGACTGAAATATCATGGCCTATGGATTCTCAACATTGTCACTACACACTGAAAAGAATATGATAAAGAATCTTTAAACAAAATAGAGTCAGCGACATTGTCACTTCTCCATGTTCTCCCTCACAGTTATCATCAGAATTTTTTAGGGAAGAAGCTAAATGTGGAAAATGTACCCAGCAGTAGCTTCCAAATTCATAATCACTAACTGAGCTCCACTTGGTGCTCAGAAAGAGGTTGCATATTGTGATATTTAATGCAGACATAGGATGACTCACTTCACCATGATTGCAGGGTCTGATTCTAGGAGGAGGAGCAGCGTAGTGATGCTGTTCGCTTCAGTAAGACCCACTGGTGTGAACCAGGGCTTTCCACCTTGATCAGGAGGCAAGAAACCCATTCAATAGGGCACTAAAGATGCGTGCACATTGTCCTCCTGGGTTTCAGATTGGAATAGAGCAATGAATAGGCAAGGCCAACTGTCCCCTTAAGAAAATCTTATCTAATTGTTATTTTTATATTTACAGGGTGGGGCAAAAGTAGGTTAACATTGTGAGTATGCGAAACAGAGTTTATGATTATTCATTAACTAGAGGCCTGGTGCACGAAATTTGTGCACGGGGTGGGGGCGGTGTTCCCTAAGCCTGGCCTGCATCCTCTTGCAGTCCAGGACCCCTCGCACCTTCCTGCTTGGCTTGCTGTTCCTTAGCGCTGCCATGGAGGCAGGAGAGGCTCCCACCACTGCTGCTGCGCTTGCGAGCCATCAGCCCGGCTTCTGGCTGAGTGGCGCTCCCCCTGTTTGAGCGCATTGACCACCAAACGGCAGCTCCTGTGTTGAGTGTCTGCCCCCTGGTGGTCAGTGCACATCATAGCGACTGGTCATTCCACCATAACGGTCGCTTAGGCTTTTATTATATAGATTATTGTATTATTTTAGGTACGAACAACTGTAAACTACTTTTGCCACACCCTGAGTTTTGAAAATGTTTGTGTTTTATTTAAATACTAACAAAATGATTTGGTATTTACTGTTTCGGATTGTTCGGTGTACTGAGTGTAATTTTTCATGGAATTCTGTTTCCGTTTGGCACACACGCACACGCACAATCATGAGCCAGGACGTCACTGTATTTCTTGTGCAGGTTACCAGGAGAGAGCTGGGCTACTTGGAAACCTGAGCTAACTGAAATAAAATATTCTGTTCATCGAAATACAAATGCTTCATTCCATAAAATACATCCCCGTTCCAAAGATACCTTTTGTATTGTTGAGTTTAGCAATGACTTTTTGTTCTGCCACATTCCAAATGATCACTAAGTTATCGGAACTGCCACTTGCAAAGAGATCAGGGTTATGTGGACACCAAGAGATAGCTGTGATAGTTTTTTTGTGTTCAGACATAATTGCGTGGAGTTTAAATTCATTATAACGGTGATCCAACTAAAAAAAATACATAAATAAAACATTTCAGTGCTTCTTTTTAGATAGTACACTTTCCATTAATCACATTTCCACAAGCTACCTCGATGAATATTAGCATACCTCTAATAACAAAATATGAACACATTTCAAGCCTTGGTCTACTGTGAGGTATATTTGATCAGCTGACAGAAACTATTTTGAAAATATATGAGAGAATTGAAATGAAACATATCAATTTTAAAAACAAGTAAAAATAAATGATGTACATTTAAATACACATAATTTAATTTTTATCATATTTTTATAGCTAAATCTATTTATGAGGAAAACACTCTTCGTCTCAAAATATTTTTACTGCAATGTTTCACTTATATTTGAATAAAAACATTTAGGTTAAATAAACCAACTCTCATTATTACATTAGTAAGATGTCAAAAGTCTGCCAAGCAATGACCCTACTGTATATCCTTGCTTTCTGGAGGGGCATTATACTGTGTTCTTATATGTAAGTGGGCAAAAGGAATTGCCTCATTTTCCCGTTTCCTTCGTAAATGTGCCATTCATTAGTGAGCCAATTGATCTTTTTATCATTGTTAACATATTTGGGATTATATTTTGTCATTTTATTGTTTCATCCTTTAACATGCAATGAACTTTTCACATTGTCATTCAGGGTTTTACTAGTCATTGTTATGTTAGTGACTTATTGTCCCAATCTCTGTTTAACCATGCAGTCACAGTAAATCCTGACTGCTAACATGACCCTCAACACCCTACCTCGGGAGCCTCTGCTATTGGCCAGTATCATCTGGCTTCATTTTCTTCCTAGTCCACTCTCTGCTGGAGGGCCTGTGCCTGCAGTCCCCTGGGCCAATGACGCCCTCCCCCCATTTGTCCACACGTGTTCCTTCCCCTGTCCAAGTCCTAGTTCAAAACACCTCTTCAGAGACCTGTTTTCTGACCAAGGTATCAAAATAACTTCATGCCCCTTCCCAGGAACTGTCCCATGACTTTCTTTAACCTTTAAAATGGATATATAACGCACATTTAACATTATATTCACTTCAGGTACACGATATGCTGATCTGATATCTGTATACATTGAGCTTGCTGCCGTCTTCCGTATGGGGGATGGAAGTGGAGAACTGTGAGTTCTATGGGAACTGCATTTTTTACTCACTTGTTCCCCTTATTCATGCATTCCCTGGTTGATTCATGTATGTGCCCTGACTGGGGACTGAACCCTGAGCCCTGGTGTTTCAGACGAAGCTCCAACCAGCTGAGCCGACCGGCCTGGGCCTCCAGTGGCATGCTGATATTGCCACACACTCGAGAAATGAACTCTACAAAACTTTACTCTCTATTGTGGGAAACTCATTCGCGTCTAGATTAACACTGTTATTTCCAACATTTTCAATAGACGACAACACTATTAGTAATTAAAAGGAATTTTACTTCAGAATAAAGCAACATTTTTTTCACTTTTAACTGAAATGCGTTGGTGTTTCAAGATTTAAAAAAATCATTTGGAAAACGTTTAGTGAGTATCTGCTGAATGCCAGAGTGCACGGTAACGTGAGAACTGAACGATGGGGAAGATAGTTATTGCTTAAAGGGTCATCGCACCTGATAGCTAAAAGGAACAGTCGGGGAGAGGCGGGGTTATTTACCTGGTAGACGTAGATGGCCAGGGTGGCGCAGTAGGCAAACCTGTCCCCGCTGGCAGCGCACACGTCCTTGTTCCAGGGCTGACACCCGGCGGCCAGCAGCCCCACCTGCCTCACCCGGGACATGCTGGCCTTGGAAACAAAGGGGGAGGAAGGTCGGTTACTGTCATCCCAAAACAAACTTCCTCTTCGTTGTCTGTAACTGTCTTCCTCAATCCTTGCCTCTGTGCCCTGAACAAATGTTCTATGATTGCCGTCATTCTCAATGTGCCGTTTCAGAGGACAGGAGTTTAATCTGCAAATGTCTACGGACATCAAGGCAGGCCATTTAACTTAGGGAAGCAGGAGACTGTAAAGTGCCGAGAGACGGGGACCCTGGGCCAAGGGCTGGGAAGCACAGGGGAGTGGCGGGGTCTTCGTGGAGCAGAGGGTGCACAGCCTGCCTGCAGCGCTCCGAGACCCCTGGGGAGGCCCTGCCTGGTGCCAGACGCATGGGGCGTCCCAGACAGAAATAGATAGATATTTTGTGTACATTTTTATTGATTTCAGAGAGGAAGGGAGAGGGAGAGAGAGAAACATCAACGATGAGAGAGAATCATGGATCGGCTGCCTCCTGCACGCCCCCTACTGGGGATGGAGCCCGCAGACTGGACATGTGCCCTGACCTGGAATTGACCTGTGACCTCCTGGTTCATAGATCAGCGTTCAACCACTGAGCCATGCTGGCTGGGCAGAAATATACAGATTTTTATGTAAACTAAAAAATACATTTTTATGTAAAATGTACCAATTGCCAAATGTAAAAAGGGGCAATTCATTCAAGGCATCAAATTCAAATGTAAAACAATGAGCCAATATCCGGAAGAATAGGGCATTTGTCATCGAACTTCAACATTTTTACACGGATTCTATATTCTTACAGAAACAACGTGAGTTACACAGGGAGATCCACAGGCTGCGTGGTAATGTTGTTCATTGCGAAGAGGGGCCTACGGAAGCCGAGACCGCTGACTATAAACTGTATATGGCCGCACTGGGATCCTCTGTGTCTGTCTGTCTGTGGCTCCGGGTGCGGGGGCAGCAGTGTGTCCTGTGACCTCACTTCTCTCATGGATCTGAGAAGAGTTGTCCATTTTCTGTTCCTTTGGGTTTTATTGTTTCAGGCCCAACTGAGGACTTCTAAGCTCCTTACTTGCCTGACTAGAAACTAGAAGTCCCTCAGCTCCATTTGTGTGTTAAAAACAAGTTACTCTGAAATCCATGCCAATATATTTTTACTTTTACTATTAGTGTATCCTGATTTGCTACTTTTTAACTTTCATGTTTAGATAATGTAAACATTTCGATTTTGTCATGTAATTTGTATGCCCTTTAAATGGGGCCCACCAACTTCTGTCCTTCCTAAACTCAGAGTTGAATAACTCGTCCACACCAGCCATGAAAATACTACATAGGACAAAATGGCATTTTATTTTAAAAATCTAACATTTTGAGTGAAATATTTAAAAATCATTTATTATTGAATATGAATACTATGACATTTATAAATCTGAGTTATGTATTTAATCCGGTAGTATTTGAAACTTCCAGATTATTTTCCAACAGTATTATTATAAGATCCTAGTATATTTGGCACATAATACTATATTATGAAGTGATGCCTAGAGTTTCTGAGGAGATAAAGCTTCTGTCCTCTCTGCAGTCAGCATGGGTTGGTCCAGGGCGAATGGATCCGCATTCCTGGAAGCAGACCTGCTCAGCTGTGGTCCATTTCAAAACATGCATCTGCATTTTAAATGCGAACCCTGTAGGATATCACCTATCTAGGCAAGTAAGTAGACTTAGAATTAGGTGGCAGGTAACTATGTGCTTCAGATAAATACTGTATCCTTGTTTATCTTTATAACATGTTTCATTTTTTATTTGAACAACTTCAGGAATCCCACGTCTATTCTAAAGGTTTGTTGCTTCAGAACATATCATCTTTCTGGCCCAGAAACAACGTGTGCGCTTTAAAGATGAAGCAGCAGGCAGTGCAGCTCACGGCTAACACAGACGGAGACAGGCTCTGGGAGGAAGAATGCCTGAGCTTCGTGCACCGCGTGCAAGGCTGTTGTCAGTAGCCTGGCAACCACAGCCCTGCAGAGGGAAGGCGTTTATTTTTCCAGCCTGAGGACAATTTTAGTTTCAAACACACACACACACACACACACACACACACACACTCACATACATTCACAGACACACACTCACACATCCACTCACACACACACTCACACATCCATACATACACACCTTCACACACACTCACATACATTCACACACACACTCATACACATTCACACACATATACTCACACACATACTCACACCTTCACACACACTCACATACACTCACACAACACTCACACACACTCAGACACATATTCACACACACACTCACATACTGACACACAACACTCACACACACACTTTCACAGTCACATACTCTCACACACACATACACTGTAACTGCAGTGAAGATGCTTTGCACAGTAAGTGTACAAAATACAAAGAAAGTGACGAGTATATTGTCATTACATTTATATACTACTGGTGCATGAAATTCAGCCCAGCCTGCACCCTCTCGAAATCTGGGACACCTTGGGGGATGTCCAACTGCTGGTTTAGGCCCGATCCCGCCTATAGATCGGGCCTAAACTGGCAGTCGGACACCCCTCTCACAATCTGGGACTGCTAGCCCCTAACTGCTCACCTGCCTGCCTGATCGCTCCTAACCCCTCTGCCTTCCTGATCGCCCCTAACCACTCACCTGCTTGTCAGATTGCCCCTAATTGCCTCTGCCTCCCTGATCACCCCTAACCACTTGCCTGCCTGATTGCCACTAACCTCCTCTGCCTGCCTGATCACCCCTAACCACCTCTGCTTGTCTGATAGCCCCTAATCACTCTGCCTGACTCCCTGATTACCCCTAACTGCTCGCCTGATCGCCCCTAACCACTCACTGGAGGGCTGCCAGCTGGGGTGAGGGGCCGTGGTCATTCTGGTCTCTGGTCGTTCTGCCATTTTGGTGGCTGAGCTTTTATTATATAGGATGAGAGCTCACTTTTGAAAATGCAAGAGTATTATGAAATGAAATGATCACAATAAAATTGAAAATACAGCTATATAGTTGTAACCTTGACAAAAATTAAATTTTACAACTAAGTTAAAATCAAGTTTATATATGTGTCTGTGAGACTGTAGAAGTATGTACATATGCCATAAACAAGAATTCCATCAATGTGTAAAAGACCAATTTGGTGCTCTAAAGATCAAACTCACACCTGTATGTGAGTTTTCAAACACTACATATCTCCATTACAATTTTTAACTCAAAAATCCATCTTGTGAATATTTAAAACATAACCTACTGACAAAGTCTGCCATGCTGAATGCTGATTATCTACACTAATAAAAGAGAAAGATGCAACTTGCCATACCTTCATGACACCCAACAGCCAATCAGGAGTTTGCAAATTAACCCAATAAAGATGGCGGGTTATTTTGCATACGTAGGTGCCAAGCAGCCAGGTGTGGGGCGGGATGCTTACGTCATCGCCATGGTGACGATGCAGGTTTTCCGCACCACCCCAGCTGCTGCTCCAGGCCTCTGGGCAGCATGGGAAGGTGGAAAGGCAGCTTCAGGCTGGAGCAAAGGTGGAAAGGCACTCCGGCCCGAGCGAAGGCGGTGCCAGCAGACAGGAGAAGGAAGGCCTATTCTTGCACGAGTCTTCATGCATCTGGCCTCTAGTATAGGGTATAAATGCACATACACATCACCTGAAAAGTAACAGGCTGGATTTTTGGAGAACATAAAAGTCAATACTCATGTGCCCATTTTCATTATTTAGGGTTTTATTTTTCTTTCTCGTCTAAGCCTGTGTAAGAACTGATCGAAACCGGAGCCAGAAGAAGCTCATGCTCATGAAGACAATATGGTAGTGTTAGGGTCACTCTATGCCTACAACAGCTACTGTTATAGAATGTCTCAGAACCAAGAACTCATCTCTAAAGGCCAGGGGTGTCAGAAAAGGGCAGACTGGAGCAGAGGGTGGAGGAGGGACCGGAATCCTCACACTCTCCATGAGCCGCCCCAGAGGCACTGTAAGGGAAAACATGATTTTAGTAAAAAGCATTTTTTTCTTGGCCTCAGACACCCTTTTCCCCAAAGTAGATGACCATCTGTGTCCCCTCCCAACGAGGAAATATGGACGGCACTGGAAACTAAGCCTTTTGTTCCAACATCAGAAGTGCACTTACTGCATTTAAAATGCATGGACTTAATACATAATAAAGAATGCTGGCATTGCAGAGTGTGTGTGTGTATGTGTGTATGTGTGCACGTTTGTGTGCACATGTGTCCACGGGGATTGGAGTGCTGTTATTTTAAACTCATAAGCTGAAACACTTTATCATTTACGGGTAGGACTAGAATTCTCAAGCTCAGGATTCACAATATGAGGGATTCTCTCCAGAGTCAGGTATTAACTGGCTCCAGGACTGTTTACCCATTTGGTTCACAGCTGAAGAAAAAAATTCTAAAAAGCAGGCAAGAGGCTTTAAACTGCTGAGGATTTACAATTAAAGAGATAATTAAGCAAAACGAGGAGAAATAAACCAAAGAACTTATAAGCTTATATGCATAGCCCATCAACAAGGGCAATAGGGCAGTGAAGACCTGGGGGGGTGAGGTAGGGTCTGTGATGAGGGGGTAAAAGGAAGGAAATGGAAGGCATCTATAATACTATCAACAATAAAAAGTATATTATAAAATGAACTGAAATAGTGAGAAAATATCTCTGATGATGACGATAAGAACGGGAAACTGAAGAAGTGAGGAGGAAGGAACATTCAGTGGTGCACGTCTCAGTAGCACCTGTCCCCCAGCAGCAACGGGGAAGCTGGGAAACTACAGGAAGATGTCCCACTCATTAATGAAAAAAAATCCACTAATTGCCTTCATTTGAATAATTTATAATTCATCCATTAAAAGGGTAAAAAGTCTAAGAGAAAACATGTTATTCTAAACAAATCCATTTTGATAAGGTGCATTTTTAAAGAGCAGTTTTGTACTACTGCAATAATACATCCAAATAGTTATTTTCAAAATACTATGCCAAAGTTGCCATAGTAACAATGCAAATCCTTTGGGAACATAATTGTCTAATAATTTATCAAATGTAACATAGCCCTCTACCTCAGAAAATTATTTACATTTCCTTTGATAATATTACTAGAAGCCCGGTGCACAAATCCCCTCAGTCTGGCCTGCACTCTCTCGCAATCCAGGACTTCTTGGGGGATGTCAGACTGCCAGTTTTGGCCTGATCCCTGCTGGCGAGGCCAAGGGACCCTGGGCCTCTAGTCCTACCTAATAAAAGAAAAACATGGTAATTAGCGTACGACCGCTACCCTTCCCATTGGCTAATCAGCGAGATATGCAAATTAACTGCCAGCCAAGATGATGGCCGGCAGCCAGGTAGCTTGAAACTGACATGAGGCTTGCTTGCTTCAGTGACGGAGGAAACCAACGCTCCCCACCTGCCTTGCCAGCCTCTGAGCCTGCAGTTTGAAACATTATAACAAATATAGAAGCTAAACAAAACCCCAGAAACCTGCTTTCAGTGAGCCGGGATCTCAGAGCTGGAGTTATACATTGTTTCGATTATAGAACCCAAACAAACCAGATACCTGCTTTCAGCAGCAGAAGCTTCAGAGCTGGAGCCAGAGCTAAAGCTGGCCCAGAATAAAAAAAGAAAAGAAAAAAAGGAGCAGTTGGGAGCTTCAGCCCTCAGCCCCTCACCCAGACTGGCCAGGTACCTCAGTGGGGACCCCCACCCTGAAGGGTGTGTGACCAGCTGCAAACAGCCATCATCCCCTCACCCAGGCTGGCCAGGCACCCCAGTGGGGACCCCCACCCTGATCCAGGACCCCCTTCAGGGCAAACCAGCCAGCCCCACCCATGCACCAGGCCTCTATCCTCTATAGTAAAAGGGTAATATGCCTCCCAGCACCAGGATCAGCGGAGCCATGAGGCCTTCCGGCACCGGGATCAGCGTGACAGGGGGCAGCGCCCCAACCCCCTGATTGGCCCTGCTCTGTGCATGACAGGGGGTGGCGCCCCAACCTCCCCATCAACCCTGCCTTGAGTGTGACGGGGGTGGTGCCCCAACCCCCCAATCGGCCCTACCCTGAGCGTGACTGAGGGTGGCATCGCAACCTCCCAATCCGCCCTGCTCTGTGCGTGACAGGGCAGCACCCCAATTCCCCAATCGGCCCTGCTCTGAGCCTGACCAGGGGCTGCACCTAGGGATTGGGGCTGCCCTCTGTCACCCAGGAGCAGGCCTAAGCCAGCAGGGCGTTATCTCCTGAGGGGTCCCAGACTGTGAGAGGGCCCAGGCCAGGCTGAGGGACCCCCCTTGCCCGCCCCGAGGGCACAAATTTTTGTGCACCGGGCCTCTAGTCTATATATATAAAAGCCTAAGCGACTGAACAACTGGTCAACTAGTCACTATGATATGCACTGACCACCAGAGGGCAGACACTCAATGCAGGAGCTGCCCACTGGTGTCAGTGCGCTCCCATAGCTGGAGCGCCGCTCAGCTGACCAACGGGCACCAGACGCAGGGCTCACGGCTGGCCACTGCAGCCTGGAGACCACAGCAGAGCAGCAGCGAGCCTACTGAGCGGCGGCGGCGACAGGTGCAGCTGGGCTGGGATGAGCCAGAATGGCAGGCAGAAGCGGCAGGAGGCACTGGATTGCCGGTTTGGGCCCAATCCCCACCAGATATGCCAAGGGACCCCAAAGATGCACGAGTCCATGCACCAGGCCTCTAGTATGCATATCAGATCTTTAGTTAATCTCTTCCTGCCCTCTCCACTCCCCACTCCCTGCTTCCCTCTGAGATTCATCAGTCTGTTCCATGTTTCCATGCCTGTGCATTGAGCATCTGCCCCATGGTGGTCAGTGCATGTCATAGCTACCGGTTGAACAGTCAAATGGTCACTTAGGCTTTTATATATAGAGATATATAGATAGTATTATTATACACATCTATTCATTGAATGCATTTCTTTATGAAAAATTATTTCACTGAAATTATTGCTATTTTTATATATTAATCTCAGTAGAAAGAATTCTAGTTTATCCAGGGTTGGTCAAAAGTCTGTTTACAGTTATGAGTATGCCAAACACAGAATTCTTGTATTATTACTTACTATTGTTTTATTTTCCATATGAACAACTGTAACCCTATGTTTGCCCCACTTTAAGCCTAAAGACAATCTGAAAACACTATGAATTCATCTTAAACCAGGTTAGAAAAATGCCTTTTCTTCAATGTATAGGTAATTAGGACTATTTGCATATATCATCTTCTTACCTCTGCTTTCAAATCTATCAAATAAGAATCTTACTTAACTCAAACTTTTGCAATGCAAAATTGTCCACAATGAAAATGACGCAGTAATACAATACAATTGCATGAGAAATAAAACAGAAAAAAAAACCATAAAATCATAATTACAACATAAATATCGCTTACTCTTTGCAGTCCTTCATACCAATCATCTTGCTCAAACCAGCTTGAAATGTAAGTCATCCAAGCCATAGGCTGTTTCTACCTTAATCAAGGCAAATGGAAACTCAGCATCGCAAGGCAGCACCTAAAGTAACAACAATGAGTTTCAACCACGCAGCTCACCACCTCTGCCTGGAGAAGGGCTGTTCAGGACAAGAAGCGAGGCGTGCACACACATTTCAGCTGAAGCAGTGTTAGTGATTTACAAAGAACAGTATCTGTAGAAATAATGCTATACCAGAAAATGGATGCCTATATTCAACTAAGAAAAAAAATAAAACAATAATGTCATTGCACAGTACCTGAGAAAATGCTGTATCAAAGAGTTTATTTGGTTTACAGTTTTCATTCTAAAAATCTTAGTTTTAACTTTCGCAAGAAACAGGTGAGTTTCTAGAAGTTACCAAGTTAGCACAAAAACACACAAAATAACAGGAAGCAGAAAATTAGTTTCATTGTCAACCTTAGGAGTTGGACAGACAGCTCGGATAAAGTTTCTAGGTTAACAACTGTACGAGGATAAGGTCAATCCTATATATCTATTTGCTTCCAGCTCAGCTGACTGCTAACCTTAGCACCTGAAATGGTTTATAGACAGCACAGGACTGAATGGAGTGCTAAGGTGTTCAACAGAGAATCAAAATCACACCCATTGGGCTTCATTTTAGTCTTACTCACTTCCAGAAGAAGTTATTTACTAGCCATGCTAAAGAAGAGATTTCTTGGAATCCTGGGAGGATATCTGAACTTGAAAATGGCCTCCCTAAAGCTGAGGTGCATCACCCACTGTGTAACAGGTTTTGCGTGATCCTGTCCTGGCTGAGCTCATCAAACCCTCACACCTCGGGGAAGAAAAAAAGGAAGGGAAGGAGAGAGGAAGGGAGAAGGGAGAGAGGTGGTGGTGGAAGAAAAAAGAAAACAATTTGAAGAATGTGAGTGTTCCATTTTTCATACCCCAAAAGCAAACTAGCTGTTGTTCTGACATCGAGAGAGAGACTTGTATGGCATGTAAATGTCACTGTAGGTAAGTGAGAACAGCCTATGGCTACAAATTTATCAATGGACCACGACCCTCTTCTGCAGAAGTCTTCTTGTTTTCTAGAAATATTGTCAATACTACCTGCTTGAAGCCTTACAGAGGAAGTTCCAGGATTGGTACAACCTCTTGCTTAAGGTTCCCCCTTGGTCCCTGAATGTGGACCGTGTTTTCTGTCCTGCCCTTTGAGTTCCCACGGATCCCTTGTCCCTGCCTCGCTGCTCAGGACTGGAATCTCCTGCACTGTCCCCCACTCTGGGTTTGCTCCCCACACACCCACTGTTGTCTCTCTTGTCTATTGCTTATCTGATTTTGAGCTACAATTCTATGTCCTGCATTAAGCGTTCTTACCCTGCCTTGAACTTCTATCTAGCAGCTGCCCAACAACTCTAACTACCTTGCTACTATTTCAGTGGTACAGTCTCTCTTCTAATACACTCCACCAACATCACCCATGCCAAACGCCCAAACTCCATTCCAAACTACCTACCGAAGAACCTAGACCCCTCCGCCTTTTACCTGGTAATCTCATGTGAACATGTGTAAAACCCAGCTCATCTGTCTTGAGCGAGGTTTCCCCTTTCCACCACTCCCAAACAGCCTTGACTTTCCCCTGCGGTCCCCATTTCAGAGACCATCATTATTCTCAGTAACCCAAGAAACCGACACCAGGCCACCTTTCGTCCCCTCCCGCTCCCCTCTCAGGACATTCGATCTCCAAGTCTTTTACCAGGTCTCTTCTCTCCATCCCAATGCCACTGTTTGGGGCAAACCCCCGTGTCTTGCATAAACTAATAAACGAGGTTACTTACCATCCCTCCTTCCACTGCAGTCCCTCAACACGTCCTATACTGTCGTGACTTTATGTCCAGACGTTTTCAAATGCTTTCGCCTCAACTGTCCTTCCCTCCCCATTTTCCGGTGAATAACAAGCTCTTTCATATTGAGGAGCTTACAAGACCCACCTTAAACATCCCTCTTCTCTGAAGCTTTCCGCAAATGCACCAAGTCCCTCACCTGTGTGCCTGTACGTTGGTATCTGCCCTCGATAGTGAAAAATTGTGTGGATATAAATTGTGAGCTCTGCAAGGCAAAGGGTCACGCCACAACCATATCTGTACGGAGACACAACGTGTCAGCCAGAGAGCTGACAGAAGAGCCCAGCGACCAGGGGTGGGTCACAGGAACGGAAGGCGCCCAGAGCTTACACTCGGGGAGGAGCCAATGACACAGACCCCAGTGACCTGTGAGGGACCCACCAAGCGAAGTGGGACCACTCTTCCATGCCTTGTGAGGAAATAACTAACCACTCACTTAAGAAATTGTCTTTAAAAGGTGCAAATGCTCACTTGAACTGGTACCATTATTTTATCATTATCCCAGACACCAAGTGTGATTTATTACAACACTGCAAATCCAATGCAGTTAACACGAACACCTTGTTGACAGGGCACACATCGTCTCATGATTATTTCCTGATGTTATTCCATAAGCACCAGTTTCCATATTTGCAAGAATTAAGAAAAGCAAAATACTTCATGTCTTGTAATCTCAGGCGAAACATTATCTTGCCTAGAAGCACACATTTCTTCATTGCACTCCGGGTATTCTGATGACCTGAGAGTGAACAGAACCTGGTTCCTTTAGTGTAAGAATGGCAGACAGATTCCAATTCCCGAACCTCCCTCCCTGTCAGAACCATCTGGGGTGCAGAGGGAGGACCTGAGCTGCCCTCGGAAGGGACGCGGGAACTGAGACAGGAAGGCGGGGTGATGGTGGCTTAGTCCACTCCTTCACCCGGTAAGATCAGTGATGGAAGGAAATGACAATAATCAAACCCCAGTGTCATCATGATAAAGACATAAACAAAGGTAATAAAGGAGAATGTTTGCAATGTCAGAAACCTTACTGCAAGTATTACTGTCCAAACACGGCCTGGCTGTCGGTCCTGACCCTCACACACACTCTCCGCATCTGTTTGCCATGACCTCCTCGGGGGCAGACTGTCCCTGCCTGCTGCCTTTGGACTTGCCACGCAACTTGTTTGGCCTCGTGATGGGTGGGCAGACATCACTGTCCCAGGTCCATTCCCACCCCGGTGCCCCTGCCGTCAACCTGAGGACAGTCCATGGCTACCTCGCTGGGCCAAGGAGAACAGAGCTGCCCAGACCAATCCCAGGCTTCCAGGGAGGTGCAGGACCACCCAGCTTAGCCAAACCTGTTAGGAAAACCCTAGGATTACACCTGTGAGCATATTAATGCTCGCTGTTCTACTGTGCTGAGTGTGGGAGGGGTCTGTACCAGCACTTTTGTGGCAACAGCTCCCTGATGCATACAATGGACCCCGGGGATATCAGACCCAGCACTGCCGAGCCACGAAGACACCACACTCCACGGAGCTCGGCTCGCCCAGACAGCAGGCTCCCTTCACCTGCATGGGGAAAGCAGGCCTGATGCCTGTAGGAAGGAAGCGGGGTTTACAAGGTTTAGCGTGTCCTGACAGTCTATGTGCGGGAGGAGAGTTACAGAGGACAGGACGTTCTTTAAATAGCTCAATCGGGCAAGAGATAGTTCTGTAGATAAAGAATCTGAGTTAGCTCGTTTGTTTTTCAGTCTCTGACGGTCAGTCATTTCACAGGAGGCTAACGCAGTGGCACATCCACGAGGCCCAGTCAGACGGGGGCAGGTTTCCACCTGAGAAACACCCTTTTCAGAAGCGCTTTCTAACTCTGTGTCAGGACGGATAGGACGAAGCACAAGACGAAGGCCCTGCTCTCGTTCTGAGAAGCTGGCCACAGCGTCCAGTCCTCACCTCGGGCCATAATTACAGGACTGAAATCAAAACCCTGGCGGGCAGTCCCTGGCCGAGAGCTGGACGTACTAAAAGTTCTCTGGGTGTAAATGCATGGGGACCTATTTGTGCCAGATCCTGAAGTGTCCGCTTCTGCGCTCTTCGGCCTGGGGCTGTTTCTATCGCTCACGCCTGTGTAACATCCCGGTACAGTGAAATGACACAGTGGCCTGTGCCCTAAGTCTTGGTCTCCGTCGTCTCTGCTTTGATTCCACAGCTGGTTTCTCCACCCAGTGTCACCTGCTGTCTCAGACCAGGGCAGCCATCGGCTTAACCCTCTGAAATGTTGGCATCTGCAGCCTGTCCTTTCCTATCCTGTCTGTCCCCACCAGGGACGCCTTCTAACCTATGGCACCAGCTGCAGTTATGCTCTCAGTCGGCCCTGTCTCCGTTATCATGTGACACAGCAAAGGTACTTACAGGAACTTCCCAAGGAACTGGAATTACCACCACTGCTGTACTGCAAGGTGAGCACAGGCCACCACTGGTTCAATCAAACAGGGGAGCACGAAGTATAACATAATACACTGTTCAAATCACCCCCTTCCCCATCCCCGCATCTGACCTGCCTGGAGCCCTGCTGCTACGGTCAGAGGAGAGGATGGGGCTGGGAGAGGGACTCGGGAAGCGTACACGTGCCTCCTGCAGGCGGTGCACAAGGTGCTGCAGACCTTGGATCACCTGCCCACCTACTCACCAGGAATAAACTCTCCTTGAAGGCACCGAAATGAGTGGAAGGCAGCTGTCAGAAGCGCCATGTCACTGCACTTAGGGCGGTCCCTCTACCCCACCTACATCAAAGCCCTACATTAAAACGTCAGGAGGAAGAGCTAGAAGCAGGTACACAGTTTAAAAAGTGTGCTTGGAATGGTCAGAATGGTTCCTCACTTTTGAAAGATTGCTCTTTTGTTTGTCTGTTTATTTTGTTCATTAGGTTCCACATGTAAGTGAGATCGTGTGAACAAAATAGACACAGAGGCATGGAGGCATGCAACAGAACGAGGATTCTCAGAGGGAAGGTGGGGGTGAGGAGGGAAGAGACCTTATGTGCACATTTGCATAAACCATGGACAGACAACAGTGGGGCGAAGGCCTGGGAAAGGGATGGGAGAGGGCAGAGGGAAGTCAATGGGGAAAAAGTGGACATCTGTAATATTTTCAACAATAAAGACAAATTAAATATATATATATTGTTATTTATAAATAAGACCCTGGCTTCCAGCAATGGCACACAAGCATATATATTCTAGTTCTCCCACTGAGAGCAACTAGGAAAAGTGGATAAAAATATGTAAAATCTCAGGCTAAGAAGAGGAGTCACAAGAGAAGTCCAAAGAGCCTAGCCAAGCACTTTTTTGTTGATGATGGTGATTGGGGGTGGAGGGTGGGGTGGATGCCACGTTTTCCCCAACAGCATTTGCCTAAATAAAATACTGAGAAGCTCTGGAGAGCTCTGGTGATGTCACAGGGCTGGAGGGGGAAATGACCTAATAATGGTGTCCTTTCAGCAAGAATAATCTGGGGCTACGGCTTAACTGTTTGCACATCATAAGCGTCTAGAGACGCAAGCGGCGGACCTTTTTTAATCAAATTCAGAACATCGTGGCAGTTAACTTAAGACTAAGGAGGAAACAGAAACAGACCTTCCCTCACAGAGCCTGAGGGTCAGCTCCAAACTTCACCCCGACTGGAGCGAGTGGTCTTCCCCACACTAACGCTTTCCAAAGCAAAAGTGAATTCTCTCTGGAGGAAGATAGCGTCACACTGCCAGGCTGCAGAGCAATGGAGGGAATTCCACAGAGTGGGGAGCCCCACTATGGAGAGACGGACGTGCTGTGGTTTCACCGCTGACAGGGCAGGGAGAACGGGGTCTGCCAGGAAAGAGGGTGAGAAAACAATCAGACAAAACCGCACCTCATTCCCAAAGGCCCATGTGCGCTGGAGGCCCCGGGCAAGCTGAGCCCGCACTCACGGCGGGGACCTTCTCCACAGGCCTCAGCGAGGTGCTCAGGAGGAAGAGGGCACCAGAGGCGGTGCCCGTAGTGGCTCAGACATGTAGGGAGCCACGGGTGACTGAGAGTTGCCGGGCAGGAACACTGCAGACTTCCCTGAACCCTCCTCTCATATGAAGCAACCAGAGGCCCGATGCATGAAATTCGTGCAAGGGGCTCGGCCCTCGCAGCCCTGGCTTTGTGCAGAAGGTTGTCCAGAAGAACGTCCGGAAGGTCACTCGGCTGTCTGGTCTAATTAGCATATTACACTTTTATTATTCTAGACTAGAAGTCCAGCATGGCCCTGCCCATCCACGCTCTCCTCGCCTACCCGCCTGCAGCCGGCCTGCAGCCTCGCCCACCCTTCTGCTGTGCTCAAAGCCCCACCCACCCGCATGTGCCTCATGGTGAGTCGGTCTTGGTTGTTCCACATTATGGCAAGACGACCACAAAGGAACAGAAGAGCACCTCCCCTGCCCCTGGGAGGGGCAGAAAGGGCTCCTTCCTGCCCCGGAAACTAGGCTAAGACCCACTCCCCGGGGCAGAAGGGAAGAAGCCAAAGCTGATCAGGTGGGCGGAGGGTGGGCAGGACAACATCTGCACGGAAACTCCGCCGAACTGCCAGGCTTTGAGGAGGTGCAGTCTCTCCCGCCCAGCACCCTCACGGATCCAGAGCGCGCTGTGGCTGCCACCAAGGGTGGTAGGGACGGGGAGACACGCCGATCGCCCCCAAGGGAAGGTTCCCCGATCTGGGAGATAGAAATCGTACTATCACCATAGATTCGGGGTGCTGTGCACTAGTTAAAATGAGCTACCCTCACCACATGGATGCAGCCTACAATGCCATGGTGACTGAGAGTCAAACATAAAATGATACACAGCACATGATTCTGCCGGGGTCCAACCCCAGCGGGTCCAGGGGTCCCCAAAGGTGTGGACGGAGTCGGCGAAGAAGGAATGACACGGAGACAGCGTTCAGTTGATCAGCAGCCTTGCCAGGATCTCTAGCCACAATCTCCAGCCAGGTTCTGTAGCCATGTTCTCTTGCTAGGTTCTCCAGCCAGGTTCGGTTTAGGTTCTCCAGCCAGGTTCGGTCGCCAGGTTCTGTAGCCGGGTTCTTCAGCCAGGTTCTGTCAAGGTT
>NW_006297021.1:318129-334610 GCF_000327345.1 Myotis davidii | reverse complement strand
AGAGGTTTTATTCCCTCCCTAACTTCAGGGGAAAATCCCTACCTGGGGAAACAACCTTTCTCAGAGAGGTGACCTTGGTTAAAACACACAACGCCAAGAAGGTGAGCAAACATATTAAGAACAGTATGCCATATATGCCAGGTCCCTTGAAACAGCAAGGATGGACCGGCTCCCGGCATGATTCCGTTTATCGAACTTTAAAAACGAGCAGGATTCATCTGTGCTGTTAGAAGTTCTGAGCAAGTTTTCTTTCGGGAGAAGGAAGGAGTCAGGGGAAGGAGCCATAAGGGGATTTCCAGGAAGCTTAAAATGTTTCTTTTTATGCTAAATATGCTAATGGGAAAATTTTGCTGCTATAAAACACTAAGTTGCACATTTCTCCTGTCAGTGATATAATCTAAATAAAAAGAAGTCAGACACTCGGACATACCAGTGTTTTCTAATACTAACAGCAAAGTAAAGGAGAAACACCCCCACTAATCTTGTCCACATGTAGATATTGCATAATTGGATTTTATTTTCTAGGTTCACTTGGACACTCTCATTTACCTTTTTATTTTCCCCTTAGAGTTCCCTGCCCAGCTACCACCCCAGCCATCATATTCCGGAACACATTAACTTATGTCTTTCTTTGAGATAGAGCACTAATATTTTATCCATCCACAATCGTTTTTAGAAACAGTGTCAAGGACAAGCAGATGGACACAAAAAATAAATAATGTGATAACAGGAGAAGAGCAGAAACTGTAGTCTTCCAGAACAAGCTGAAGGGGCTGAGAGGGGCTACGTTAAGGGTATGCATTGCCCTAGCCAGTTTGGCTCAGTGAATAGAGCATCGGCCTGAGGGCCAAAGGGTCCCGGGTTCAATTACAGGTTTGACTGGTACCTTGGTTGCAGGCTCCTCCCCAGCCCGGGCCCTGGTCAGGGTGCATGCAAGGAGCAACCAATCAATGTGTCTCTCTCACATCGATATTTCTGTCTTTCCCTCTCTCTGCCACTGTCTCTACAACAGCAGTTCTCAACCTATGGGTCGTGACCCCTTTGGCAGTGGAACGACCCTTTCACAGGGGTCGCCTAAGACCATCCTGCATATCAGATATTTACATGACGATTCATAACAGTAGCAACATGACAGTTACGAAGTAGCAACAAAAATAATTTTATGGTTGGGTCACAACATGAGGAGCTGTATTTAAAGGGCCAGAAGGTTCTCAACTGCACTATATGCTCAAGGCTATGCCAACATGTTTTTGGAAGTATATAATCAATACGTGCTTGTTAAAAAAGCTTCAGAAGCTGCAGAAAACGAAGAGTTTATTTGCATTAGTCCCTAGTTTACTAACTTGAGGTCTTCCCCTGTCTGGAGCCCACGATTCTAAATGACCACTTGCTCACTGAGATACGAAAACTACAGTAATCATGGCTGACTGAGGTTTTAAATCGGTGCATCTCCGAGTGGGGCTCTCAGGTCTCTTGTATCAGAATTCACTAAGAAACCGGCCAAGGATCAGATTCCCGGATGGTACCCCAAAGCCAGTGGCCCAGCATCTCAGGGTCTGGCAACCTGCTTCTCAGCATCACTCCCAGGGGATTAATGTGCACAGGAAAGCTGAGAGCCACTTTCTTGATCCAGCAACAGGAAAGGAAAACAGCAGAAAGCCGGCCTCCGTCATCTCTACTAACGGAGACTCATCTCTTCCATTTCTATCGTCCGTAAGCGTTCCTCTCATGCATTTGGCAGGGTGCTTTACCGAAGCATTCCCAACATATGTCAAGTCACAATGTTCTTAGAGCTTAGATTATAAAACAGGTCACAGTAAGCACAGTATTAAGCTACGTTAAAACCCTGGATTAGGGAGCAAATAGAATCGGAGAAGGTCATTGCAGTAGTTGGAGTTCGGACCATAAAATAAGCACTTATACCAGTGCGAATTCCAATTTGATCCGCAAAATGCAGGCATTATATGTAGGACCATGAAACTGACTTAAAGATGTGGCAAAGCTAATGCATTCCATCGGTCAGCTACACATTCACTGTTATACCTCCCTACATTTTAACCACCAGACTGAAAATTATATGGAATTGAATTATAGAACTGGACTTTTCTAGGTCAGCGGTTCTCAACCTGTGGGTTGCGACCCCTTTGGGGGTCGAACGACCCTTTCACAGGGGTTGCCTAAGACCATCTATAACACATATATAATTACAAATATAATTACATATATAATTATATATGTAAACACATATATACTTACATATTGTTTTGTGATTAATCACTATGCTTTAATTATGTTCAATTTGTAACAATGAAAATACATCCTGCATATCAGGTATTTACATTACGATTCATAACAGTAGCAACATTACCGTTATGAAGTAGCAAATAATTTTATGGTTGGGGGTCACCACAACATGAGGAACTGTACTAAGGGTTGCAGCATCAGGAAGGTTGAGAACCGCTGCTCTAGGTGCTCGAAGGATTACAGGATCTCTTTCATTGTAATGTGGAAATGCTTTTTAATTTGATAGAAGAACTAATTCACTTTTCTTCAACAACAGGGTCACTCACATACCTTCAGTGTGAACATGCTGAAAGTCAGCCAAAAAAACAGTAAGGGGCAAAATCACGTATGTTCACTCATCAACTAAGGAGTTAGAAGTAAATATTATAATGCAAATATGTAAATATTTGCCATAAAAAGATATAGGATTATTTCTGTGATGGAGCATGGCAAAAAGATGTAGCCTTGTCTCTGTCCATAGGACCGCTCCTCATGCTGGAAGACCCGAGTTACACCATGAACCTGTCAAACCGAGCATCCCCACTCCTTCTAATTCTCTGTTTCGTAAGTTGGATTTTATCTGTGAGATTTTTAAGTAGGCTGGACCTTTACGCTTACCTATCTGTGACAATCCGGATTCCCATTTGGCAGTCACTAAAACTGGCATTTTCATATTCTGGGCAAAGGATGTTAAAAATTACATTGGCAAGTCAGTTGGAAAAAAACAAACAAACAGCAAAGGAATATAAAGCTTGAAAGCTTTAAAATGAAAAGCAGAAGCCCACATAAAGTTACTACATCCAAACATTTCTTTAATATATGCACCATACAATGATGGATGGCCTGGAATAAATCCTCAACTTTGGTAAGTAAAAGGCGGTATCAGCGAAGGCAGGGCCAATGCATAGATCGGATCGGTTGCTACTTTACTTTGATAGACCACCTGTCGAAAGGTATGACCTTAGCCAACATAAAATCCCCCCAAAGGTGAACTGATATAATTAATAATGATAGCTATTATTGAAATATTCATACTTGTGAAATAGACCTACTATGTTTCCAGGAATGAATTCATTTGTTTAGTAGCTCATGGGACTCCCAAGTTTCCAGAGGGGCATCAGACATGGACGTCACCAGCTCGCGAGCTGATCAGATCCAATGGCGGCATGAAGCTCTGTCAGTACCCCTCCATCTCCAGCTTCAGAAGAACCAGCTGAGGCCCAGTGAGACCCAGATCCCTGGCCCGCCCCCAGAGATGCTGATTCCTAGGGGTGTGGCCTGAAAATGTGCATTTCTAACATGCTCCCTGGCGATGCCCATGCTGCTGGTGTAGGGTGCACGTTGAATAATACCACTCAAGATGGCATCTGATACCAAAGTGGCAGAAAGTCTAGCAAATAAATGCATCCAACTTCAAAAATGGCACCTAATGGTAACCATAACCTACGCTTCAGGTGTAACTTCTGAAAGCTTCCTATTGCTTATGTTCTTAACAGTCCATTCTGGGTGTTTGGGCTACGTGCACTTATTGTGCCACTGGGATGCATTAGTATAAAAAAAATTTGTAAGGTAACCGGATCCCAAAGAATCACAAAAGACTTTGCAGCAAAACTTAAATTGTATTAATGAGCACATCAACAAATAGCAAACCGTGTAGGAAAACACTTTTTAACTAATAGTTTAAGTAAAATTTTACGTGATAAAAACCAAACACATGCACATTGTCCATTTTGCACCTCCATCATTCTAACATTACAAAAGTGATCTAAACCTTCATTACTCGAACTTTTGAATTAGTCACTTGAAGAAATACAGTGAAAAAGGAAAATGATGTTGTTGATACATTTTTAACATCTTTAGGGAGCAGCACAATGTTGAGTGCCAAAGGCTGAAGGTCTAGATCAGCTTTCACACTGACTAATTTTAAGCAACACAATCTTTAGGTGTTTGGTGACCTCATCCACAAAATAATGGCGCTAGGTCATTTTGTCTCCAAGGATCCCTCCAGCTTAAATTCTGAAGCGACTCCTTCAAACCTGTTACCATGTTTACCTTAAAAATAAAATGTGGGCCCTGGCTGATTTTCTCAGTGGTTAGAGCATTGGCCTGCAGATCAAAGGGTCTCAGGTTCATTCCTGGTCAAGGGCACCTACCTGGGATATAGGTTCAATCCCTACCCTGGTCAGGGCGTGTGCAAGAGGCAACCAATCAATGTGTCTCTCTCACATGGATGTTTCTCTCTCTCTCTCTCTCTCTCTCTCTCTCTCTCTCTCTCTTTCTCCCTCTCTCTCCTTCCCTCCTTCCCTCCCTCCCTCCTTTCCACTCTTTCTAAAAATCAATGGAAAAATGTCCCAGATTAAATAAATAAATAAAATGTTGCATAACTTTTCATTACGACTCATTCATAATGTTTTGTCTTAAAGGACCAAACTAAATTAAATATTACCTATTTCTTATTAACCAAGACTTCAATTTTCACCCCTTCATGTGCAGCTGTTTTTTATTGGGAATGAAGGCTTTCCTACAGCATATCAAACAGGAGTGCTCCTTGTAATGAGACTTATTTTCTACTTTCCAATTGGAAAGGAAGTTTTTTGTGTGTTTAGTATGAAATGGAATTTATTATACGTAATTGCAAGTGAGCCTACATGGATGCTGGTACACGCTCACAACTTAAAATGCTGACAATCTGGAAGAAAACAACAAACCTAAGCATAAGAAAAATTATTTAATGGCCTCTATGGTGAGTTCTCCTTGACTGAGCATTCACATCTATGAATCAAGTATTCAATGGTGCACCTTCTTCACTGAAGCATGGAAAAGTATCTCTTACATCTTTTGATAATTTTCTTAAACATTACAATGATCAATTATCCCAATACTGGCAAATAACACTGATAAATTATCTCCTGTATAATCTTGTTGTATAAGATTTATATTACTATCTGTTTCCATTATATATGGATTTCTTAAATTAAAATATAATAGAATTCCAGAGTTTTAGGAGATAATTAGGCTACTAAATTATACTTCGTAAGTGCATGTAAAGTAATAACAAGTTAAAACTTTTATCCTTATGGTTTAAAAAAAGTATCACTCAAGTACCTGCTAATGTGCCATCCCTACGACAACTGAGCCTGGGCCTATCGCTTTAGGTTGTCTTTTTTAGGAAGTCTAGCCTATTTCAAATGTTCAAATTTCTCTCCAGTTATATTTGTCTAGTCTTTGAAATCAAGCGAAAACAACCTCAACACTCTCCTAAGGGGGCGGCCTATGTTTTACCATGAAAATTGTTGAAATCTTTCCAATTATTCATGTTGGGATTTTTACCTTCAATACGGAAAGGTGCAGGTCAGAGCTAGTCATTCTACAGTATTTCCCCCCATGTTTTAAAACCAAAGTTACAAGTCCTTGAACAGTTTAAATAGCCTCAAGAAAGAGAAATGTTTTCCTTCAGGCTTTGTTCCTCTACAGAGTAATTCTGTGTGGGATTTCTTGTTCTCTGCAGGCATCGCTGTCTAATTTCTTGCTCACAGCAAGGTGAGCAGTCTCAACAGGGAGAGAACAATGCTCATGTGGTTATCCCGGACCACAGCCTGGCCTCGGAGGTTGAAAAGAGCCAACCAACTCCTGGTTTAGCACATGTTTCTTTTACAAAAGAAAAGAAGGAGTCGGGTAAATAAGAAATCCCTCCCAATCTCCTAATACGATTTCTGTGGATCAAAATACTCTCAAATCTCTGTCTCGAAGACACACTGGAAGCTACATATCTCCACTTTAATACTTCAGTCTGCCCAATGGAATAGATACACAAAACATAGAATGAGGTAGTTTGGCAATTACAGGAAGTAGAAGTAATGCTTGTATATACATCATTATCACAAATGGCTGGGTGAACTGGTTATTCAGTAATCTAACCAACTGTTACCTTCCTCACATACATCGGATTGCAAGTACATGCTGGAATATAGGAAGAAAAACCCTTCAAAACTGTTTGAATTTCATGTTAGCCTTCTTTACAGAGTTTAAGCAAATGCAACTATGTGCTTTGGAGGCACTTTACTGGTAGTGACAACCTAGTCATTCATGTTTGATGCATGGTATCTATGAAGGTGAAACAAACAAAAATAAGACCATCCCAACTGTAAGTAATTTAAGAACTGCTCCTGACTTACCTATGCCCAGGCCAAGGGCTACAAGATGGAGTCTATAGAAGACAACAACGAAAACCTTCTCCCTGGGGTAGTCCCTCTATTTGGAGCAGACGAACTCAAAAATATTCTTTTCTAAGCTAAATTAAGTTTGTGGCTTTCTCATAGATGGCATTATTATGTGACTGATGGGTCACAAAAGATTTTAGTACACCAGAATTTAATTATTGAAAACAAGAAGAATGAAGAATTTTAAAACTTTTACATAAATACATATTTTTTTCAGATATACAGTTCTTTAAGTACTTCAATTGATGTCAATACAGGGGAACACGAGATCTATATAAATAATACCATTCAACTACCTGTTTTTATAGAGAGTAAGTTTGTAGAGCACACTTAATTAAATTATTTTTTTTTCCTTTCCATGTGTGCCCTTTGAAATAGGCATTGGTTTATTCCAATTTAGAACATCTCCCAGGAACTAGTAACGCAAGGACAGTCAAGTAGCGTTGTAACATCAGTCTCCACGCAAGCCACCAGCACATGTTCCCCCCAATGTTGTTGAATTCGCAGTCACCCAATGACTACATTTAACTTTAGATCGCAGAGCAGGCAGGACGGTCAGACCCCTGGACCCAGGCCGGGAAGAGAGGACCATGCCCCTGTCTCGCCCTGAGGCCAAGCGGCACAATCTCCGGGGGAGTGGGAGCTTCTCCCAGGGGCTGTGGGCACCAGCCCCCGCATCAGCGCCCGCCCCTCCAGCCACTTTCCAAGGCCAGGCTGCGGTCTGGGACAGTCAGTCACAGGGACACCACTCTCTCCCTGTTGGCCAGGCTCTTCCCTGGAGATTTACAAACAAGAATAATTACCCTGGGATGCCTGCGGAGAGCTGCAGAAATCCCCGAGGAATGTCCTCTATAGAGAAACAACCTCAAGGAAACCTTCCTCTTAACTGAGGTGACTTAACATATTCAACCAGGACCCGTCACCTCGGTTACGGAGGTTGGCAGAGAAATGAGATCCTGGGAATAGTATGTCTGAAAGTCTCCGACAACGAAAGATTCAGAATTGCAGTGTTTCTCTTCAAATCCTTGCTGAAGACGCCCATAAGTAAATGTATCTACGGGAGTGACAAACACAAGTGTGCCTGGTGTTTGATACAAGACCAAAGTAATCACTAAATGTCATTCCAATCAATTGCTTTTACTTGATATAGAAAAAAGTCAGCTTACATTTTGCTCCTGTTACTACCTGCCTGCAAAAAGTCTGGATTGTTTAGGGGGCAGGAAGTGTGGCATTTTCGTGAAATACAACGTCTACGAGGCCCCTCACATTTCACACTGTCTTTTTCCCCGAATGTTTCCTCCTTTCCTGACAGCTTTCCCGGTACAACCTGAAGATGAAGACCCTCCTCGGAGGGGAGGTCATCCGCACAGCACTGCCGGCGGGCACCGAGGGGGACCCCCCCCGAATCCACACACGCCCAGAGAGCACAGGAACCCCCGTCTCCCGGCACTGAGACCTCTGAGTGCGGGGGCTGGTGCGCAGGTCCTAACCAGGTGCGTCCGATGCTGGGGATGGACCGCGGGACCCCATCGGGGGCACAGCCCAGGGGCGCGCGGAGCCCGGGCTGCGCTCCTGGAGCCCCCAAACCCCTCCCTCATCTCCCGAGCCCCGCCCTCTCCTCCCGCGCACTAAGGGTTCCAGGGCAGGAGAGCGGGCTCCACCAGCCAACCGCGGCCCTGGGCGCCCCTGGTCCCGCCCCGAGGTCCACGTGACGGCTATCCTGGCCATTGATTGGAGCGCCAGGTGGAGAGGCGGAAGTGGCTCGTGACCCTGGGATACCGAACGCGCCAGAGGTGGTTACCTAGCAACGGGTAGTCCGCGGGGAAGACGTGGGTCCAGGCTCTGCGAGGCTTCCGCAGGGTTTACAGTGAGGCTGGCCGTGCGGGAACACAGTGAGCCGCCCCCTACCCCTGCCCACGTGCGGAGTCTGCACTTTCTTGGTAACGTGAGCGGGTGAAAGATGCGAGCAAGAGGTCAGAATGTCCTCCTGGAGGGGCCGCAGGAGGGAAGCGAGTCTCCTTCAGGAGCCGGCTGCCCTGGCCTCACACCCTCACCTGCACTTCATGATGGTCTCTTTGGACTCAAGCGGCACCCAGGGAGATGCCTTGGGGTGCAACTGTTTTGTCTCTATTATTGGAGCTCTATGGAGTTAATATACGGCCTTCAAAGGGTGCAACACTGGCCTTTTCCTTGTGGGGTTTGGTTGAATGGAAGAAATACTTGGTACTGTCATTTATATCTTCGTCTTCATGTCTTTGAAATACCTTCACTACCTATGGCCTTTATCAAACACACGGGAGAAACTAAGCCTTCTTGTACTTGACATAAAGTGTATTCAATTTCATTTATTCGGCTTTAATTACATATCAGACTCTGGCTAGTTAACGAATGATCTATCCGGACTAGGGAAATTCCCTGGACAAAATTCCTACCCTCCTAAGCCATAGAGTTTTCTTCTAAAGTATTCCCTGCAGACTGTTCCCTCCCACGGCACTTAGTTTATTCTGCAAATTAAAATTTACTTAAAAGTTGCCTTTCTACATAGACGATAAACTTGCTAAAAGCTACAGTCAGCTCTTACAACTGTTCCCTGCATCTAACCAAGTGCCTGATGAATAGCAGACCTTCAAAGAAGGTTGATGGATGGATGGATAAAGGAATAAACTAGCCCATCCTCTAGAGAAAATATAAAAGGCAACAACTTAGTATAATTCAATGTGCTAAGTTCTACAATGGGGTTATATGAAAGTTCTATGAGATGATTTCATGTGAAGGAGGGAGAATTTTTTTTTCTCCCCGTGTATTCAGAGAAATGTTCAATAAGAGTGCTATTTGAACAGGAACTCAAACAGATTTCACCTGCTGGGAAAGGAAACAGGACTTACTAGGCAGCAGGAACAGCATGGCCAAAAGCATGAAGTGGGGAAGTGCATGGTAGATCTACCTGTTTTTAACTTGTTTGCTTTCTCTGGAGGAAGTGAGGATGGGGGCCTGAAGATGTGAGGGGGAGAGAAAAATTTAAAAAGATGGAAATGGTCAAAAGAGAAAAACAGATGGAGAAGGGCATTGGACTCCCTATTCAGGTTACACTCTGACCTCTAAAACCAGGGCACAGTTGATCAGAAGAAAAATGAAGTAGATTGTGGAAAAGATACTGATGGCCTGAACTCAGACAATGAAAGGAGGAACGATGAAGAGGGAAGGTCCCAAGAAACATTTCTGGGGAAATAGACTATCATTTCCTTTTATGACTGATACTTGTTAGGTACAGTGCTAAATAGTTGGTAATGTACACGAAGAGAAAACAGTGGTCAAAGACATGCCTAGCGTGGTCCATCGGTTGGATAGAAATCTTTTATCTCTAATTGGTTCATAATTGATCCAGCTCTTCTGTTAAGAATCATAAATCAAGCAGAACATTAGCAATTACCTGTTTATACCTTCACAGTTTGAAGATGAAGGTATGGAGGCCTGGAGCATTATCAATCTGTCAAGTCATGCAGAGTTGATATAATCATCCCAGACGCCCAATTCAGTGCCCTTCTTCCTTTACTATGATTTCGTTCATTGGTTTTGAAAGGGTGAGTTAAACAATAGCAGGCGTAGTTAGATTTAGAACCCAGAGAGAAACACTATAACACTTCCTAATTTCGGAGGAAAAGGTCTCTAATTGTCAATCTTTTATTCAAGGAACATTGAGTGTGTACTTTCATCTCGTTCTTCACACAGAGCACAGCGAGTTCTTCATGATGAGCTGAGAAGCAGAGCGCTTAGGGGGATGAAATGACTAGTCGAGTCGTCTTCCAGGCCAGGCGTGTTCTTTAAGAGCAGTGGCTTGGAAAAGGTGTTCAGTGCTATTCATGTGGTGAGAGCCTTTTCAGGGAATATTCTAAAAACAGGAAGAACTTCTTACATTTTAGAAAAATTTAGCCAAAAGGGTTTTAGATTCACCTACATGAAAAGCCCTCTCACACTGTTTTTTTGTTCTTGTTAAGCCTCACCTGAAGATATTTTTCCATTGTTTAGGACGAGGGGTCCTCAAACTCTTTAAACAGGGGGCCAGTTCACTGTCCCTCAGACCGTTGGAGGGCTGGACTATAGTTTAAAAAAAACTATGAACGAATTCCTATGCACATTGCACATATCTTATTTTGAAGTAAAAAAACAAAATGGGAACAAATACAATATTTGTATCTGCATGTGGCCCGCGGGCTGTAGTTTGAGGACCCCTGGTTTAGGCCAATGGTCGGCAAACTCATTAGTCAACAGAGCCAAATATCAACAGTACAACGATTGAAATTTCTTCTGAGAGCCAAATGTTTTAAACTTAAACTATATAGGTAGGTACATTGTTATTAACTTAATGAGGATACTCCTAAGGCTTAGGAAGAGCCACACTCAGGGGGCCAAAGAGTCGCATGTGGCTCGCGAGCCGCAGTTTGCCGACCACTGGTTAGGCGGACGCTCTATCCTCTGAGCCAGAGCAACCAGGGCCCTCTCTCACTATTTTTAACGTAAAAGTGGAAAGAGAAAAAACAAGCATGTCAAAAACAACTCCCGCAAAACCTGATCGAACTGATGCGCAGTAAATACATAGAGAACCAAATATTGTAAAAACTTTCTGTATGTGAAAGTACTTTTAAAACTTGAAATAGTTTTAAAAATATATAATCTACCTCCACAATATTGTCTATTAAGATATATATATATATATCACATCCATTGAAAAATTAATGTCAACATTTCAGTTGTTATGAAATGTATTACTTAGCTAACATTACTCTTTGGACTTCATGATGTACCAAAGGGGCTTAAAATTAATTAACCAATAATTGCATAAAATTTGAGATTTTATCACTAGAATGATATTGGTTGAATTTTCTAAAACATTTTAAGTTATAAAATATTTAAACAGGAAAATACAAAGAATAGCACAATAAACATTTATGTTTAATACATTTTTACCTTCTGCCACATTTGTCTTTTAAAAAAAATAACACTTTGTAGATAAAGTAGAATAGTCCTTTTTTTCCCTCTTGTCATAACCTCTCATTTCACTCAGATGTAACTGACCTAATAGATAAACCTATATTCTAAATTTGCTCATTCTCTGTCATTATTTTAAACATTTCGTACATATCGGTGTGCGCAGGCATATTTACTTTGACTAATAAGAGTCTCGCTGTAGAAACAAACGTATGAGCACAATTTGTTCATTTACCTGCGGTGAGTGCTTAAGTTGTACCAACTTTTGCCTCCTGTGACATGCACTGAATCTCCTTGTCTGTGCGCTTGTCTGTGGGTTTTTCAGACCACAAGGTGGGGTTGCTGGGTCATGATCGTGTACGTGCGTGTTCAGGTATAACAGATATTACCTAGTTCCTCTCTGTTTACTCTCTAGCCAGCAGCATAGAAGTGTCTCCCTGCCCCTTATCCTCACCAACATCATATTTTTACACTGTTTCCAACTGATGAGTGAGATGGCATCATCTGATCATTTAAAGATGTATTTCCTGCATTTGTTGAAATGGAACATTTTTTTATTTGTAAATGGACAGTTCATTTCCGTTGCTTGTTTTCCTTCATTTGTTTCGCTTTTCCTTGTAGATTTATAGCTCCTCAGACACTCAGCATGTTCATCTCTGTTAGCTACACCCTTTGCAAGCACCTCTCCGAAGCCCCAGTTTTGAAAAATTCTCAATCATTATTCTCAATCACTGTTTGAATGTTTGTTCTGTTTTTGTCTTCAAAGCGTCAAGGGGCCCTGGGTTAGAGCAGGAAATCCGCCTCCCGTGTCTCCATCGCTGTCCTCTCCAGGTTCCAACCTCCTTGTCCCTCTGTCTGAACTCGGATGAAACACTCAGCGCTGGGTTTCAGTCTATGAATTCTTTCCTTCGAGTAGCTTCCAAGAGGTGGGCCTGGCTCCTGCCCAGACTCCCAGGGCGCAGGGAGGGCTGACGCTGGAGCCACCTCTCCTCTGCTCGGACCTCTGTCAGCCCGGAAACGCAGCAGGCTGTGGGGTCAGTCCCAACGCATCGTATGGAACCCTCAAACGTGCTTATCCAAACATCGAGGGAGGCTGACCACTTCCCTTTTCAAATTCCCACAGCCATGCTTACCCACTCCCTGAGGTGGGCTTACTGGTGTTTGGGGGAAAGTGTTTTTGGCGTGTTCACATGGAATTGACATATGAATTCGGAGAGCTCCCTTCTCAAACCGCATCAAGGCCCCGCCGGGCCTGTGGTGACAAGCCCCACCTCCCTTCTGTGTGTCTGTGACGGTTCTCTCTGACTGCACGATTGAGCTTCAGACTGACGCACCCTTTCATGTTCTCTTTCGCTCACCTAGTCCCTTAATGTCCCTTTTCAGTTCAATTTATTTTCCACGTAGTAATAACATGGTGTGATTGCTCAGTAAAGTAATGAGGCCAGCTTGTGCTGGCTTGAGAGAAATGACATATTTTTCAGGATTTTTGCAGCCTGAAAACACAGCTATTATGAAATGATATGAGCTTATAATGAAATAAATTTAATTAAAAACGGAGTAATAAATGCTCAAAACTCAACACTTACTAATTATTTCTTAGGATTTTAACTTTGTCTGTGCTGTTGGGGTTATTTATGTTTCCGATGTCTACTTACATCTGTGTCTGTATGGTGGAAATACTACATACTACATACTAGCGTGTATTTCTTCCCAACTTGTCTTTAAGTGGTATCATATTGGTGGCTTGAAATTGTCCACAGTGGGTATACTTACACCCTAGAAATCAGCAGATGCTACAAATCAGGGCATGATTCGTGGTTTTGTTAACTGTGTAGACCTACATTGTCTAATACAGTAGCTACTAGCAAAATGTGGCCATTTACCTTTTAATTCACTAAAGTTGAATAGAGTTACAGTCCAGCTACTCGGTCACAATACTGCATTCCCGTAGGCCCATGTGGGTCAGTGGCTACCGCATGAAGCAGAGCCAGGGAGAACATTCTCTTCTCATGGAAGGTTCTGTTGGGAGTGCTGGCTTATTTCAGGAGTCGGGGCTGTTCCTGTAAAGCAAGCACGTCAAACTCAAAGGCTACCACAGGCCAGATAAACAAGGTTTAAGTTCACGTGGGCTGCAAAAAAACAAAAGCTTCAATTTCCATAGAAACGTAGGTTTATTTCAATAGATACCTGCTGAATATAAAGGGTTGAAATAAATGAGTCATCGTTAACATAAAATAATAGAACATTTTAATAAAAATTAATATTTTTTCTTGAACATTAACTTACCAGACACTGAATAGCTGCACAAATTAATAAGCTTAACGCAAGTAAACCTATTTTTCTTGTTCTCTGAAAGCGAAGTATTTCCTGTTGCGCACACCAAACAAGTCAGTCCAAGACTAATGATGTGACAATCGGCTGCTAAAATATTCGCTGCTGGTATTAGTGGAGAGAAATGGCGGGCCTGCGCTTAAGGTGCATAAGGGAAATGAATGCAATACAATTATAGTCATCAGGCATTAGCAAACATTGTAGTTTGTTATTAATAATTATGTATAATAGGATAGTGTAAAAATTAAGTTACGAAATTTTTATTAAAACGTTTCTTACAGACCGTTACATTGGCTGGGCTGCAAAAATATTCGTTGTGGGCCACATGTGGCCCGTGGGCCACGAGTTTGACACACTTGTCCCACAGTCTTTGTCTCAGCCACTCAGTCCTGCTGCTGTGGCTTGAAAGCAGTCAGACAACATAAATAAATGGGGAGGCTGTGTCCCCCCACATTTTATTTACAAAAACAAGAGGCATGCTGGATTTCACTTACAGGCCAAAAATATATTAAATACAATATATATAAGCTGAAAACACATTATTATTTAAGAGGAACTTGGTTAAAATTAAGGGTATGAGCCAATGCTGGGTATAAACTTGAAGTGATGGAGAAAACAGTAATAATGCAATTCAGCTGTAAAGTGGGAGTGTCGATAGCTGTCACCCGGTAAACAGCATGGAGGAATGATGCTTCCAATATTGAATAACTAGTACCCATGGCTACAAAGAAGTTGCTGCAGTTAATGATGAACAAGCCTTCATTGTTTTGCTTTTGACTTACACATTTACACAAATGAAATTATCAAGGTTGATCATTTCGTTCATGTTAATGAAATTAAAGTCAGAACTATATCCATTTGTCAGTTGCAACCATAATATTATCAATTCCAACTGGCTATGAATACAAGTGTTTGGCAAAAATGAATGGAAGAATTCTGTGACAATTAACTCCATGGAATCTACATATATAAAAGCCTAAGCGACCGTCTGACCGTTCAACTGTCCAACTGGTAGCTATGACGTGCAATGACCACCAGTGGGAGATGCTCAGTGCAGGAGCTGCCGAGCTGTGGTGACTTGGCAACTGCGGTTCTCGGGTGACGCACATGTAGAGAGGAGGGAGCCTGATTCCAGGATGAGTCATCCAAGAACTGCCCTCTTTCAATCCAGGACCCCTTGGTGGATGTCAGAGATCTGGTTTCGGCCTGATCCCTGCAGGCCAGGCCAAGGGACCCCACTGGTGCACAAATCCGTGCACTGGGCTTCTAGTATAAAATAAAGAATAATATATGTTGTATGACTGTGTAAATTGTATGCACTACACCCTTTATATCAGAACATTTATAATAAAACTAGAGGCCTGGTGCACAAAATTCATGCATGGGGGGTGTTCCTTAGCCCAGCCTGCATCCTCTCCAATATAGGACCCCTTGGACATCCCTCTCACAATCTGGGACCACTGGCTCCTAACCGCTCACCTACCTGCCCGCCTGATTGCCCCTAACCACCTCTGCCTACCAGCCTAATGCCCCTAACTGCTCCCCTGCCAGCCTGATCACCCCTAACTGCCGTCCCCTGCCAGCCTAATTGCCCCTACGTGCCCTCCCCTGCTGGCCTAATTGCCCCTAACTGCCCTCCCCTGCATCCTGATCACCTCCTAACTGCCCTCTCCTGCTGGCTTCATTGCCCCTAAGTGCCCTCCCCTGATGGCTTCATTGCCCCTAACTGCCTTCTCCTGCGGCCTGATCACCTATCTGCCCTCTCCTGCCAAGCTGATCGCCTATAAGTGCCCTCCCCTGCCGGCCTGATCACCCCCTAACTGCTCTCCCCTGATGGCCTGATTGCCCCCTAACTGCTCCCCCTTGCTGGCCTGATTGCCCCTAACTGCCTCTGCCTCAGCCCCTACCACCGTGGCTTTGTCCAGAAGGACATCTGGAAGATGTCTGGTATAATTAGCATATTACCTTTTTATTAGTATAGATAAATTTATAATATATATATCTATACACACAGAGATTGTTTTTTTCAGAGAGCTGGTTGTTAAACACTAACACACTACTAGAAAGTACTTAAATGTGTCTAGAAAGGTGACCCAAGAATGCGTTATTTCAGTGTTTCTAAAACTGTCCATCTTGTGTGTTCATCTGTGCGTCTTCCTGTTTATGTCTCTAGCTTGGCCTTGACGCAGTGTCGCTCACCTCCAGCTGTGGGGCACATACAGCACAGACGCCCAGCTGTTGTGCTCGGATCCCTCCGCCTCAGGTCTTATCAGAGCTGCATTCACTGCATGTAAATGTTCTCCCCTTAATTATCGCTCCACCTTAGTCAACAGCCAATTAAGCCCAGTGAATATTCAAACACCCCAAGTATATAATTGGTCCAAAATTATGTGAATACATTTCTTAAAAAAAAAGAAAGGAAGATGCTTTTTGAACATATGTTTGTGCCGAACATTGGGAGTTAATAGAAACTTGGGCAAAATGACTCTTGCTTACATGAACAGCCACCTGAGCGTATACCCTTAATTCACCACATTCCTCCTCAATGGTACATTTTCAGCTTACTGTAAAGCTGAAATAGAAGTATATTTTGATATAAGATACAGGTAGCTTTTATCTGAGATAGATATTATACCACCATAAATCTAAAACTCACAAATG
>NW_006297021.1:313588-317906 GCF_000327345.1 Myotis davidii | reverse complement strand
TGAGCAGAGCTCCCCCTGTGGGAGCACACTGACCACCAGGGGGCAGCTCCTGCACTGAGCATCTGCCCCCTGGTGGTCAGTGTGTGTCATAATGACCAGTCATTCCCAGTCGTTCTGTTAGGGTCAATTTGCATATCTCCCTATTATTATATAGGATATATTATTGTCTATGTATTTCAATACAGTTTATCAAAGCCACCCAAAAGCATTGAAGAAGTATCTATAACAGACTGACACAATACAGCACCTGAGTCCAGGCAGAATAAGGCAGAGCCAGACTTCCAGCCTTAGACCGCTTTGCTGTGGAAACAACACGGGACGCTGTTGCCACGAACGGGAGTCCCGCATGGAGCAATTTGTTGAAAATATTTCAGGAGACTTGGGCCCCCGAGGCAAAGCTTTTTAGTTCTAACAATGATTGCCAACGCTTACTTTTAACCCACAATTCTAATATTTTAGTGGTACCAGGTTGAAGGGCCCTTGAGAATTTCTTTCTTGTTTTGAAAATGCTTATGATAATAAACGAGTAATAAGTAAAAACTTGGCATTCCTCAGATCCCGCTCAGTGCATAACCAAGTCCCCTTTGGCAATGTTTTTGAGAGCAGCTGTAAAATTAGACCTCAGAGGATTTCTTCTGTGTTGTTTGTATTTCCAAACATACCCATCTTGGAAAAAGAAAAGAAAAGCTCTAAATATATATTTTATGAAATATAAAACCAATATATGTTACATTGGATTTTTCTGGATGCCAAATGGATAACTTGATGGATTTTATGGCCTAGAAATTTTTTCAAAGAGCACAGTAGGTTAAATTAATGATACTATGGCCTATTTTTTTGCATATTGTTTTCCCACACTACCATATCCCTGTGCTACCTGACCTCGCCATTATGTTACATTTTGTTTTATTTTGTTTTGTTTAGGGATGGAAGAGAAATAAGAAACCAATTGATCCAATATTTCTTCTGGGGAAGGTAATATCGAATTTATTTTTCTCTCAAAAGGAGTGCATAGTTAAAATAAGCCAGCAAATAAGCAAGTCAATCAGTAAATGTCTAATACGTACCACAAAAATAAGTGGCTTTATCTAAGTGAATGTTAAGAAGCCTAACTTTACATTTGATAAATTGACACTTGAGGAGATAATTATACTTAGCTTCCCCAAACTTTGCCTTGAATCAGGCCTGAATTTTAGGTTGAAATTTACAGAGTGATCATGAGACAAGATCCTTTGGGATGCATTGATTTCCACTGACTTTTCAAGGTGGTATTTGGGGAGGTGCTTTGGCCACAGAGTACACGCATTGAGGTGACAGCGGTGTGGGCCTTAGATTTGATTGCTCTGATGGATTCCAACCGTACATCAGCTGCAGGTTCACTGAGGGAACAGAGCTGATCTCAGGGGGTAGGCGGACTGAAATACACCTAAGGATCAGCTTAAAATAGCGTCTGTTAGCTAACAGCTATCAAGGCCCTGGAGGAGGATATTAGTCTATTTATTCACCACCGCTCTTTTAAAATCTTTACTGTCAAGTCTACAGTGGCTCAGAGCTGAGAGATTTTGGTGGGGGAGCAGGTGGAGTGTATTATAATGAAATATAATCAGAAAAGCATTAATCTCTTCATGTTAAAAACTCCTGGTGATTTCTTGCTTGGTTAAGGTATGGAGTGTATTTATTCTTTTCCTTTTCATTGAATTCATTGGGATGGCACTGGTTAACAAAAATTATACAGGTTTCAGGTGCACAGTTCCACAACACATGGTCCATGCACTGGACTGTGTGTTCACCACCCCAAGTGAAGTCTCCTCCCATCACCCTGTGTCCGCCTTACACCCTCCTCCCCCACCCGCTGCTGCACCCCAGCAATCACCATACTATTGTCTGTGTCCATGAGTTCTTCTCTTGTTTTGATCAGTCCCTAAGGTTTCTGACGTTCCTGAGAGAGTGCACACATTGCGTCGTCAGGACAGTTTTACTTTTTCTAGTGATTTTTAAGTGACACTTTGAGTTGCCACTAGATGACACTGTCGCATCCTCAGTAAATGCCACGGTTGATGTCTCTTCTGTTGGTTCTGAAGGAAACACAGTCCCATCAGGGCAGGCTGGACCCCACGGCCCTTCACCTGAGCTTGTCTGCTTGCTCAGAAAGGTTCACTCACACCAGCCATCAGCCCCACATGGTGCTTGTCCAACCCTGAGAGGGGGCAGTGACTTCAGTACCTGTGATCCCACCTTGCTATTTGGAGCCAAACCACTGAGACCCATGCATTGGTCTCCCCTCTTCCAGGTCACCTTGCTTTGTGCATAGTCACAGAGCAGGGGGTCGTCCCCGTGTCCCCGCTAAGCGCCTAGCTGGCAGTTGGCCTCCATGGCTTGCCATGCGCTGTGGTCACTGGCTGCAGACGCAGGCGTGGTCCTGATGGGAAAGACTCTCTCTTTCTCTGATGGCCACAGTGGGAGGTGCCTAAGGAGCCCCCACAGTTCCTTTGACCTTTCCACCCCTTCACACTACATGGCCACATGACCCAGCGCTGCGGAAGGTGGGGGGGAAGGGGTGGACCAGATTTCCTGAGGGGCGGGTGTGAGAGAGGGGCTGCCGCGTAGGAGGAAGCACCTGAAGACTACACTGTAGAAGCTAACGGTGCCTCATCTCACCATCTGGGGGAACCACCCAAGGATGAAGTTACAGCGTCTGCAGAGTGAGGGTTTGGCTTGTTGGGTTCACTGAAGTTTCTAACCTTCATTTTCCTTTCTCAGAGCTGGCTACTTAAAAAAAATCGTTGTTAAGATTATTACAGATGTCCCTCTTTCCCCCACCCCATTGTCCTCCTCCACTGGTTCTCACCCCATCCCAGGCCTTGCCACCCTATCTTCTATGTCCATAGGTTATGCATATCCTATATAATAATAGCCCAGCGACCATAATGGCAGAACGACCAGAACGACCGCTCGACCAGTCACTATGAGGTGCACTGACCACCTCTTGGTTCCTTTCCCTGGCCAGCAGGCTCCGATCGCCGATGGCAAACTGGGAACCGGGGTGGGTGGCAGTGGGGTGCAGGACTGGTGAGCAGACAGAATGGCCGACCTCTTGGTCCCTCACCGATGGCGAACGGGGAACCAGGTGGGTGGCGGGGGATGCGGGCGGCACCAGGCCAAGGCCCCCACCCCACTGGTCACCCCACACACAAAGGGTGACCCATGGCAGGAGTGGGGCCTGCTAGCAGGTGGGAATGGCTGGCTCCCATTGCCCTATAGCAAACAGGGAAACAGGGGGGCGGGGGGGGGAGGTGGCAGAGGGCAGGGCTGGCTGCTGGCAGCTGGGGAAGATGGCCCTGATTCCAGGTTAGGCCTAGGGACAGTACCTGTGCACAATTTTGTGCGCTGGGCCTCAAGTATGGATATAAGATCTTTGTTTAATCTCTTCCCCCCCCCCTTTCCCTCTAAAAATTGTCAGTCTGTTCCATTTCCATGCCTCTGATTCTATTTTATTCATCAGTTTATTCTGTTCATTAGATTTCTTATTCGTTTATTTTGATTTTTAGATTCAATTGTTGATAGATATGTATTTGTTGCCATTTTGTTGTTCATATTTTTTATCTTCTTCTTTCTCTTCATACAGAATATCCTTCAACATTTCACATAATACTGGTTTGGTGGTGATGAACTCCTTTAGCTTTTTCTTGTCTGTGAAGCTCTTATCTGACTTTCAATTCTAAATGATAGCTTTGCTGGGTAGAGTAATCTTAGTTGTAGGTCCATGCTTTTCATCACTTTGAATATTTCTAGCCACTCCCTTCTGGCCTGCATAATTTCTGTTGAGAAATCAGCTGACAGTCATATGGGAGTTCCTTTGTAGGTAACTGCTTTTCTCTTCCTGCTTTTAAGATTCTCTCTTTGTCTTTAGCCCTTGGCATTTTAATTATGATGTGTCTTGGCATGGACCTCTTTGGGTTCCTGTTGATTGGGACGCTCTTTGCTTCCTGGACTTGTAAATCTATTTCACCAGGTAAGAGAAGTTTTTTGTCATCATTTTTTCAAATAGGTTTTCAATATCTTGCCTCTCTCTTCTTCTGTCACCCCAATAATGCAAATGTTGGTATGCTTGAAGTTGTCCCAGAGGTTCCTTACACTATCTTCATATTTTTTTATTCTTTTTGCTTTTTGCTCTTTTGGTTGGGTGTTTTTTGCTTCCTCATATTTCAAATTGTTGATTTAATTCTCAGAGTCCTTTTCTGTTCTGTTGAATCTCTGTATATTATTCTTTATTTCAGTTGGTATTTGCTTAATTTCTGATTGGTCCTTTTCCATTTTT
>NW_006297021.1:301081-313069 GCF_000327345.1 Myotis davidii | reverse complement strand
CAAACAGAAATGGCTGCCAGTCAGCCCTGATTGGGATGGTCCCAGCATAGGAACAATGATCCCTGTGAGCACCTCCATCTGGGAGAAAGCCAACTCAAAGTTCCTGCCCTGATGCCAGACATTCCAATTCCTCCTTGGATGTCTGTGTCCCCCCCACCACCCCACCCCCAAGCCTTGCCCTGGTGCTGGAGCTCAGAGGAAATGGGACCTTGTAAGTTCAGTTCATGGTGCCGGCCTTTTAAGAGGAACAGCTGGGTCTCCAGCAACCTGTGTGTCACTCAGCCCCAACCCGCACTGGTTTTTACAGCCCGTAGTTCTTACTGCCCATAGGGACTTCTTTTCTCAGCTCTGGGAGCCTAGCTGGGGGTCTGGTGTGGCCCTGGGACCCCTTGCTCCTCCGCAGAGACGATCTCCCTCCCGATTAAAAAGGAGGTCCATGTGGGTGCCAGACACACCCGTTGCGCCCCTCCGCACCTCTGCACCTCCTACCCATCTCAGTGTGCTTTCTTCTTTACTTCTCTAGTTGTAGGACTTCCTTTCAGCCAGCTTTCCAGCGGTTCTGGAAGATGGTTGTTCTGTATTTTAGTTGTAATTTTGATATGGTTGTGGGATGCAGCAAGTACAGGCATTTACCTATGTCGCCATCTTCAAATCTCAGAACTCACTACTTATTAAGATTACCTCCTCCTTCTAAATTCTGCTGGTAGACACTCCACCCACAATTCAGGGAATCCACTCCTGTCCACAGAGGTTATTTTATCTCAGGATCCTTCCTGCTCTTGCTAGTGCATTCTCTAAGTTAGCCATAGCCCTTAGCCAGTGACCACCTCTGCTCAGTCCCCAGGACCGTCCTAGTTCCAGTACTGAATGTGCCATGTCCAGTATTCTGAGAATTCCCTTGGTCCCAGGCCAACCAGGAAGGTTAGCTACCCTACCAGTAGAATAGACTTTATCACCCAGATTTAGCCATAACAACCGAAACAATGCAGTGTTTGCAAAGCCCTAGCATTTCAACTCAACTTTTGAAAAACAAGAAAGAGATTTAAGTCCCCGTTCCCTACAATAGTATTTTTGTAAAGAACCAAGACCAGTTTGCTTTGAGGATGGACAGTCCATTCCTGTGGTTACACTGCCCTCTGGTGGGTTTGATTGCAACTACAGTCTCTGGAGATCAGATAGTCCAAGTGAACTGGATTTTTCTCTTCAGGTTTTTTATTTCCTTCTCTGTCAGGAATGAAATGTGCTTCACCTCTAGTTCCTCTTTTGATCTTCAGTCTATGGAGGCAGCTCTGTGGTTCTGCTGCAAATGGACTTTGTCACCCGTGGGGCTGTGTAACCACGGAGTGGGAAAACGGGGGGGGGGGGCGGTCACTGGTGCTGTTGGTACCCACATTCCCTTAGTTGTTAGTGGGGAGCCTCTGCTTTACTGTGAAATCGATGACAAGGTAGTTCATTTATAATCGAGTTGCTGAGTACTGGTCTTCACATCCGGTGCGCCCTCGGCCTTCACATACGTTCTCCCCGATGTCCCTGTGTGTTTCTCCTTTGCTTCCTCCAGATCTCTGATTGTTACCCAACTGTAGAGTCCTTCCTGACTAGTCCTTCCTGACTAGTCCTTCCTGACTAATCCTCCCTGTAGTATATAAATAGTAATTCTCTCCCTGACACTTTCATTGTCCGTAGCCTACTCTAGTCCTCTTTAGCCAGGTCATCTCTCTCTCTCTCTCTCTCTCTCTCTCTCTCTCAGTATCTATCTATCTATCATCGATCTACATATCTATTCATCACTATTCCCACTAGAAAAGGCAGGGGGTTTGCTATATTGTTTACTGTTATATCTACAGCATCTAGGATGTGATGCCTAGTAAGTACCAGTAGGTGCACAATACACATTTATTGAATGAATGAATGAATGAATGAATGAATGGTCACTTTTTAATTAGCAGAATACCAGCTCTCTGAAAGACAGCCAGGGACCAAACGCACTGCACGAATCTCATGAAGGTAGGTTTTAGTGAAACGAAACTGCACTGAAGGTTGCTTTTCAACAAGCAATCAACCCAGTTACCTGATTTCACAAAGGGAAACAGGCAGCACGTGTCACTCCCAGGCCCGGCAAACCAGGTGCCTGCCAGCGTGAAGCTGGTGGAGGGGTCCTGGCAGGTGTGGCTCAGTTGGTGGGGGCGCTTGCCCATGCACTTAAAGGTTGCGGGTCAATTCCAGGTCAGGGCACATGACTGGGCTGCGAGTTCAGCCCTTGATTGGGGTGAGTACCAGAGACAACCAGTTGATGTTTCTCTGACATCTCTCTCTCTCTCTCTCTCTCTCTCTCTCTCTCTCATCAGTAAACATGTTCTCAGGTGCGAGAGGGAAGAAAAGGTGGTAGAGAACCCCAGGTGCCCCGGGGGTGGAGCAGCTCTCCGGAGTAGCCCCAGCTGCCTGTAATCTCAGTTGGGCGAGGCACCAGAGATCAGGGCGGAAAAGCTGCACTGGGCGTCAGGGTGGCTGGATGAATCAAACTAACAGGCGAGAGGGGTGGAATGGGGGTGGCAGGAGTATTAGAATGTGCTCAGCAGGAGGCCAGGCTCCGAGTTGGTGGGCCCAGATTGGAGAAGCGTTTCTATGTAAATGAAGGCAGTCAAGTCTCGCTTTGTTTTTCTCACCTTGAAGTCCAGGTAAGTGAGATAATCCTTACAAATGTCATGGTAATTACTTGGTGAGGGTTAGCCATGTCCGTGGTGCACACAGACACGCACCGAGCACTATGGGGTAAGTCATGCCATTGAACTTTCCAGGCTAATCGGTCCTGTGGGCACCTTGCTGCACCTTCTCTGTGAAACCTCCCTTCCAGCTGTAGCTTGGTTATCCCCTTTCTCCTCTGGCATCTGTGTATCCCACCAACTTACGTTCAGCTGACAGTTGACCAAAGACTAGCGTGTCAGTCACTCCACCAGTCGGGGCCACTGTCAGACTCTTAGGTTCTCCTTTCATTTATTAGTTATAGGAGCAGAGATGCTTTGAAATACAGTAGGGCCTTGACTTACGAGTTTAATTCGTTCTGAGACTGAGCTCGTTAACTCAAATTACTCTGTCAACTCAATGCAAAAAATCTGCTGAGAGACAGCTGGTATCTCAAAAAACTCGTTAGGACACTGGTAAGTCAAGGCCCCACTATATAAGGATGTTCTCATTTTACTATCACTTACTGAACTTCTTTAGAGGTAGGAGGAAATCCATGTGTACTTTCTCTTTTTATTCTTATTCTCTTTATTAAAAATCAAAACACTATAATAACATTAACTAGATGTTTTTTCTACCTTGTAATTCATAGGAGTCTTTATTGCCTTCTGTAGTCGGCCTCACCAATTGTGTTGATTCACTGGTAGCTACCTCACCAAGAAAACGGCTTTTCATTCCTCCAACATTTCATAGCTTCTTTATTCTGCGCTCGTCACAGTAACATAGAATTTATCCAGAGCTAAGATTTTAGCCGAGAATAAGAAAATAAGTTTAGCCTTAACCGGTTTGGGTCAGTGGATAGAGCGTCGGCCTTCAGACTCAGGGGTCCCAGGTTCGATTCCGGTCAAGGGCATGTACCTTGGTTGTGGGCACATACCCAGTAGGGAGTGTGCAGGAGGCAGCTGATCGATGTTTCTCTCTCATCGATGTTTCTAACGATCTCTCTCCCTTCCTCTCTGTAAAAATCAATAAAATATGTTTTTTAAAAAGAAATAAGTTTATAAATTCACTGTGTTATGTAAAATAATAAGCCCTAAAGCTGGCATTTTATTTTGAATCAGAAGAGGAAAGACCAGCATGCGGAGCGTACTAGTTCTGCATTGCCCGCCACTCTAACAGCTGTTTGAACTCTCACACTCCAGGTCACTGAAGCACTCAGGAAGGGGACAGCTGGGAGAATCGGAGGACCGGACATCATAAGGTAGGAAAAACACCAGAACAGAAACCTACTACAGAGAACAAGGGACAGTCATGGTTGGCCCTCAGTCTTTTACTAAATCAAACGGTGCCTCTTGGAGACACTTTAAGTAATACTTGTTAAGACTTATTTTGGTGGACCAATTGTCAATTACCTAGACTGTTAGCTTAAACAGATCATTTCCATTTCCTAAACAGATGTGTAACCGAGGAAGTAGAGATGTTTATTTATTTTTATTAAGTTTATTGGAGTGATGTTGGCTAATAAGATTACATCAGTTTCAGGTGTGCCTTTCTATGATCCATCATCTGTGTATTGCATCCCCACCCACCATCTAGTCTTCTTCCATCACCATATGCTCAACATGCTGTTCTTTAGTTACTCCTATACCGATGTGTACTTGTTATTACATTTCCTGGGTACCTGTACCTCAGTCAGGTGAAAATTCCTTTAAAAGAGCAATGATGAGACTCTTGCACTTTTTGTACTGTTACCAGGTCTCTAAATGAAGCTTTGTTCATAAAACAGGGATTTTGTAGTTGCTGCTGTTATTTTTCTTTTGAAGTCAACTTGCACCATAATTTTAGGACGGTTAATGATTCTTTTCTCTTTATCTATTGACATTGAATCAGTATTAGTGCTTTCTCATAGCCTAAACTATTATCAGGCATACCTGTTTTCCCTTTGAAATACGTTTACCTCATTTGGATCAGTAACGTCCTGACTCTGTTCTGGCTAAGTTGTCCCTGCGCATGTGCAATCCTACCTGCGGCTTATACAGGACATGCGAACAGAACGCAGAGAGACCCATACTGCCCCTGGTCAGTGCTGGACAGAGAGGATGAGCTAGTTTTCCTGTCAATACTCTTTGGCTAAATAGGATTTACTTATACATTTTTGGACTTCCAACTGCAAGCACACCTAAGAAGATCATCACAACTGACAGTGCTTGAGAAAAATGATAAGAAGTTGTGCTTTAACCTTTTTTTCCCCCAAAAAAGTTTACTTGGATATAATTTCAGACCTTGCAAGAATATTAAAAAGTGGCAAGAATATTAAGAAGAATTTCCATATTCCTTTTATTCAGATTCCCCGAATGTTAACATCTGCACCTGTGTTTGGCTTTATTGCTCTCTCTCTCATCTATATCACACAAACGCACACAGTGTAATTTTCTCTGTATATATATTTTTCTTTACTTTGTGAAAACAAGTGGCAGACACCTCTGTACTCTGAAATGTTTCAGTGTGTGTTTCCAAAATACAAAGACATTCTCTCCCTAACCGAAGTAGAGCTATCAAACAAAACAATTAACATTGATATGAGCTACAGACCCTGTTTAAAGTTTTCCAGTGGTCCCAATGGTATACTTTCCAGCGAGGGAAACCCCGGTCACAACCGGCTCCTGCTGGTTAGCCTTTTGGTCTGCCTCAGGCTGGAACACCTCGGTTTTCCTGTCCCCCTCACCTTGGCCGTTGTGAAGTGTATGGCTGGCTGCGTTGGAGAATGCCCTGACACTTGCTTTTCTGGCAAAGGAGATTCATGGTGTGCATTTTGCCAGGAAGATCGCAGACGTAGGCGTGTGCCCTGAGCCACAGGCATCGGTTGGTCCTGTTCCTGGTAATAGTTACTTTGACCCCTTCATTAGCGTGGTGTCTGCCTGTTCCCCCGTGTGAAGCTATATTCTTCCGTTGTAATGAATAAGCACGTTACGGGAGATCATTTGCGAGGGAGGGATGTAAATTTCCTATTGCTCTTCAGCCTTACTTTTAGCCACCAGTGTTAGCATCTGCTGATAGTTCTCTCGGCACTAATGACTACTGCAATGGTTGCCAAATGGTGATAATCTGTTATTAATAGGACTGCTCCAATCAGAAATGAAATATAGTCTATAATTGCATTTATCTTTTTTATAGTTTAATTATTCCCTTAATGGATTTTTATGTTCTTATTTTCCCCCCATGACTAGATTTATCTAAGAGATTCATGAAAATTCCCTAGGTCATTTGGTAAAAGCTACTGATTTTATAGTTCATTTCCTTTTTATAATAAGTAATTGCATTAGGCATGTTATTTTAATAATTTAAAAAGTAATGACACTGACTATTTAAGGAGCACAACTTTTTTATATTTGAAGGGGTGTCCTTACGACAGTGGGTTACCTTAACCTCGGTCAGAAGGAACACGCGGGTCAGTTTTTTGACAGCACCCTGATGTGGGCAGCACGGAGCACGGAGCTGTGGGAAGACGTTCATCACAAATGAAGATCCTCCTTTTTCTTAACTACATGGCACTATGTGGTTAATGTCACACTATACAGCCAGGAGTTTTATACAATTTCTATATTATGATTCTTTAAAAAAATATATTTATTATTGAAAGTATTACAGAGATCCTCCCTTTCCACCATTAACCTCTTCCAGCCTATTCCCATCCTCCCCCAGCCCCAGACCCTCATCACCCTATTGGGGTATGCATGTGTGCACATATGTTCATTGGTTGATCTCTTCTTTCCAACCACACTCCCGTGCCTTCCCTCTGAGGTTCAACAGTCTGTTCATGCTTTATGATTCTTAAAGTGACATTTTAGTAACAACACTGGGCAGAAAAGTTTTTAAAATTATATATTGTTGAATACTCTTTGCAATGGCATTTAAAAAATTTACCCGCCTGAATACACATACTCTGCTTGTGTTACAAGGATTTTTCTCTCTCCACACATATGATGGAGATGGGCAGGGTGGGTCTCATGCTTACCACTCCATTAATGTTACCCTCTATCAGGCACACCTTATCTCTGGGTAGTAAAATGCCATAGCTGCTCAATTTTACTGACCCAAGTAAGAGTAATGGAGAAGGGCTTCATCTTTTAAGAATGAAATAAATTGGTGATAGCACAAAGAAAATATAAAAGTTATTTTGTGATAAAGTGGGAAATAAAATGGGGGAGCTCTGGGGTGGCATTCACTACTGGTTTGCTGATATTCAGGTATAACTTCCGTTTTGTTACTGGCGCCATCATCACATCTGTCCACATGGAAGCCTGATTGACTTCCAACCTGTTCTCTTGGACGTATAACTTGTTTCCACGAACGTGTCCTTTATATTTGCTCATTGGGATAATGGTTTAAATTGCTGGTACCTTCATATATTTATTCCACGGATTTTGATCATTCAGATTGAACTCAATTTTGTTGTTGTTTCTTCTTGCTTTGCTTGGGTGAGTGATGAGGAAGTACGTTTATGGAAAGGATGTTAGCATTTATTTTTCTCCAAAACGAGACTGGATGACATTGCAAGGAAGTAATGAAAGCTGTAGCCAGAAAGACAAAGTTAACATAGTTCTGTGAGGGTAGAAATCGTGTACAGTGTTCTGTCTTCCTTTATAACTTCATAGTAACCTTATAGTTACCCCTGCCCATCACCCTCACCCCTCACCCACATCTGCTCCACCCCCACCCCTTTCTCAGCTCCTAACCATGCTCAACCTGCTTTCTTGCAGCTTACCTGGGCCTAGTTTTATGTCCAGGATGGGTGTCTGCAGAATGTAATTTTCACAGATTAGGTCTATTTGTGGAGGGTTTAAATCCTGCAAAGTATATAACCAGATTTGCAGTTTTAGGATCATAAATTTGGTGGCAGAATGGAGGATAAAAAGGTGGAGGAGCGGGGACACCATCAAGAACCTGTTGTATGTTGTAAATTGGATTATTCCCAACAACCCACTTCTTTTTTTCATTGGATTTATTGTGTGACTTTGGTTAATAAAATTATATGGATTTCAGGTGTACAATTCTAAAACACATAATCTGTATACTGTATTGTGTCCATCACCCCAAGTCAAGTCTCCATCCATCACCATGTATCACCCTTATACCCCCACCCCCTTCCCTCTGGCAATCACCATACTGTTGTCTGTGCCCCTAGATCTTTCTTTCTTTCCTTTTTTCTTCTGCTTTGAAACACTGTTGTCACCTTCAGGCTGTCACTTCCTACTCTCGTCAGAATAGAAAATTCTAGACCTACCTCTTGGTGGTCTCAGAGCAGCTCATTTCCTCCACCGCGCAGCTTTCACCTCTGTGTTTGGATCTTGTCCTCAGCGCTCTGCAGGAAAGGCCCCTGTGGCCTCACAGAGACCTGGGAGGCGCTTTAGGGTCTGAGCCTTCCTCTGTTCTCTGATGGCTCCTCTGCGTCTGCCTCCACACACACAGCGCGGCTGTATAACTGTGAATTACTAGTCATACACGCTAAATTCAGGCTCGCTGGGAGGACTGCGTGAGGTATGTTTATGCAAATAACCCAGCACATAGGAAGCATTGCAACAAAATACGTGATAATTATTTACAGTGGCTCTGTTGGTTCCTTCCTCATAAGACTTGAGCATTCTCACGTGAATGTAACCTCTTCCCCCCAATTTCCTAGACTAAATATATGAAATGGAATCAAAATAACTTTAAACCACACATAGGTCTGTCAGCACAAAAGACAGCATCATGACTCAAATGTCGCAGTACGAACACTAGACCAGGCATCCCCAGAGAAGCCAATGGATAGAGGCACTGGCAAGTGCTCATCTTCATTAGGGAGATCTATGAGGTGTGACCGAAGCGATGGGGCTTAGACCGGGCTTTGAAGGCTGGCTCCACAGCCACACACGCAGCCATCCTCCTCATTGTCTAGTTCTCAGTGGGGACATTAGAGTCAGAGCAGATAAGGGGTGTCTGGTTCTTCTACATTAAATGTAGATTGCATTTGAATTGCATTTTAACGATTGTGTTTCTGATGTCCTGAAATAATTTATTTATACTACAAGAACACTTTGAATTTATGAAAGTCATCAAATATTTTTTTCTGGGATTATCAAATCATCTTTATCCTTACAATATCTAAAGTAAAGTGAACAGCATTTAAAACTGATTTAATGGTGGAGAAAATGACATCTCATTTGCTTGGGGGTAATTGGACCACATTTCACAGTAGATAGAAAGTGAAGTTTCTTAACTTTCCCCATACCCGTAGGGGCACACAGAATGGCATATTGTTGAATGAGCTTATTTTATATGCAAAATCTACAGTGCATCTCACACAAATCATTAATCTCACAAATATAGGTAGGTTTCTTTCTAAGTTTATGTTTAATTTTGGTGGGGACCTCAAAGCTACTTGATATTTATTTTATATACCATGGTCAGCTCCCTGTCGTAACATCATAGCACCTTTACAAACTTCATCTCCCCCTTTAAGTGGAATGTAGTCTGAATTTACTCATTCCCAGCTCATTTCCTTCCTAGTGCCAAAGAGTATTAAGATGATCAAGCCACTAGATGGTCCACCTCTGTCCCCAAACTCCATAGTTAAATGAAATCTTGAATGAACTCTTTTTCCCAACCTCCTTCCCTACCTCGGAGGACTGGAATTTTCCCTCTTCCCCCTCGCTGGTTCCTCCTCCAGTGTTCCAGATCGTATCTCTTCCGTCTCCAGTATTCTGGGCCGTACTAAGATCATTATCTCCCTATTCACTGATCTATTAAACATGGTTTTGCTTCTTTCATAGTTCACAAAGTAAACTTCCCTTGACCCTAACACCTTCTAGCTACCTCCCTATCTACTTTCCCTGATGAGCTATGAGTAGATTGTCTACATTGTTTTCCTATCACCACCCACTTCCTCATTGCTCCCTTCTTTGAATTTCTCTGCTCCTCACCGTTGACGTTGACAATACTCTTCACTGATTGTTGGAGGAGGTCATGCCAAGGACGTGACTGCCAGTTGACCTGTGAGCTGGACCTGGACAATCAGAGGCTCCTCATCCCCTCCCCTGTCCTGGGAATGTACCTCTAGCCCACGGTGCTAGGAACCACTTCAAGGACACAGCCTCGAGAGAGCAATGTGTTGTCATATGTGGTGGGTAGCTGTGGAAGTCTACTTGTGTTGTAGCGCCCACGACAAACATCACAGGTAAATATCCTTGCTTATTATAACCACCACTTCCCTGTCATGATTGGTCTGTTTCTTAGGTCTTCCCCTGCCCTTGGTAGGTCCAGTGGCTAGTTTCAGACTCACGTGGAGAGCATTCAACTTCCTAGGTTTCAAAGCAACACTCATAGTTCATCAGTGATCTCATAACTGCCAAATCCAAAGGAATCTTTTCAGTCCTCATCATATTGGCTCTGTCTGTGGTATCTAATCCAGCTGAACTAATCCATGGCTCCTTCTTGAAATGTCCTTTCAGAACTTTCTCTGGGATCTTTCTTAGCCTAAGAACATTCTCTTGTGCTCCTATTTGTAGACCCCCCTTTACCTATAATTATTAAATGCTTTTGTCACCCATTTTCCAACTGTTGGTTTTCTTTTCATTCTGCATTCTCCCTCAATGAGTCAAACCATTGGTGATGTTGGAATGACATCTGACTAAGACAGAGAATGCTCAACCAATGACCTACGGTCACTCTACCTAGACCAAACCTTTTTAGTTTGCAATAGAATCTGTAATGAAACTTTCCCACTGACCTCAGAATTTAGTGAAAGCCTCAATTTTGAGTTCCATGACTGGTAAGAACCTCCATAGTCTAAAAAAGGAATTGTTAGTAATTTCCCCACGGGACTTGTGCAGAGTGGGTCACGAGGTTGTTATGGGTTCAATCAGCGAGATAGACCATCGACTCAGAATTTAAATTTAGGAGCCTTTATTAAGCTGGCCAGCTGACTACAGCCGCATCCCTCCCTCTCTGGGAGCCTCACAGCTTGTAGTGCCAACAGAGGATACAGCAAAGCCTTTTATCTGCAACACTACAAAGCATTTCCTGGCACTGGCAGGGTTCACACAAAGTTTACAAGTAAGAATGGGAAGGTAAACGGAGTCACACCTGGCTGGGTTGAATCATAATACATTGTTTTCCTAAGACAATCTAGCAATTTTTCTCTGCCAGGATCCCGGACCCTAAGGTAACCTTTCCAGGCCTCAGTCCCTCCCCATAGCACAAAGTGGGGCAGGCAATGAGGGATGAGTGCGGGGATGGTTTGAAGGCAGAATCTTAGGACTTGATCGGCAATGAATGACAGGATGAAAAAGCAGAAATACAAGAGCACTGGCATTATGAATATATATTAATTGAGACTATGAATTAATTGCCATGTTTATTAAATCCCATATAAAATGATATGATTTATTAAATTTCACGTGAGATAATGGCTTCTCTATACCGCAGATCCAAGCTATTGATGGCCATTTATATGGTCACTGTGAGAGATGTGGGAAGCCACCTATTGTCTTCACTAGCAGAGAGGTGTGGACAAGGAACCCGGAAGGCTGGTGACCCTTGAAGCCCTGGCAAAGGTCAGGGCTGTGCACCCACTATTAGTCCAGACAATGGCAGCTGAAGCAACTTCCCCATCTATTATCATGTAAATCCTTGCTGATGGGCTAGTCTACCTGTTAATGGAAATTAGGGGTGGGGGGGGGTAGGGGTGGAACAAACAAACAAACCAACATACAACTTACACAGAGATAGATTACTTAAACGTCAGAACTGTGATATATTCCCTTATAACCAACCACAAGGATAGCATCATGGTTTTAATTATTAGATGGCAGTATATCATCAGTTATGTCTTTAGTGTATCCCAAAATTCTTACAATTTACTGGGGGTGTCTTAAATTATTATGAATTATAGTCAATGCTGACAATACCACCTCTTCGCCAAGTACGTGAGAACACACAGATCATGCTCTGGAGCACTCTGCCTGGGCGAGAGTCTTACCTTCCTGTTTATCACCTATGTGGTTTGGGCGAGTGCATTATTTCTTAGTGGCTCAGTTTCCCCAGTTATAAAGTGGGAATAACAGTTTCTCCCTTATAAGTTTATTGTGAGAATCTACACTAATAAAAGAGAAAAATGGTAATTGGCGTACAACGCTACCCTTTTCATTGGCTAATCAGGGCTATATGCAAATTAACTGCCAACTCAGATGGCAGTTAATTTGCATATGTAGGCACAATGCAGGGAGGCGAAAGGGTAAGCAGGAAGAAGCCCCCTGCCACTGACAGTGA
>NW_006297021.1:298779-300648 GCF_000327345.1 Myotis davidii | reverse complement strand
GGGGGGTCCCCTGCCCAGTCCTGACGCCGGGGCCAGAGGTATCAGGCCTGGGCTGGGGGCAGAACCAGTGATGGGGGGAAATGAGGGTCCCCTGCCCAGGCCTGACACCTCTGGCAGAGGCATCAGGCCTGGGCAAGGGGCTGATCCTGCGATTGGAGGGTGATGGGGGTCAACGCCTGAGGGCTCCCAGTATGTGAGAGGGGACAGGCTGGGCTGAGGGACACTCCCCCCCACCCCAGTGCACGAATTTCGTGCACCGGGCCCCTAGTTATAATATAAAGCCCTTAAAACAATAGCTGACAGTAAGTTGCACTGACTTTGTTATTATCATTATCTCATATTGCAGAATCATGTAATTTTTAGAATTACACATCTTGAAATAGATCCTTAGGAAATAGGTGGTGAGTTGTCTGTGCTCATACATTCATCTCCAAACATTCATCATCTGTCTCTATGTCAGAGACATGTCAGTGTGATGCTTTGCTGCAGCCTCAGTTTATGCTCATCAATTTCCAGAACGGGGATGCATGTCTGAAAGGGGCATTCCTTCCGTTCCCCTCCCAAAAGAATAACTTCCTATTCCCACTAAAGTGAGATGCATTCACAGCATCCCTTCCAGGAGCACACCTCTTCCATTACGGGAGAAAGAGCCTCGTAAATGCTTTTGTGTCCTTTTAATTGTATGCACTGCATTTAGCCATCACTTTCTGCCCAACATTGTCTTTCTATTTTTTAATCCTCGCCCAAGGGTATTTTTCCATTGATTTTTAGAGAGAGTGGAAGAGGGAGGGAAAGGCAGAGACACATCATGTGAGAGAAACACATGGATTGGTTGCCACTAGCCCTGACCAGGGCCCAGGCTGGGGAGGAGCCTGCAACTGAGGTACGTGCCCTTGACCAGGATCGAACCTGGGGCCCTTCTGTCCACAGGCTGACGCTCTCTATCCACTGAGTCAAACCAGCCAGGGCTGCCCAACATATTCTTAATTATCTTTCACATCATGTCTTCTCCATTACATGGCCATGTGCCTCTAGGTTAGCAATCACGTCCACTTAGTTCCGCCACTTGCTCCTGGCACAGATTGGTGTACTGTTTAGGGTGCGCTGTGCATGAAAAAGAAGTGGAAGATGCTTTGGGGACCAAGTTACTGAAATAACCTCTCCAGTGTGAATCTGGAAAGAACTAGGCCAGTGACCTGAAGAATTATATAATTATTTTTAGCTCAGAGGGACCGTCGAGATTACTTTTTCTAGATCCTTCACTTTACAGATTAGGAAACTGAGTCCCAGTGGGTCACAAGCCATTACTCCCACTGAAGAGCCCAGTGTTCCATGGGGCCACCAATGACTCTTGCCTTGAGTCACCTGTTCTCCAAGTGGCTGCTGCATATTATGGCGTGTGTGTGTGTGTGTGTGTGTGTGTGTGTGTCTTTTAGGACTTCACAGCCTGGCCAGGCTACAGAGAGATAGATTTCACACAGAAGAACAGAGAGAGGCATCGTGTAAATTAACGGGAGAATTTTCTCTTCCTCTTGTCTTTATTAATATTCTTATCATCGTTATTACGGAGAAAATGGTGCACTTAAGATTTCAGGGAATGTGAAATCTACATAGCAGACCAGTCTGTCCTGGAATAACCTTCCCCTGGTCTCCACCTAAGGATTGTTTTCTGGCCACCAGGTCCTTCTTAGCTGAGACTGTGAGCGTGTGTGTGTGAGTGTGTGTGTGAATGTGTGAGTGAGTGTGTATGTGTCTGTGTGTGAATGTGTGAGTGTCTCTGTGTGTGTGTGTGAATGTGTGTGTGTGAGTGTGTGAATGTGTGAGTGTGTGTGTGTGTGTATGTGTGTGAGTGTTTGAGTGTGTGTGTGT
>NW_006297021.1:298074-298469 GCF_000327345.1 Myotis davidii | reverse complement strand
GTGTGAATGTGTGTGTGTGTGTGAATGTGTGTGTGTGTCAGTGTGTGTGAATGTGTGAGTGTGTGTGTGTGTGTGAATGTGTGAGTGAGTGTGTGTGTGTGAAGTGTTTTTAAGGTCTTTAGTCTTTAAGGGGGAGGCCTTTGCACGAGGCTCCCCTGGGAGTAAAAGGGGCGCAGTGGGGGCCTGGATGAGGAGGGCAGGGAAGGAGAAGGGGGACCCGCAGTGGAGGAGGCAGGTGGGAGAGGGAGGGGTGCAGGAACCCAGACCGCGCTGCTGGGAGGGGCCAGGCTGTCACTCGCACTGGCTGTGCCGGAGCCGGAGAGCCACTTGGAGAACTTGCTGGCGGCTGGGGGCTTGCGCTCCGGGCAGGACGTGGGACTCGCCATGGGTGAGTG
>NW_006297021.1:297055-297586 GCF_000327345.1 Myotis davidii | reverse complement strand
CCGGGGAGGGACCCCTGAGTCCCCGCAGGCGGGAGTCAGAGGGTGCGCGGACCGCCAGCCCCGGTGGTTCCAGCCGTGGGCCAGCTGGGAAGGGAGAGAACGCTGCGGGCTGTGGCCTCTGCGCTCACTGTGGCCACCACAGTCACAGCCTCCTCTTGCCTGACCTGGGAGACTCTTAGAAAGACCCATGTTTAGGGCCTTTGAAGAACACAGTGTTGGGAATCGTCTCCAGAACCGCCTGTCTTTAAAAGTTTCTGAAACTGGAGTGTTTTCAAGTTAAAGATACATGATAGCACACTTCCCCAAGTGTGGGAATGTACTTCAGGCTGCCTTCCTTCCTTCCTTCCTTCCTTCCTTCCTTCCTTCCTCTTTCTTTCTTTCTTTCTTTCTTTCTTTCTTTCTTTCTTTCTTTCTTTCTTTCTTTCTTTCTTTCTTTCTTTCTTTCCCTTCCTTCCTCCCTCCCTCCCTACCTCCCTTCCTTCCTTCCTTCCTTCCTTCCTTCCTTCCTTCCTTCCTTCCTCCCTTCCAACT
>NW_006297021.1:291501-296959 GCF_000327345.1 Myotis davidii | reverse complement strand
CCTTCCTTCCTCCCTCCCTTTCCTTGTATATGGGCTTATAAGCTCTGGGTAGTATACCACTCTAGGAAAAAGCTCTCCAAATGGAAAGCCAAAGTGACAGATGAGTGTAATCTATTTATTTACTCTATTAAGTGATTAAGATGATTTTTGGATCCAACATAAAATGTTTGGAAAGAATGGCATTTTTCTTACCTTGTAGCCTCAAGCTTGTGTGGATTCTCTGCCCAAAGTGAAGGCACTCAGTTTTGGAGTTAATTATTTCTCTAGCTTGCATTCCCAAGCTATAGTAAAACAGTGGGTCTGGATTTTACTTCAATGGCCTTGGGTAAGTTTCCCATGAGCCCACGTTCCTGGAAGGTGTTATTGTGGGAGGAGGTGGAGTGAACGCCTGAGCTCTTGTGATAATCCAGGGCTTGGTTTTGAACTGTTAAATTTTCTTTCCTATCTGTAATCTGACCGATGCCTACATATCACCAGTTCCTTCTCCTGCCAGGAGGGGAGGTCATGCTGTCCATTATAGTTAAGGTCACTAAAAACTCCTGCTGGTGTCAGCTGGCCGGGAGGTGAGAGTGGGTCAGGGAAGCAAGTGAGAACCTGGAGGTGAGGGAGGTGGGGAAAGAACAGGAGAGGGAGAGCCTGAAACTGGGGCTCAGACAGTGGCCCAGGCGCACAGCCCAGCAGCAGGAAGAGCCGGCAGGCAGATGGGCCGATGGCGGAAGGAAGGAAGGAAGGAAGGAAGGAAGGGAGGAAGGGAGGAAGGGAGGAAGGAAATGTGCCCAGAAACTAGAGAAAGCAGTGGGTCACCTAACATCATCTTTGTCCTCCTTGTTAAATTTACTTGTGAAAAACACAGAACTTCATTACTTAGAACTTCTTGCATTTGGTGGTAGTAGAGAATGAGGGCTCAGCATCAGAGGACAAATCGCTAAGATAAGGGGGGGAAACAGGGTAGGTAAATGGCCAACTGTGCCAGCAGGCCGACTCCATCTTTTCTGGTGTCCCGGCAACTGAAATTCATCATTTGAAGACTGGACGGTGGTGCTCTGGGGTGAATCCAGCATCAGTTCCTGTTTGACTCAGAAAAAGAAATCCCCACTCTAGCCTTGCGGAAGAGTGAGAGGAGTTGATTCATCAGGTATTCTGAATAATTGATACTCATATCCATAATGCACAAGGCTAATTCTCAAAAGGAAAGTTATTTGCAAAGTAGGCAAGTTGAGATGTTGGCATCTCATGCTTCTCCGTTTTCCTTTTGTTTCTTTCCTCCACTTATCTAAGAATGCAACCGGGTTCCCTCCGCCCCCAAACTGTACTCTCCAGAGAGGGTATCTGCCATATTCTGCACTCAATATGCAGGACTGGTTCTTTGCTAGGAGTGCTTACATTTAGCTGCCAGATTTACTTTGACCTGCCAGCTCTCTGATGGTGGAATCTCAGGCCCTAGTGCGATAGGTCTAGGGATCATTATTAAAAATGTTAACTAAGAAGAGATGGCTAGATATCTAAATAATGATTCCCAGCCAGTGTGGCTCAGGGGCTGAGCATCGACCTATGAACCAGGAGGTCACAGTTCAATTCCAAGTCTGGTTATATGCCTGGGGTGTGGGCCCCATCTCCAATTGGCGGGGGGGTGTAGGAGGCAGCCAGTCAATGATTCCCTCTCATCATTGATGGTTCTATCTCTCTCTCCCTCTCCTTTCCTCTCTGAAATCAATAAAAATATATTTTTTAAAAATAATGTTGACCATTATTTAGCTCCACAGATATTATTAGGAAAAGTTTCATGAAGGGAACAGTATTGAACCCGCTTTGGAGGGATGTGAAGGACTTGGAAAGAGAAGAGGTGGTCCGGATAGAATCGTGGGCCCCTCCTCAAAGCAGGAAGGAAGTGAATTTGAGGAGCAGTTGGCCATGGAACTGGGTTGACTGGGTGGGACTTGATTCTGAAGAGCTTTTAAAAACAAGCAGCTAGAATTTACAAGGTAGGGAACAGGGAGTCATGGGAGGTTTAGAAGTAGGGGATAATTGTAATGGAATGAGTGTTTAAGGAAGATAAGCTGAGCAGTGTCTTGAAGACAAAGGATAAACTGGAGAGGGGAGAGCCAGTTGTGGTAGTCATCTGGATAATATGCTCTATGGCAAGCCCGTTATAGTGGAATGGTGGTAATCATGGAAATAGAGAGAACAAGATGGAGGAAAGATAGTGCTTATAAAAGAACTATAAATCTAGGCAATTGACAGAGGAGCATGAACAAGAGAGAGTCTCTGGAAATTTGAAACTTTGAAATTTGAGAAGTAGTAGGTCCCTTTGTAGAATATTTAAAGGAAAAACAGATGGTTTATTTTCTGGATGCTTTGGGCTGAAAATCCATTTTATTTTTAAAATGTTAATTAAGAGGAGATGGCTAGATATCTAAACACAAATGTTTAGTGGGTTAGAAATACATAATGAGAATTTAATCAGAGCATAAGATCAAGAAGGAAAATAAGATTTGAGAGTTACCAACCTTAAGTGGGAGGTAGGAGGTTAATCCATATAATGAATTGCCTGTTTGAAAGCATGGGTGGGGGGTGCTGGTTGAGGGGTAGAGAGAAAAGATAAACACTGTAGGAAGAGGAGAATCAACCACATAATATGACTAAATGTGACATCTTTAACATTCTAGGAGTCCATAAACTTGACAAGAGAAGAAAATCAGGCAGAAATATTTTGCTGTCATTCAACTTCAGTAAAAATTAATTTGGTTAAGGATCTGTAAAATTGTTTGCTAATTTAGGGAAATAATAATGAGACATGGTATTATCTTGAACTCATACATTTTCCAGGAAAATTTGACCCCCAGGTGACAGATATGAACAAAGTACAAAGAGCCAAGATTTGAAGCAGGAGTAGATGATCATCCCTTATGTCTTTGGGCGGATCCTGTTAATCTTGGGGATCCTGTTTCCTTTTCTGTTTGATGAGGGGGTTGGGCAAGATTCTGTAAGTTTATGTAGCTCAGATCTTGATTCAGTAACAATTAGAGGAAAAGCATGTAAAGCAGATAAGGTTGAGCTATTTCCCCAAGCAAATCAAGAACATTTTAATGATGTTAAACCACTAGGTAACATTTTTAAGGGTCATTTCTAGGGTCATTCACTAGAAAATTAAAAAAGTTTGATCATCTGAACTTGAACAGAGAAAGATAAAACTCATGTTCTGGTTACCTTTACTGTGTAACAACTATCCCCAAAACTAGTGAATTAGAACATCCGTTTCTATTGTCTCTCATGGTTCTGTGGGCTGACTGTTGAGCAGTTCTCACTTGAGGTGTGTTGTGCCTTTGCTGTCCAATGTCTACTGGTTACCCTGCCTCCTGAAGACTTGTTTGGGCTGGTTGTTGAAGGTAACTCCCGCATCTCGCCTGCAGTTGATGCTGGCTATTGGCTGGAAGTCCAGTTGGAGCCATCTCTAAGGGGCCTGGGCCTTTCACAGGGTGGTGGCTCAGAACATTTCTAGAACAAGTGTTGCAAGAGACCCAAGCAGAAGCTGCAAGGATTCTCCTGCTCTAGACCTCTTAAGTCCCAGGATATCACTTCTACTTCGATGATTAATGGTCATAAAAATCATTCCCAGCAGTCAGATTCAAAGACAAGGGCCTGAGACCCCTCTCCTGAAGTGGGGAGTTGCATACTTGTTCAAAGAGAAAGATTTGAGGTGGCCAACAAATGGATCTTATTCCTACAACCAGCATGTCAACCTCAAAGGCTAACATGGGTCAAATAAGGTTTAAGTTTATGTGAGGTGCAAAAAAACAAAAGCTTCAATTTTCATAGAAACATAGGTTTATTTCGATAGAGACATGCTGAATACAAAGGGCTGAAATAAATGAGTAATTATTAACATAAAATAATAAAACATTTTAAGAAAACTCAATATGTTTTCTTGAACATTAACTTACCAGACACGGAATAACTGCACAAATTAATAAGCGTAACACAAATAAACCTATTTTTCTTGTTCTCCAAAAGTGCAACATTTCCTGTTGCTCACACCAAACAAGTCAGTCCAAGACTAATGACATGGCAATCGGCTGCTAAAATATTCGCTGCTGGTATTAGTGGAGAGAAATGGTGTGCCTGCCCTTAAGGCACGTAAGGGAAATGAATGCAACATGATTAAAGTAATAAGTCATTAGCGAACGTTGTAGTTTGTTATTGATAATTATGTATAATAGGATATTGTAACAATTAAGTTACAAATTTTTATTAAAACATTTCTTACATACCATTATATTGGCTGGGCCGCAAAAATATTCGTTGTGGGCCACATGCGGCCCGTGGGCCATGAGTTTGACATGCTTGTCCTACAAGAAATGTCTGGTATGCCTGCTTCCCAAATAGACATCATCAGGTTTACAACTGAAAACTTGATATACATTTTCTGAAACATATGATAAAAGACTGAACCTTTAATTAGAAATCTGGAGAAACCTAGATAGTCACACTAAAATGTCACGCAAAACATTGGAGTGTGCACATTGATGCCCGGGTGGAAATGTGTTAGTGGAATGCTGGGGAAACACTACTCAAAACTATGTCAAATACCATCAGCTAATCTTTCTTACTTTAATTTAAATGGATGTTTCTAAGGCTATTTCAAATTACTGATTATTTTACTTACTAGTATAATTGAGTTTGTATCATAAATTATAATACAGGTCAATTGGTATAAGTCCTTTATTCACTATCACTTTGTCACAAATACTTTGTAGTGAACTGTTTAGAAGCTGGCTTTATTTTTCAATTGTGTGCTACTTGGACAAAATACATAATTTGAATTGGTATTGTATCAACTGAAAGTAAGTCTAGACTTAACTGTACTTGTTTTGCAAGGTATGTTTCTAAATTAAATATGTAAGATTTCAACCTAACAAACCTTTAAATGTAAATCTCATTTTATTATTTTTAACTGGAAAGGGTCAGAGCTGTCATGTACGATTACAAAAATATAGGTCTTCCTCCTAGACAACTGAAAAACAAAGAAAAATTGGGATAAATGAGATGGGTTTAAACTCAAGGGCAGAATTAGTTTCAACCTAGAAACTTAGAGGCCTTAAAAAGAATTAGATTCTGACAATTTTGACTTCATTGGTTTGAGGTCATTCTATTTTCAACTGTTTGACAAGAGATGAAGAAATTAGGGTTTGTGAAGCTGTATGCTCCATGCACACTACTCTCGATTCAGCAAACAAAGCCATGTCTCCACAAGAAATAAGGGCTGACACATAACCAGCATCACTGAATAATGCCTGAGGAGTCTGAAAGTCACTTGACATGCAGTTAAAACAGCTTCTTCATTTTGTCAAGATAACTTGTCAAGCCCGGCCGGCATGGCTCAGTGGTTGACTATCCACCTATGAACCAGGAGGTCAGGGTTCAATTCCCGGTCAGGGCACATGCCCAGGTTGCAGACTTG
>NW_006297021.1:279855-291422 GCF_000327345.1 Myotis davidii | reverse complement strand
AGTGATTCTCTCTCATCATTGATCTTTTTCTCTCTCTCTCTCTCTCTCTCTCTCTCTCTCTCTCTCTCCCTCCCCCTTCCTCTCTGAAATCAATAATAATATATTTTTAAAAACAAAGATACCTTGTCAAAATAGTCACTACCTACTCCACAATGTATAAGACAAAGAGTATATAATAGCAAAATAAACATCTCTTGTTATTTCTATAAAACTTCTTGTTCTAGAAACCCTCATTTTAACGTCTAATTGCAGTAACTTAGAAGATATGTTAACTACGACGTCCTGGACCTCAGGCTCAGAGGTTGGGGCTGGCGAGGGGCAGCTGGTCATGTGAACATGCAGTCAGTCCACCGGCATCAGGCAGGACGCCTGGGGCTGCTCTCAGAAGCAGCTGTCCCAGAATGCCTCTCTGCACCAGCCAGCTGAGGACCCCTGGTGGCTGTTAGCCCTTTCCTGTATCCCTACTTTGTTGCCTTCCATTTCGAATCCAGCTCCCAGCTGTACGGAATGTTGCCCAGAGCTGCTTCCTGGAAGTGCTGTTACCTTCCCTAACGCACTTCCTAAGGCTCCATAGTTGCCTTCTCCTTCCTCACCTGTCAGTCACATCCATGGGTGTTCCCCAGAGTTTCCGAAACTCTCCCCCTGAAAACTACTAATGACGCGCGGCCTGGTGGTTTCAGGGATTATGTATGTGTCCACAATTCCCAAAATTCGTATCGCTATTCTCAGCTGTCTCCACCTGGCCACCTCTCTCATCCTCAACTTCTGTGTGTTCAAAAGTGAATTCTTCCCTCCCAGACCTAACTGGCTCTCTCTCCCCGTTCACTGCCCTCCCCTCCTCTTTGTTTTCCTTGATGACTCCGGTATCCCTGGCCTGCTGACCTCATGCCATAGACCACTTCTCTGTGGCTGCATGGTTTGATCCTACTGGGTGCAGCTGCTTTTGCTGGGCCCCTCCCCCCTCCCACCTGGGCCTCAGTGGTGGCTCCTCCCGCACCGCCCCCTGGGTGATCAGAACCCACCTGTGGTCATACCATTTGCCTTCTCCAACTTCATTTCCTGCTGTCCTCTCAGGCTTGTTAGACCCAAACCCAAACCAAACCAAACACCGGACACACCCACAAGCAGTTTCATTGGCTCACTTCTTACCTCCAACCATTTGCTCAGGGTTGTTATTACCCCTTGGCCCGCCTTCTCTTCCCGGAGATCCATGGAAATGCAGACCTCCATTTGCGCCTTCATGAGCTCAGTTTATTTCCTGCAGGAAGAATCCCCGAGATTTGACCAGCTCAGTGTTCTCCAAAGCGTGGGGTAAGCACCAGGGAACCGCCAGGTACTTTTCCTCCGTATATTTCACAGGTACTTTGGTAGGACTTACTCTGTGCCATGCACCGTTTCAAGTGCTTTATGAGCACTTAGTAAGTCTACTAAGTGCAGGCCATGGACGATGAATACTAAGGGAGTCTTCTGCATTCCCGTTTCAGGTTTTCTTATTAAACAGTACACAAAGGACAAACATTCACGACAAGGATGTGCTGGAGAGAGGAGACAGTGGGTCAGGTTATCCATTATTGTCACTCTTTTCACATTCTTCTCCTTCTGAGGATTTACAAAGAGGAATGCAGGTTGGCTTGCCAGTCCCCGTGAGTATGAGAAAGTGCATCCACAGTGCCAACTCCCCAGAGAGGAAAAAGCCAGAGTAGCTATTCATGTAAGTGCACCATTTGTAAGTAATTGGTTTCTTGGTAGAGATGAAGTGGAGACCACTAGAAAAATGAGTGTGATTAATTACTTTCATTCATCTCACAGCAATTATCTTAATGGACTTCCTTTTACATAACAGGATAAATGCATCCTGGTTTAAATAAACAGAAATGCAAACTGATACTCATCTCATAAGCAGTAAAACGATTTTTAAAAAGACGGGTGAAAACACATGTATTTCATTGCATCAAATTACAATCATCATTGTATCTGTGGTGCCCCACACTCATGGTAAATGAGCTCTCTGTGATGTATTGTTGCTGTTTTTAAAATAGCCAGATATTTTTAAAAATTAAATTGGTTTTAATATGATCATTGGTCAACATGATCATATAGGTTTCAGGTGTGGGTTTCTAGGTTATAAGATTACCCACCATCCAAAGTCAAAACTTCTGTCACCACACATTAGGACCCCCTTCCCTCCCCACCCCCTTCCCTCTGGCAATCACCTCACTGCTGTTTGATTCATGAGTTCCAGGGTTATACCCCACATATGAGTGACACCATATGGCCTTAGCTTTCTCTGACTGGCTTATTTCACTCAGCATAATGCTCTCAGGATCCATCCATGTTGTTGCAAATGGCAGTATTCCCTCCTTCCTTATGGCTGAGTGGTATTCCGTTATGATATGGACCATATCTTCTGTATCCAGTCCTTTATCACAGGACACTTTGGTTGTGTCCATGTCTCAGCCACCATGAATAATGCTGCAGGGAATATAGGGGTGCACATATCTTTGCGAATATGTGATTTCGAGTTATTTGGGTACATACCCAGGAGAGGGATTGCTGGGTGGTATGGTAGCTCTAATTTTAGAGGAATCATAGCCTGCTTTCCATAGTGGTTGTACCAGTCTACATTCCCACCAGCAGTGAGTGAGGGTTCCCTTTTCTCCACAACCTCTCTAACACTTGTTATTGCTTGTCTTGTTGGTAATGGCCACTCTAACGGGTGTGAGGTGGTATCTCTTTATAGTTTTGATTTGCATTTCCCTAATTGACAGTGATTTTCATATATCTATTGGCTGTTGGTATATCTTCTTGGGAGGGGTGTATTTTTAAAAAAATATTTTTATTGATTTTTTACAGAGAGGAAGGGAGAGGGATAGAGAGTTAGAAACATCATCGATCCGCTGCCTCCTGCACACTTCCTACTGGGGATGTGCCCACAACCAGGGTACATGCCCTTGACCGGAATCGAACCCGGGACCCTTCAGTCCACAGGCTGATGCTCTATCCACTGAGCCAAACTGGTCAGGGCAGAAGAGGTATATTTTTAGGTCCTCTGCCCACTTTTTGATTGGATTGTTTGTTTGGTATTGAGTTTTATGAATTCTTTATGTATTTTAGAAATTAAATCTTTGTTAGAACTACTGTTTGAAAATATCTCTCATCTGGTTGGCTACCTCTTTGTTTTGTTGTTTAGGAGTGTAGATCTTAAGCATGCTCATCATAAAAAATAAAAAGGTAACTATGTGAGATGATGGATGTGTTAATTAACTTAATTGTATCATTTCATTATAAATATATATATATATATGAAAGGCTAATATGCAAAGTGTCCCCTCGGGAGTTCAACCAGGATAATGGGAGTTTGATCACTTGCTATGATATGCACTGACCACTAGGGGGCGGTTCAGAATGAAGGAAGGCCCTGATCAGCCTGATCACCAGCCAGGCCTAGGGGCCCTACCTGTGCATGAATTTTGTGCACCTGGCCTCTAGTATACATATATAATCATGTCACTTTAAATTTTATTCATCAGTTACACTTCAATAAAGTTCAAAATATTTAAGAAAATAAAAACCTATATTAAAAACTGATTTTAATATCGATTTGACTGAAAAAGTATTTCTTAAGGGTCGATCACATGTCCACCCTGCTTCTAATTTCTGCTGCAAAAGGGTATTAATTGGAGATATAAAATTCACATACAGAAAACTATCTGAAACTTTATGAGATTTGATACTGGAGTTCTAGATGAAGTGAAATGATTGCTAAAACCATTGTTCCGGAATGGAAGAGATCAGTGGAGGCCACAGTCATCAAGGGAGGTTTTCTGAATGAGAGCCTTGAAGGCAGGCGGGATCAGGTGTGACTGTCAGAAGTGGGTGGTTGTAGTGTGGGCGTAGCCCCAGAAGGATCGGACCAGTCACGGAGGTGGTATGCACACACTCAGGGACCATCTGCAGTGCCCCCCCCCCATCCCACTCCTGATGACTTCCGGAATGGGCATCAGTCCCATCCTAATCTAAATGTGCCTCTTTGATGTTCAGCCTCCTTGTGGATTCAGCTTTCTACTTGGCCTCTGCAATGGACTCACTTGTGGGAAAGCTGATATAGGGTTAAGCCTTGGACTGACCTGTGGGCAAAGTCACAAACAAGTCCCAGCTTAGAGGGCACAGTCCTCTTAGCATAATTAGGCTTGACCTTATAACACTCCCTAGATCTTATCTGGGAAGCTAACGGGCTGAGGAAGTGCAGGAAGTATAACCATGGTGTAAACAAGTGAAACTCACAAGAACTGTGTAACTTTGGTAACCACTGCCTTGTTTACCTCTCACTATAAAAGCTTGGTGAGGCCTGAGCACAGTGGAAGTCCTTCCTCTTGAGTTGGACTTGCTCTCCTGGTCCCCCAATATTCCCAAATTATCTCCCGTCTTTTCTTTTTCATTTGTTGTGTGGCTCCTCTTCCAGACCCGAACCCTGAACCACGCAGGACATGGAGGGAAACACTTACAACACTCACTTCCTGCTCACTCTGTTTTGTCTATAGAACATGTTGTCAACTCTGTTGTTCTCTCATGTATCCCCAAAGATACTGCAAACATTGTCAGCCCATGTGGGCAGCCCTTTCAACAGTAGTTATTTCCGCCTCGACTCCCCTACCTCACCTGGGCTTTGGTAACTCACCCCTAGATTTTTGTCATTAGTGAGATTTTCTGAATATGTCATTATTTTGGAACTTTTTAATTCCCTTCCCCTTTTCCACTGCATGTGTGAATTAAAACCACTCATACTCACACCACCCAATAACATGGCAGGACCCCAGAGGGCATGATTCACATTGTATTACATGTGCACCAAGGAGTTCCAGTCAGTAGAACAAAATGTGGATAGTGCCCTGGTGATGAGCACATTGGGTTCGACTAGTCCCAGCATCATATCCGTTAGTTCCTTCACTCTGTTACCAACTCTAAACCTCTCATTGTCCCACTTGCTTGCTTTCTACTCCAACCTATCCTGACTTGGTCAACATCTTTTTCCTATTCAGTCATGGCCTGTAGTGACAACCACTCTTTGCAAATATCCTTGACTCCCTTGGCCTTTTGTCCCAAAGAGTCAGGATTATTGCAGCATAGATGGGAGAGAGGCTTGATACAAGGATTGAGAAAATGGTTGTATTGCAGGATCGTACAGTGGTAGCACTTCAGATCGAGAGCGATAGGGAAGTCAGCAGATTTCAATGACAGATGTGGTTGAAAGGCAGGAAGTGGGAGAGATAACGAGAACAAAAACTATCTTCTTCTCTTTTAGCAAACCAGCCAGTCCAAGTGGGTACTCCGATGAAGGAGAGGAAGGAGCCACCCAGAACAAGCACACTGAAACCATTCACCATTCAGGCCAGGCCACTGTGTGCTCTCCCTGAGCTGCGGCCTTCTGCTTTCTCTGTCACTGGCTTTCTTCTTCCATCCCAGAGGCTGTCGCTCCTTGTTTATTTATTGGCTGTTCAGTATGGAAAGCATCTAGTCCTTGATTGTTGAAGAACAACAAATGGGAGCACGAAGCCCGCCCCTCAGGGTCCACTGGCTGGCATCGTTGGCTGTTAGGCTCTTGGCTTTGCTAAGCTGGCTTTGCTGCTCTTTACTGTCCTGAAAGTTCAAGGACTCGGGCTGCTCTGTTGGTGGTGGTTGTCCTCTTCTCATTCACACTTGCCAAAGCTTTTTCATGCGTCTTTACAACGATGACAGCTTTTCGGTCAGATTTCCGTTCTGATCACAGCATCCTCAGAAGTCAATCTCAGGACTGCAGGCGCCACCGCCTTCTCAGTGACTGCAGTGGATGCCGCTGCCCGAGGCTGAGCTGCCCGTCCTGCTTGCTGTCGGCTATGCATCTCAGTCGAGTCTCTCTATTCTGTGAATATATAACCACACGAGAGTTTGATCTCCTAGGGAAATGAATACGTTCTTTCATCGGAGAGCAGCTTCATGGAGTTAAGCATCATTTCTTTTTTTTTTTGAATTTTTTTAATTTTATTATTTTTTTTTATTGCTTACAGTATTACAAAGGGTATTACATATGTGTCCCTTTTTTCCCCCCGCCCTTGACAATCCCCTGGCCTCCCCTACCCCCCAGTGTCTTATGTCCATTGGTTAAAGCGTCATTTCTAATGTTCATTTCTGAACTAAGCTAGAAATTATTTGCACTCCTTTTTTTTCTTCCAGTTTTTATAATTAGGCTTTCAATGGACTTAATCTTTTAATTTAAAAATGGTTATTTGCCAACTTGTTGGGTGCCCATTGCTTAGGTTACAAAGCGAACAAGTTACCAGGTAACAAGGAGAGGTGCAGTGAAGTTGCTACAAACACAATGTGACAAATACTTAGGTTCTGTTTTGAACAAAGACCCAGGGCATTTTGTAGTCAATGATATTGTCTTGAGAGGAGCTATAGTTATTTTATTTTTCTAGAGAAAGGAAGATTTGGGAAGGCAGTCTCTTTTTTTTTGTATTAAATTCTACTGCTATATAAAATATTTTTTTTTCTTTTTGTTACAAGTCACAAGTTTTCTCCCTACATAAAGAATCTTTTGGAGACGGAATTGTAAAGTTTAGACTTCTCCCAGACAGGTTAATGGTGAAAAAAATGGCTCCAGTATTTTACTTTATATATTAACTTGGCCAGCGTTTTATGTTTTCTAGTTCATTAATTTGTAAGCAACCCGAACAAATCAGCTTTCCCTGGCAAACTCATGGCACCTTTGTTGCATTTTTTTAATTTAAAAACTCTGTTTTCAATTCTTAGATTCACCGCTTTGAAAAAGTGACCTAATCTCCCTGTTATTTTGTTATTTGTAGGCAAGATAATAATATGTACTACCTACTTTTGTTGACATGAATAAATAAGGGGGTGCGTTTTAAATAGTTTAATGAAGTGTGGGACCAAGAGATAGTATTCAAAGCATGAACACACATGCATATATATACACACACATGTGCACACACACAAATTAATTATGAAAGTAAGTTTGTCTTAACTGAGCCTTTAGTCTTAATTTCTTTTTAAGTTTATCACACAGGAAACTCTAGATTTGTGAGTATAAGACAAACTTCTCTCAAATTAGTGCTTTATCCCCAAAGCCAAAGCCCGGGATACCATGTGTTTTCTTAGGAGTAAACGGACTAACTGTGACTTTTATGGATAGGAAATAGTATTAGGGATAAAATGGAATTAAGAGCAAGACACCACTCAGCGGGTGTTTAGGGATGGACTTAAACATCAGACTTGTAAAGCCTTTCTGCAGAGTCTACTCCTCAGGCAAACGCCAGCTTTGCGATTTGCTGGTCAGTGTGCTTAGTGCAGGGTCTTGCCAATCCAAAGGTGTTTTAAAAGTAATTATGTACAAACTAGAGGCCCAATACATGAAATTCATGCATGAGTAGGCTGTCCTTATCCAGGCTGCCGGCACCAGCTTCCCTCTGGCACCCTGACCTGGCTTCCCTCTCAGCCCGGCTTCATCCGGAAGGACTTCCGGTCTAATTAGCATAAGGACTTCCGGTCTAATTAGCATATTGCGCTTTCATTATTATAGATGGCATTAATTGGAATGGAAGGATGATTAAGGATCTGAAATTTTATTTTTAAGGTTTAAAGGAGAAAGATCATAGATCCTTTCAGAAGAGAATATTAATTTTTAATATTAATTTATGGTAAATGTTACACGCAAATTAGAAATAGAATATAAACTGATCTGGGATATTGGACAGAAACCTACATGTGATATTATATTTAGCAGTGAAACACTAAAAGCATTCCCAATAAAGTAGCAACAGGACAAGGTTGCTTACTCTCAGTGTTAACACTCAGCACCATCTTACTAGATGTCCTAATCAGTGTAATTAGAAAAGAAAAAGAATTATAAGTGCAAAGAGTGAAAAGAAAGCGATAAATTTGTCATCTGAGTCGATGTGATACTTTTTGCTTATCCCGCAGCATCTGGAAAAGTTGTGTTTAAATAATCTCTTAGGCAGTCTTGTGATTAAATAAATATTCAGCAGTATGGATCGGCGACTGCTGAAAACCCAACCATTAGTTCATGGAATCGAAATAGCATTGAGGTAGCTATGTTTGTAAACTTACACCATGAAACTAATGTTCATTTTTACATGATTGTGGCAGTTGTTCCTTGGTGGAAACTAAATTTTTTTCAAGCACTGGGTTCTGGCCAAATGAATATTTATTTTAACTCAGGGGAGGCTAACCTTTGCCTGAAATTGAAGGATGAATTCACTGGAAGCCATTGCAAAATTCTTTGGGGGATTTTTTTGCTACAAGGGTTCCAGATTTTCAATGTGTATTTTGCCTTCAATTGATAGTTTTAGGTTTCACATGGACCATGATGAAATAGAAAAAATACTGGATTAAGACACCACCTTTACCATGATTGAATGCCAATTTAGCTCCACGATTGGCAGTGGTTCTCAACCTTAGTATGGCTCAGAATCCCTTAAGTAGCTTTTAAAAATAATGATTATTGGCCCACCTACTGGCATTTTTAAAGAGCTCGGTACTTGAGTCCAATATGGAGTGAAGACTGAGAGCAGCTGAATGCGACATTAGGGTCTTTGACTGAAAATTGTTCACTTACTCAGGATAGACTGCTGTAACAATCAGTACCCGCCTCTCAGTGGCTCACACAACAGGATTAATTTCTCCCGTAGGTGATAATCAGTGTGAGTGTGGCCAGGGTGTGCCGAGGCTAGTGGGGAGGGGACCGGCCCCTTTTATCCAGCAGTGCTACCGTCCCCTGAAGGCCTCTGAACTTCCCACATGGTGAATGAGGGAAGGGAGAACAGGAGGATCAGTGGGAGACGTTTCTGCTCAGCCCTGAGCTGGCAAACGTCCTTATATCCATGTTACCGTGGCCACATTCAGTCTTGAGGCCTCCACTTAAGTTCAAGGAAGTCTGAAATTCTTGTCTCAATTTCTGCTCTGGAGGAAATGAAGCAGGTGTGTACACACATGGCAACCTCCACCACAGTCTCTCTTTTTTACTGTTGACACTATTACAGATGTCCCTCCATTTCGCCCCTTGGCCCCTTCTCCCAGCCCCGCTCCAGTCGTCACCCCCCTATTACCTTGTGTCCATGGGTTCTGCCTGTATGAATATACGTTCTTTAGTTAATCTCTTTCAGTCCTCCCCGCTCCCCCTTTTCTCTGACATCTGTCAGCCTGTCCCATGCATCCATGCCTCTGGTCCTATTTTGTTCATCAGTTTGTTTTGTTCATTAGACTCCACGTATCAGTGACATCATGTGGTATTTGTCTTTCTCTGGCTGGCTTATTTCACTCAGCATAATCATCTTATTTTTATGTGGTCCTAGAATTTGGATTAAAGACTTCTGAAGCTGGGGCAGCAGCGAGGGAGAGTCCTAGAGCCAGGAGAGGGAGGTTAGGTAGTGTGCTCGGGAAGGCGGAGGGTTGGACTGGTGTGTGCAGGAACTCAGAAACGCTGCAGAAAAGTTCAGTCTCACATCTCCCCACCCTTCCATGATCAAAAATCACCTCTTAAGAAGAACCCCAAATTCCTACTTTTATTTTGGTATTAATGTCAGTACATCACACAGATATTCAATTTGGTAAAATACTTGCCAGCCTGTTATGATCATCTCACTGTAAGGCTGCTCATATCGGGAAGAGAGAATTGTGGTCTCTAACTTTCTGTATGGATATTGTGTTGTATAAATACAAGTTTTGAATGGCAAGGCTTTTCCTGTGGGGCTGCTATTTAAAAATAGGGTTAATTTATCGCTAGTTTCAGATATTGGGAAGAATATAGTATATTTTCATTCACCAGAAATGTCTAGGTTCTTCTTATAGGTGTGAAGAGTTAAGGGTAAATTTTTGCCAGCATTCTAAGATATTATTAAAGAGCAAAGATACTTTCATTCTCAACTCAAGACATTGAAATAAATTGCTCATTTAAATAATATACAACAGCGTGCTGGAGAGTGCTAAATAAAATACTGCAAAAATTTGGTTTTACATGAATATTTTTAACCAGTGTAAGAATACTATAGATACAGAAATTGATGTTAAATTTATGACAAGAATTTTCATCATTAGCACATCAGAAATCAATCTATTTTTTAGTCATGTCATATCCTAAAGTTTAATTTTGATGAATTCTTCTGTCTCCGATGTGATTTCTTCTGGACAAGCATATTCAAGTTCCCTGGCAAACTGAAGGGTCTCCAGTTCAATTTCTGGTCAAGGGCATGTACCGGGGTTGCAAGTTCAAAAAAATATTTTTTATTGATTTCATGAAGAAAGGGAGAAGGAGAAAGAGATAGAAACATCAATGATGAGAATCATGGCTTGGCTGCCTCCTGCATGCCTCCTACTGGGGATTGAGCCTGCAACCTGGGCAGGTACCTTCCTGGTCATCAAACATGACCTCCTGGTTCATAGGTCAACGCTCAACCACTGAGCCACTCCTTCCAGGCTGAATTGCAGGTTTGATCCCGGCCCAGTCAAGGTGAGTGCGGGAGATAACCAATCAATCTCTCTCTTCCCCTCCTTCCCTTCTACTCTCTCTAAATATCAGTAGAAAAAAAAATATCCTTGGGTGAGGATAAAAAACAAAAAAGAGTTATTTGAACCATTTTAAAATTTATTTCTTTGACTCACCTATTTATTATTTATTCAAAGAATGAAATGTTAGTATTTTAACCTGATTTCAATGATTATATTAACATGTTAGTCTATTATTTTGCAGAATATTTAGATGATTTTAAAAGACCAGATAGTTTCCAGTTGCTTAATTATGTAAATGCATGAACACCTCTAATATCCAACCATATTAAGGAATGTAGGGTTTTATATTTGCTTCATTTTTCTCTATATATTCAATTCTGTATTTTTTGTTGTTTGAATATAAGGACTTCTACATGTTGGTTATGCAATTTTTGTGATTTATTTGAATTCTCTGAGTGTCAGCTTCTTTGTGGGCAGTTCTACTTCGTAGGGTCACAGTGATGCTCAGAAGCAGTGGGTGCTACCCAACGGCCTCAGTGCCTGCCTGGCACAGGGCAGGGCCTGATTCAGGAGCTCCCTGTTGGCTTCCCTGTGGCCTGTGTGCCCATTGCACAGAGGGCAGCCCCTGGTTCTTGACCTTCTTTGGTGTGAACTTGCATTGAGCGAGCACACCTGGTACCGAGCGTTGGTTCGGAGTCACATGGGCACAGTGTGATGTTTGGTTTATTTAGTGATTGCCTACAGTGAGCAATTGAGAGACAGCACATTTCAACTGCAAACAGTGAGTAAAAACCCATGAAGTCATTTAAAAACTGGTGAAGAACATCAATGCAAAGCATCATGAGACGATTTGTTAAAACTGGATAAGACACATCTGAATTAGAAGCACAATTCACCATAGCTAAGATTTGGAAACAACCTAAGTGCCTATCAGCAGATGAGTGGATTAAAAAACTTGGTACATCTACACAATGGAATACTACACTGTGGTAAAAAGGAAGGAATTCTTACCATTTGCAACAGCATGGATGGAACTGGAGAGCATT